>NW_028250708.1:600000-1035000 GCF_964263255.1 Lissotriton vulgaris
CCAAATTCAAAGTAGTTTTGGTTGAAATTATAAAAATAAGCGGATTTGTTTTTCCAGAACAGTTGTCTATGGTGTTATATTTCTTACCCTTCTGTATCCCAAGAATTAGTTTGTGACATTATAATTGTACATATAGTTGTGAGCGTGTGCTGTGCATGAGAGAATGAATGATAAATGTTGATCAACTTGGTATGTTAGGACGTGTTTTCGTGAATTTCTTCACAAATTTTTGTGTTAGTAATGTTTATTTTAAGAATGTGTCATTTTTATGAATAGTTGTCCCTGTATTGTTTGTGTTTGCAATTGTGTTGAACATTTGGCAAACTTTGAACCAACTGATTCTTTTCAAATAAATGATTTATAAATAAAATAGATTTAATCTGTGAACTGCGTCACTGTCCCGCACTTAGTTCAATTCTTTGCGCGCAGATAATCTCACGAAAAGAAAGATCTCAGTACTGGCTTTCTGGTTGTTTAGTTGCATTCAAGAGGCTTGGCCTTACTGTGGGAAGCCCACACCCAGTGTTGTTTTTTTGACTGCCAAGAAGACAACAACCTTCGGAGAAAGGTCAAAGGTATTCAGCTGTCACTGCTCAATCTCCAAGCATATAAGTGAAGATAGTGAAGTTCCGGGTGCAGAACTCTGCGCTGTTACTGCAACAGCAGGTCCTCCCAGACGGATGGCTTGATTGGCAAACGTGCTGAAGCCCAGGAGTTCTGGATCCCATACTCTCCATGCCCAATCCAGAGCCACTAGGATGACTTGGACCCGCTCGGTTCTGATCTTCTTGAGAACTTGGGGCAGGAATTGTATCGGCTGAAATGCGTACAGGAGTCCGGAGTTCCACTCGAGGTGGAACGCATCTCCAAGAGACACCTTGGAAACTCCAACATGCAGAAGTGCTGGCATTGTGCCTTTTTGGGGGTGGCAGATAGGTCGAGATGCTGCACAGATGTCCGTTAGCAGAAGAGACCTTGCACTGCCTCCAGGTGTAACTGCTATTTGTGATTTGCTAGGTAACGACGACTGAACTTGTCCGCCCTGGCATTCAAGGATTCTCCCAGGTGGTTCACCACTAGGAACATTCCTTGGCAGTCCAGCCCTTTCCAGAGATGCAAGGCCTCCTGGCACCCCACCCCACTCTGTTTGCTGAGTTCCACACGGCAGTGGTGCTGTGCATGAGCGTCTCTGCCAGCCTCCCCCGATGGATGGAAGGCAGGAAGGTTTTCAATGACGAACGGATGAGCCGTGCCTCCAGATGGTTGATATGGAGCCAGGATTCCCCGGAAGACCAGAGGCCTCTGAACTCCACCTCTCGCAGACAGCCACCCCAACCAGGAAGCGATGCACCAGTCACCACAGCCAGGCCTGGGTGGGGAAGGGAGAGAGGGTCTGCCATTAAACCAATCAAAGTCCAGCAAATACCAATGGAGATCTTTTCCAGTCTCTTCTGAAACATGGGTGTGGTTGGAGGGGTCCCCTTGATGTTGGGCCGACTGGGAGAAGAGATCCTCCTTCAGAGCCCACATGAACCACCTGGTGTGCAGGTCTAGTAAGATGCAAGAGGCCAGTATAGTCCTAAGAGGCCTCACTCAAATCCTGGACCATGGCTGAAAGATCGCAATCAAAGCCTGAAAGCCCTCGACTCACTTCCTTGGGGGAAAGGCATGCGACCAAACCATGTCCAGAGCAGCTCCAATGAAAGGGCACGCTCGAGGAGCCAGGTGTCACTTTGGCAAGTTGGTAGGGAAACCCAACGATGACAGGGAGGGGAAGACTGACACCCCTGACCTCCGAAGGTGCGCTGCCACCATCAGCATCAGTTTTGTGAACATCTGAAGGGCACTGGTGAGGCCAAAGGGGAGCACAGCAAACTGAAAATACTCCTTTCCCTGTATGAACCACAGGTAGCACCCCTGGGCCAGCAGGGCAGGTATGTGACAATAGGTGTCGTACCGGTCCAAAGCCACCATCCAGGCTCCAGTGGCGAGGGCAAAAAAGACCTGGGCCAGGCTGAGCAGTTTGAATTTCTCCTTCTGGAGAAAGGTGTTGAGAGAGCGCAGATCTAGAATAGGATGAAGAAGGCCTCTGCCCTTCATTGGCACCAGAGAGTAATGGTGTGAAGAACCGAGGTGTATTATTTGGATTGGCTGCACCACTTCACCGTGTAATACACTTACCAACCCCTTTAGGACCAGTAGGTTTCATTTGTGAAACCCTTGGCTCAACCCTGGGTAGCAGCGGCTCGGAGCAGTCAGGCTTACAGAAAGGAACACGTGTTAAGCATTTAAACAGCACCAAAACAATTGAAGAAGAAATACATGAGATGCCAAAGAAATCCAATGCCAATTTATAAAATCAGTTTCGATTTTTATACAATTTTTGACACCACAATGAAAAAGACCCACGGGAGGATCCTAGAGACACAGAATTTATGAAAGTGCAGTCAATATGCACTTTTACCTAACCGTAAATAAGCATTAGCAAATTCAATGCATTTGACACTTGTACATTTTTTTGTAGAAACTTAGGCAAGAATCAATGCGGTTACTTTTAGTTACTGTAGGTGACCAACTCCGGCAAGGAGCCAGTCAGGGGGGCTAGCAATGCCCTCAGAAACAGTTGCCTTCCTGAAAGAAACAGTCCCAATCAGTTCCTGTCACTTTGCAAGGGATACAGGACGCTGAAGGATGCTGAGGATGTTGATCCATAGGCTTTAAAGGAGAGGTCCTGATACAAGGGATACAGGATTGAAGATGCTCAAGAATGCTGAGCCAGTGTCAGGCAGAATAGGAATCATTGGAGTGGTCCTGATACAAGGGATACAGAACGCTGAAGGATGCGGAGGATGTTGATCCATAGGCTTTAAAGGAGAGGTCCGGATACAAGGGATACAGGACGCTGAAGGTGTTCAAGGATGGTGAGGTGGTGTCCGGGGGGGAAAAGGAATCATTGAAGTGGTCCTGATACAAGGGATACAGGACGCTGAAGGATGCTGAGGATGTTGATCCATACGCTTTAAAGGAGAGGTCCAGATACAAGGGATACAGGACGCTGAAGGATGCTGAGGATGTTGATCCATAGGCTTTAAAGGAGAGGTCCGGATACAAGGGATACAGGACGCTGAAGGTGCTCAAGGACGCTGTGAATGCGAAGAGGTCGACAGGGGTCTTCCTGCAGCTACTCCTCTGTCCATGGGTATGGGAAAGCAATCCTGGCCACAGGGGAGGGACTTCTTTCAAAGTCCTCTTGGTCCTGTCAGACATCTAATCGCTCAGTATTGCAGACACTGCTGAATCCCATGACTTTCCTGAGTTAAGCGGAGTCAGGGTAACTTTGAGCATCGGGCCCTGGTCCCTAATGCTGCACGACAACGAGGTGCGGCGGCTAGAAGATCTGGAATACCAACTTACCCCAGCAGCCTTCTTCAGCTGTTCGGGCCCGGTGCTGCAAACAGGTCAGCCAACTGACCCTTCGAGTCTTCTTGCTTTGGCTGTGCTTCCGAATGCCCACTACCAAGACGGCAGCACCCCTCCCTTGGCGTGCAGAGCGCTCTAGCCCAAACCAGAGGTGTGGCTACCAAGGGGGCTACACACCCCTGAAAAACTGGTTTGGCAACTGCTTTCCCTTCTTCTTCCCGAGTGCCAACCTGATCATCTAAACAACAGAGCAGCCTCATTCCCAAGTGTTTACTATTTGCCCTTCAAAGGTGGCTTCTCCTTTGATGCGGGCCTCAAGCAGGCTTCCATTGTGTTCTTTACTGAGTCATGTGCACGTCTCCCCAGGAGTGGCGAAAGCTGCCCCAAGGATAAACCCCATATGCAACCATGGACGGAGACAGGGGATTAAGGGCAACAAAGAGGCAACTTTATAAAAGCTGCACACTGCATTACGTTACATTAATTCAGACTTGGGCATCATGTGGGGCGTAATGTAACGTGTTGTTTCATACCCTAAATAATTAACTTTAGGAGTCCCAGTCAGCAGAAGTTAGCACACCTGAGGTGTCAGCTTGCAACTGTGTACTGGGACAACTAGCCTTTTCCCAAGTAAAAACGACAACTGAGGGTTATTACTGTTGGAGCATGGAAAAGCACTTGTTCCACTGTTTAATACATAGCACACTGTGTTAGGGCTCGGTAGGCCTGCCTTCTGGGCGATGTGTATATATAAAAAAAGGGAAGATTGGGCTGTGTCATTGCTTTCAATGGCAAAGTCAAGCTAGAAGTTTAACACGTCCATTCTAGTCTGCAGTGGCCGGCTGGGAGGCAAGTTTTACAGTTGTCACATCCAGGGTGGCACAACCAGTCAATGGGATACACTTTAACTTGCATGCCCTGGGATTCCGGGGTACTATAAGTTAGGGACTTAACAGGCAAGTCAGCTTATGCCAATTGGGGTAGCAAATTCAACATTCACTTTGTGATGGGTTAGAGCAACGGCACGGAGGTCTGGATAGCAAGCCTCGGTGCCCTCTCAGCGAGGGAAAACCAGTTGCAACAGTCCAAAACATTGGCGGTGATTATAAAAAGAAATAACCATTTTTTACAAGTGTGAGTAACAAACACATCCTATTTCTGATACTGGCAACCTCTCGACTGCCCCTTTTGGACAAAAGGATATTCACTTCCTGCCTCAGAATGGAGAAATGGTTCTCCATCAGTTGCTGGGGGGACGGTGGAAAGTGAAGCGGGGAATAAAGGAAAGGGTAAGGCATATTCCCTCCGGACAACTTGCAGGACACACCTGGACGGTGTGATCGCCTGCCAGTCTGGGAAGTACTGGTGTATTCTGGCTTCCACCCTGTGGCTGAGTCCCTGCAGGGGAACGCTGAAGAAATGTTTTCAGGTGGGGCCACAGGGGTGCAGCAGAGTGGGCGGCACGTTGACTTCAATCGCAGGGGCGGAGCGCACCTCTGCCTCTAGTATGAGACTGCAGGATTCCTTGTGGATAAGCTGATGGTAAGGGATGCCTTGACCAAAGCTGCGAAAGGAATGATGGAACTGTTGGCAAGGTGGGAGGGAACGACCCAGAACGCAAGTGGTAGCCCTGCTCTTCCTGAAAGCTTGAGAGTGGAATCAGCTTTGTGCTCGAACAGATGAGTCTCACCAAAGGCGATGTCCATCAGGGAGGACCGGACATCGCCAAAGAACCCAATCGATCGCAGACACGCATGGCGGCAAATAAAAACGCTGGCACCTATGGTTTACCTGATGAAATCGGTGGTGACCAAGATGTAACGAATCTTGAACTTGGCTGCATCACGACCATCCTGGATCTTCTGAGAGAGCACAGGGAGAAGGGCTCCAAGCACACAGGGAGGAATTGTGTAACCGGATCCCAAAGAGTAGCTTCCTTGCAAACAGTTGGCGTTAATAGAAAGGAGGGTCAATTGACAAACATTTCCCTATCTGGGGAAGTGGTGGGAAATGTTTTAGGATTAGAGCAGCTGGTGGAAGCCTGCGCCACCAGGTTTCTGGTGAGGGGTGCTGCAAAAGAAAAGCAGGGTCACGTGGAACAGGGTGATCGCAGCTATTACTTTGCTGATTTACTTGTGGGACAGAACACGGATTGGCCCGAACCCAAATAAGGTATCTGGCAGTGCTTTGTTTGATGTCTGCCTCGGTTGAAGGACCTCAGTCAAAACATTTGTTTTAAGCTCAAAGGTGGGGAGCTGTAGAGCGAGAACAGTGGCAGTACTGGGCATCACCATGGCATAGGCAGCAGATTCCTCTGTGGCTGGACTAGGGAGAGAAACAAGGCCTGTCTCCGGGAAGGTATCAAGGCCACAGCCTCTGGTAAGTGCTCGCACCAACTGTCTTACTGATAGGGCTCAGTAAACTCGTCACCCAGGTCAACTCATTTGGGATTAAGGTCTGCCCGGGGCATGATAGCCCGTTTTGGGAAACTGGTGGCTCGGTGGCGGGTGCGACAGTCCGGTTGTCCTTAATTCCAGATGAGTTGTTCTCTAACTAGGCTGCTGCTTGATACCACCACGAGGTACTTGCCATCCTTAATTTTAATTTTTCGGACTCTCGATGTCATTTAGCTTACAGAAAGGCTTAGTGATAATAATTAATAAGACAACAATGATTATTTCCTTGTCCTGATGATGATGCCCATAATATAATAAGGCATCGAAACGTCGTCGACTTTTAGAAAAAACCTCTTATGCAATATGATACAGGAATATTGTAAAAATGCAAAGTTTTGGTTTTCTGAAAATCCATGTCTGTAAAAACTGAATAGAAGTTCACAGACCTATTGTAGCTTTGCCCTTTGGCCATTGCTTCCGTTGTTTTGTCTTATATGTTGTGGGTCACGGCTGTGCCCACTTGTTACTGTGTTGTTCTTACATTTTTTTGTATTACTGAATTACTACGCTTAATTAAAAGCTTTTTGTCCGGCTGGACACTAAAAACTACACTTATTAGGTGTTTTTGCTTATCTGCTTGAAATTCATTCTGCTCATAAGTAGGAACCCTGTTCTGTCAAAGACCAGGGGCAGCGTGTCTGAGCTGGACGACTGGCGTGGTCCGGATGGTGCTGCTGTCTATGTCAAGCGGCGCCATCTCAGAATCTGATAGAAAAATGGGGTCCATGTCATTGAGTGATGCTGATGGCGTTGGGTGTGGCGTTGTAAGACCACACTCTGGTGTTGGCATCAGCGCCGGAGTATGCCAGGATCTGAAGGGGGATCCAGAGGGTCCAGCCGGTTTCAAAAGCAGGCTCGCTGGCGGTATCCCAGTTGGGGCACCCCGCGGCTATGTGGGGCCCAAAGGCCACGAGAAGGAGTAGATGGCTCAAACATTGGGTGCATTGCCATATACATGACTTAGGTTGGGCAGGAGTCGTGCCAGGGAAGTCAAGGAGGAGAGGGGGGTGAAGGGGGGGGGGGGGGGCCTGACCACCTGCTCCACAGGAGGAGAGCAGGAGCAAGGCCTAGAAGCACAAGATCAAGGAGTAGGAGGCAAAGTACGCATTGACGCTGGTTTCTTTGACTTACCTGACTTTGATGATTATGACTTAGACTTGTGAGATGACTGACTGCGAGATGGACTCCATGACCAGGTCTTTGATTTTTCTCAGGATCGAGAGGGGCGGTCCAAGATTACCTTCGGGTGCATTCACTAACAGTCCATGCAGACCCTGCAGTCGTGGTCCGACGAGACACTACAGACAGACCAGGTAGGAATCCGAAACGGACATGTCTATAAAGTTCCCCATAAGGTTTAAATTCCGTGGATTTGTTAGGGTACATGTCCCTAGCACACTGGGAGCAATTGGCTTAAAAGGATTTGCCAAAACGTTGATAAAAATTATCAAAAAGTGACCACGGTAACTCTCCGGAACCACCCTGTTAGTGCGGAAAGAAAGCATAAGATGAGTGTCAAGGGCCTTGGAGGCCTCTGAGATCCTTTCAAATCTTCTCTGCACCAACACTTCTCTGGATGGAGGGTTATATTCGGCACCGAGCAGCATCAAGCAAAGCAGACGGCTCGGAATGCACAGTTCTTGATCAAGGCATTCTTTTCAAGTCCATTACTTGTTTAGGGCGTTGGCCATCTCATGTGTCTGGACGGTGTCCTTTTAATACCAGGGGATGTTGTGATCAGTTCTTGATGTCATGAGCTGTAACATCGTTGTGTATGTGATGTACAAAAACAACTAACACACCAAAACAAGAACTACGAATTGTTTGTATTTTACGAATATCAGGCCCACAGGACTGAGGTTGTCCTTGACGGGGCAGTGCCACAAGAAGAGGTTCAGTAGAAGAGTGAAGTAGTGTGGCTCACTGGTTAGAGGCGGCAGACCCGAGAGCAGAGGACGGCCCGGGACCAGGGTTCGATTCCCGGCGCGGCAGGTTTCTGGACCAGGGTCAGCGGACTCGATAATTCTCTCGCCTCGGTGCCCACTCTGATCAGCGATCACACTCGGCAACTCTGGGCATTAGCTTGCCTCATCTTCACTAACGGCCCCACCAGACCGCCGGGGATGCCTGGTCTCACCCTGGAGATACCCATTAAGGGACCATCTCTCAGGGAAGCCAGGAAGGGTTTCGCAGCGGTCGAAGCGCCTTGGGACCCTCCGGGTAAGTAGTGCGCTATATAAATGCCTATACATTTACATTACATACAAGAGGCAAAGACTCACTGCCAGGTGTCAGATCCCGTATCAGTCAGGGCAGGTTAAAGAGAATCCTGCAATCAGACGCTCAATCAAGAGCTGCCCTTTTTGTGCCCGAAGCCTCTTGCTTGGTCTCTGTATCGGTTCACAAGGATCACATGAGCATTGAAATGTCTGGGCGTCCTTGCAATCTCAGAACCAGGTGCAATTACAAGATGCAAACGTGACTCCCAGAAGGATCAGATGCGGCCATCTCTAATCTTTACTGATCCTCCCATGTGAAGCCCATTGGATGCCGGACACTGGCACTAAATGTTTATGTTTATGTTTTTGTAATTTGTATTGCGCGCAAATACCCGAAGGTGTCTCGGCGCATGTGTTTCTCAGGACAGAGCACGCTGAAAGAATCATTGGTCAAATAGCCAGGTCTTAAGAAGTTTTCGGAAGGTGGTGAGAGTGGGACTGCGTCTGATGGACAACGGGAGCGAATTCCAAAGCTTAGGGGTGGCCACTAGAAACCATCTGTCTCCCCATGTGGAAGTTCTCATGCCGTGGACTGAGAGGAGACAGGAGCTAGATGAACGCAACGGTCTGTTGGGAGCATAGATGTAGAATGCGTTCCTCAGGAATTGTGGTCCTACGTTATGAACTGCCTTATAGGTGATGCAAAGGGCCTTAAATTTGATCCTATTTCTGACCCGTAGCCAGTGCAATTGACGTATGGCCGCTGAGGTTGGGTGACGTTTGGGGATGCCAAGCAGAACCCTAGCTGCCGCGTTCTGAATTGATTGCAATTTGTTAAGGACCTGTTCTTGTGCATTAAGGAAAAGGGCGTTGCCGTAGTCTAATTTAGAGAGTACGAGGGTGGAAATCAGCGTTTTTCCTGCAGAAGGGGGAAGATAAGGGAGTAGTTTCTTGATTTTCCCTAACATATGAAAGGAGGCAGATACCACAGAATTGACCTGATGACTACATATCAGCTTGTCGTCGAACATACCCCGAGGTTTCTGACCTTGGCCACTGGGACCGGTGGAGGGCCGATTTCACTTGGCCACCAGCCTCAGGACCATCTCGGCAAGAGATTTCCAAAGTTCATAACCTTGGTCTTGTCCGAGTTTAACTTTAAGCAATTGCTCAACATCCAGGACCCGATGGCAAGCATCCCCTCCTGGAATATCGAAGCAACATCTGTCCTATCCTTATGCACTGCCACCACCAATTGGGTATCATCCGCATAGGTGGTTAGACTCAACCATGTTGCTTGATGACCCTCGCCAAGTCCGATACATATATATTAAATAGCGTCGGACTTAGCGCTGATCCCTGGGGCACCCCACATGGGAGAGTGAAGATGGGCGCCGCCCCCCCCTTGGTCCAGGATTGCCCTGATCTCATCAGTGGCCTTTATTACGGCGGTTTCTGTGCCGTGGCCCTTTCTAAACCCAAACTGAGTATCATCCAAAAGCTATTCTTGCTCGATTACTTCCGAGAGCTGCTGGTTCATGAGAGATTCAAATATTTTGGAGGGGAAAGGGAGGCAGGCGATAGGTCTATAGCTTGCAGGGTCTGACGGGTCCAGGGAGGGTTTTTTAACAGCGGTTTAATAACTGCTTTTTTCCAAATGTCAGGATAGGTACCTGTTGAGAAGATGGAATTACAAATATCCGTGAGGGGTGGGGTAATGACCTCCGTGATGAGTTTGAGTATGGTAGGCGGACAAGGATCTAGAGGAGAGCCTGACCTAATGGAAGAGACAAGATGACTGATCTGTTCCGTGGAAACATTGAGAAAGTTAGGCAAGATGGGTTGTGGGGATGAGGTCAGAGGGTCAGAATGTAAGCCCTTCGGGTGATGTTGGGAGGCGAAGGCTGAGTATATATTAACAACTTTGGAGGAGAAGAAATTGGCAACGGAGTTACAGAGATCTTGGGTTGGCTCAATGTCGGAGTGGGTCGGGGGGCTGGCGAGGGAATTAACTACTTGAAACAACATTTTTGCAAAGTTGCTAGCAGACGCGATTTGTGATTGGAAGTAGGAGCTCTTATGTGTAACGATGGAACACTTGTGGGAAGCTAGCGCAGCTTTGTTGGTTTGTTTCTCGTGGGGATTATAGTGTTTGCGCCAGTGTCGTTCAAGGTTCCTACAGTGTTGCCTCTGGAGTCTGAGGTCCTCTGTAAACCATTGCGCAGATGGAGTGGCCCGATTGGGAAACACCGCTTTAATAGGGGCTACCCGGTTGACAGCGTCCTGGACCCAGTCGTGATAAATGTCTGAGATTAGACTCGTTACCAGTGTTCTCATAGCGACAGGTAGTGAGAGTGTTAGACAGACACTGGGTGTCTAGGTTTTTCCAAGCTCGGGTGGTCTTGGGCATATGCGCTTTGTGCTGGGGTGGATTAGGATTGTGCGCTTTGACCTTGAACATAACTGCAGCGTGGTCTGACCATGCCAAAGGGAGTACCCTGGGCAGTATGATATCGGGATTATTGGTAAACAGCCCATCAAGGGTGTGTCCTGCTAGATGAGTGGGGCCTAAGACTAGCTGTTGTAGACCAGCTGCTTGCAAATCAGTAATGAGCTGGTTTGTGTCCCTGTCGCTAAGAGCTTCCTAGTAAAAATTAAAATCACCCAGTATGGTATAATCAGGGGATCCCACCAATGGTACAACAAGTTCATCCAGGGCTAGAAGGAAGCGCTTACGGGGACTGGGGGGACGATACAAGAGGGTCCCTTTGAAGGTTTGATTATTGTTAAGGGCGATGGAAAAAGCAAAGGCCTCACAGTCAGGCGGCAAACAGGCTCTATTTTTATGTGGTAAGGGGCTTTGTGCATAATCGCTATCCCACCTCCTTTACCTGAAGGTCTGTCCTCCCTAACCACATAGAAATCTTCTGGAGTGGCTGCGCAAAAGTCCGGGCCCGAGGCAGCATCACCCCAGGTTTCCGTGATAAAGAGGATGTCAAGGTCATGGCTAGTGACTAGCTCCATTATTTCCAAGTTGTGTTTTGGGAGGGAGCGTGCGTTAATCAGTGCCGCACGGTAAGGAGGCCTAGAAGAGGTGGGGGTAGAGGATGTGACATGGAGAGGGGTCGGGAGTGAGAACGAACAAAAAGGACAAGATACTGGTGCAGGCAGAAGGCTAGAGATGGGTTACAACAGCTTGCACTGCGAGCTGGTGGCATGAATATTTAATTCCTTAAGCTGCAATGACTAGTACCTTAGTGAAAGACATTCCGCTTGTGATTTCTGAGGGCCAGGGGGAGGGGGGGAGGGGGGGGGCCCTGGGCTCGGTCCAGGCGCGGACGGGCTTGCCTTGAGCGCGCCTTTGGCGGACGTCCGCTGCGTGTCAGAGGTGGCATGAGGTTTTTATGTCGTAGTAGGGGAGCAGCTAGACTGCTAAACCGGAAGTGGTAAATCACACTTCCTGGCGAGGCGATCTATCCCTCCACAGCAAGTTGAATAATCAGTGGTGGAAAGGGGATCACGCCCAACTCACAAACACAAAGGTAATTTAATAATCAAATAACATTTGTGACATGACGCAAAGCAAGAAATAATGGTGAAGTTAAAAACGCTAGGAGCCTTCAAACTGAGCCTCCGTCGGCGCTTTAGTAAAAGAATTAAAAATGGATCAATCGCGCTAATGCGCTAGTGCGAGCATGCAGCAGGGCGAGAATGAATGCTTTCAGTCAGCGTTGTGGTGTCCTGGGACTAGGACTTGAAGAACAAGAAGCTGGAGCAGGTCAGCCTCATACCTGGACAATGCGGGCAGCTTCTTACGACGCGTCCAGTGACGCACACCCTTGGAGACTCTTACCTGTCCTGTCATAGGATTCATGACAGGTGTGTGCGATCTCTGCTCCAAGCTGCAGGTAGTGTCCAGCTTTATCATCTCTAGAACCGTCAGCGCCCAGGGCCAGCATGCCTCCGGCGAAGCAGGTCAGATGCCCCATCTTCCGCTCAAGGTGCCCATTCTTCCACTCGCCGATGAATGTCAAACCACCGTTGGACTTCCGGATCAGGTGGCGCTCTATAGCCTGCAGAATGCAAAGGTACACAGATGTAACACTTCAGGCAGTTTTTTCCAGGAGTTCCGAACCTTTAGACCGTAGTCCTTTTATGCAGGATTCACTTGTGAGAACCACAAACCCATCGCTCAGTGTTCTACCCTTTGTCTCCCTGTCCATCAAAGCCAACAAAACCCTCAGTTCATGTCCTGAGAGCGCCCTAGTCTCCCTGTCCATCAAAGCCAACAAAACCCTCAGTTCATGTCCTGAGAGCACCCTTGTCTCCCTGTCCATCAAAGCCAACAAAACCCTCAGTTCATGTCCTGAGAGCGCCCTTGTTTTACTGCCCATCAAAGCCAACAAAACCCTCAGCCCTCTAGAGAGCTCCCCTTGATTCCTGCTGGTCAAATGGAACAACTTAACCCGCAAAACACCAACCTATGTCCTGAGAACGCCCTTTTCCCACAAAACCCCTAGTCAATGTCCTGTGAGCGCCTCTTGTATTACTGTCAATGTCCTACAAGTGTGCTTCTATGTCCAATCTCATAAACCAACCAAGCCATAAGTCCGGCACTGCACACCCCCATGATGATAAAAACACCATGCCTCTATTACCCACAGCAAAAAGGACCTCGGGCACTCAACTGCATCCATGACCAGATGGACTAGAACAGCGAGGGCTACCAGATGGACTAGAATAGTGAGGGCTACCAGATGGACTAGAACAGTGAGGGCGACCAGATGGACTAGAACAGTGAGGGCTGCCAGATGGGCTAGAACAGTGAGGGCTGCCAGATGGGCTAGAACAGTGAGGGCTGCCAGATGGACTAGAACAGTGAGGGCTACCAGATGGACTAGAACAGTGAGGGTGACCAGATGGACTAGAACAGTGAGGGCTACCAGATGGACTAGAACAGTGAGGGCTACCAGATGGACTAGAACTGTGAGGGTGACCAGATGGACTAGAACAGTGAGGGCTACCAGATGGACTAGAACAGTGAGGGCGACCAGATGGACTAGAACAGTGAGGGCTACCAGATGGACTAGAACAGTGAGGGCGACCAGATGGACTAGAACAGTGAGGGCTACCAGATGGACTAGAACAGTGAGGGCTACCAGATGGGCTAGAACAGTGAGGGCTACCAGATGGGCTAGTTCATTGTTTGCAACCCCTGAAACAATTCTTCTCAAACCCAACCAGAATCAGTGATAGAAATTGGTATGAATTGCTAATTTTTTAACACTTCAAAGAGCTCAATTTATTGTGCGAGTTTGCCCTGTCAGTCTCTAATAGTCTCTTTTACTGTTGGCTGAAATCAAGTTCAGTAATTACACGTATCGATGCTGTTTAATAATGACATGTATTGATGCTATCTAATAATGAAACGCATTGATGTTGTTTAGTAATGTAATGTATCAATGCTATTTAACAGTAACATATTAAGGTTATTTAATGACATATTGATGCTATTTAGTAATTACTGTATAGATGCTGTTTAATAAAGACATGTATCGATGCTATTTAACAACGACATCCATCAATGCTACTTAACGACATCTATCGATGCTAATAAATAGTTACATGTATCAATGCTATTTAATAAGAACATGAATCAATGTTATATATTAATGACACGTATCAATGATATTTAATAACATGTACCAATGTCATTTAACAATCACATGTATTGATGCTATTCAATAAGGACAAGCATCGATGCTATTTAACGACATGTATCAATGCTGATAAATAATTACATGTATCAATGCTATTTAATAAGGACATGAATCGGGGAGAGGACTTGGCCCAACGGCTAAGGCGCTTGACCTCGGACCTGGGGAACTGGGTTCGAGTCTCGGTAATGACGCTAAACATCCTGTGATTCTGGGCAAATCACGTACTCTCCCCATGCCTAAAAAAAATCAATGTGTGTCCTCATGTAACCTAACTGGTGCTATGTAAAGCGCTCTGATACCCGATTCGGATTCGGGTCAAGTTCGCGCTACATAAAACTCTGCAAAAAAAAAAATCAATGCTATATAACGATGACACGTATCAATTTTTTTAACAACATGTATCAATGCTGTGTAAAAATGACATGTATTAATGCTACTTAGTGACAAATAATGTTATTTAATGACACATATCAATGTTATTTAATAACATGTATCAATGTTATTTAACAATTACATGCATCAATACTATTAAATAATGGCATGTAGCAATGCTATATAATCAATGCTATTTATTAATGATATATTGATGCCATGTAATAGATAGGTATCAATGTTATTTAATAATGACATGTATCAACACTATTTAATAATGAAATGCACTTGTGCTACCTGTATCAGTGCTATTGTATAATGACACATATAGATGCTATTTAATAACGACATGATTCGATGCGGTTTAATAATGACATGTATCGATGCTATTTAATAACGACATGAACCGATGCTGTTTAATGACATGTATCGATGCTATTTAACAGTGACACTATGAATGGTATTTCATTACATATATCAACGCTATTTATTAATTACTATATAAATGCTGTTTAATAACATGTATCGATGCTATTTAATGACATGTTATTTAATAATGATACTTATCAATGCTGTTTATTAATGACACGTATCAATGCTATTTAATAACATACAACAATGCTATTAAATTATCAAATGTATCAATGCTATTTAATAAGGACACGTATCAATGTTATTTAATAACATGTATCGATACTGTTTAATGACGTGAATCGATGCTGTTTAATAATGATATGTATTGATGCTATTTAATGACACGTATCGTTGTTACTTTACAATGACACATATCACTGTTATTTAATGACATGTATCAATGCTATTTTACAATGACATGTATCAATGTTATTTAATGACATGCATCGATGATATTAATTGACATGTATCAATGCTATTTAAGGACGTATTGATGTCATTTAACAATGACACGTATCAATGTTATTTAATAAGGACATGTATTGATGCTGTTTAATAAGGACATATCAAAGTTATTTAATGAACTAACGCAGTTATTTAACAATGACACATCAATGTTATTTAATGACATATCGATGCTATTTAACAATGACATGTATCAATGTTATTTAATGACATTCACCAATGCTATAAAAAAATGACATGTAGCAATGTGGTTTAATAATGACGTATTGATGTTATTTAACAATGACACGTATCAATGTTTTTAATGATATGTATAAATGCTATTTAACAGTGACACATCAATGTTTTTTAATGACATGTATAGATGCTATTTAACAGTGACACGTATCAATGTTTTTAATGACATATCGATACTATTTAACAGTGACACATATAATTTTATTTATTAACATGTATCAATGCTTTTTAATGACATATCGATGCTGTTTAATAATGACAGTATTGATGCTATTTAATGACATTTATCAATGTTTTAAACAACATGTATCAACACTATTTTACAATAACATGTATTGATGCACTTTAACAATGGCTTATAGATGGTATTTAACAGTGACACATATCAATGTTTTATAATGACATGTATCAATGCTAACAGTGACACGTATCAATGTTTTTTAATGACATGTATCAATGCTATTAAATAATGACATATCAATATTAATTATATATCGTTTTTATTTAACAATGACACTTATCAATGTTCTTTAATGACATATTGATGCTATTCAACAATGACATGTATCAATGCTATTTAACAATCACACATATCAATGTTATTTATTGACATGTATACATGCTAGTTAACAATGACACATAACAATTTTATTTAATGACATTACAATGGTACCTGACATGTATCATTGCTTTTTAACAATGACATATATCAATGCTATCTAAATGACGTGCATCAATGCGATTTAATGACATGCATCAATGCGATTTAATGACATGCATCAATGCTGTATAACAATGACACGTATCAATGTTATTTAATAACCTGTATCGATACTGTTTAATGACGTGAATCAATGCTGTTTAATAATGACATGTATTGATGCTATTTAATGATGACATGCATCGATGCGATTTAATGACATGCATCAATGCTGTATAACAATGACACGTATCAATGTTATTTAATAACCTGTATCAATACTGTTTAATGACGTGAATCAATGCTGTTTAATAATGACATGTATTGATGCTATTTAATTACATGTATTATTGTTACTTTACAAGACACATATCAATGTTATTTATTGACATGTATTGATGCTATTTTACAATGACATGTATCAATGTTATTTAATGACATGCATCGATGACATTAATTGACATGTATCAATCCTATTTAAGGAAATGTATCGATGCCATTTAACAATGACACGTATCAATGTTATTTAATAAGGACATGTATTGATGCTGTTTAATAATGACATATCAATGTTATTTAATGAAATATCGCACTTATTTAACAATGACACATGTCAATGTTATTTAATGACATATCGATGCTATTTAACAATGACGCATATCAATGTTATTTAATGACATTCACCAATGCTATAAACAATTGCATGAAGCGATGTGGTTTAATATTGGCGTATTGATGTTATTTAACAATGACACGTAACAATGTTTTTAATGGCATGTATCAATGCTATTTAACAGTGACACACATCAATGTTTTTTAATGACATGTATAGATGCTATTTAACAGTGACACGTATCAATGTTTTTTAAGGACATGTATCGATGCTATTTAACAGTGACACGTATCAATGTTTTTAATGACATGTATAGATGCTATTTAACAGTGACACGTATCAATGTTTTTTAATGACATGTATCGATGCTATTTAACAGTGACACGTATCAATGTTTTTTAATGACATGTATCGATGCTATTTAACAGTGACACGTATCAATGTTTTTAATGACATGTATCGATGCGATTTAATGACATGCATCAATGCTGTATAACAATGACACGTATCAATGTTATTTAATAACATGTATCGATACTGTTTAATGACGTGAATCGATGCTGTTTAATAATGACATGTATTGATGCTATTTAATTACATGTATTATTGCTACTTTACAAGACACATCAATGTTATTTATTGACATGTATCGATGCCATTTAACAATGACATGTATCAATGCTATTTAATAAGGACATGTATTGATGCTGTTTAATAATGACATATCAATGTTATTTCATGAAATATCGCACTTATTTAACAATGACACATGTCAATGTTATTTAATGACATATCGATGCTATTTAACAATGACGCATATCAATGTTATTTAATGACATTCACCAATGCTATAAACAATTGCATGAAGCGATGTGGTTTAATATTGGCGTATTGATGTTATTTAACAATGACACGTAACAATGTTTTTAATGGCATGTATCAATGCTATTTAACAGTGACACACATCAATGTTTTTTAATGACATGTATAGATGCTATTTAACAGTGACACGTATCAATGTTTTTTAAGGACATGTATCGATGCTATTTAACAGTGACACGTATCAATGTTTTTTAAGGACATGTATCGATGCTATTTAACAGTGACACGTATCAATGTTTTAATGACATGTATCGATGCTATTTAACAGTGACACGTATCAATGTTTTTTAAGGACATGTATCGATGCTATTTAACAGTGACACACATCAATGTTTTTTAAGGACATGTATCGATGCTATTTAACAGTGACACGTATCAATGTTTTTTAAGGACATGTATCGATGCTATTTAACAGTGACACGTATCAATGTTTTAATGACATGTATCGATGCTATTTAACAGTGACACGTATCAATGTTTTAATGACATGTATCGATGCTATTTAACAGTGACAGGTATCAATGTTTTTAATGACATGTATCGATGCTATTTAACAGTGACACATATAAATGTTTTAATGACATGTTTAAATGCTTTTTAATGACATATCGATGCTGTTTATTAATGACAAGTATTGATGCCATTTAATGACATTTATCAATGGTTTTAAACAACATGTATCAATACTATTTTACAATGATATGTATTGATGCTCTTTAACAATGACGTATAGATGGTATTTAACAGTGACAAGTAGCGATGCTATTAAATAATGACATGTAGCGATGCTAATCAATGCTATTTATTAATGATATATTGATGCCATGTAATAGATGGTTATCAATGTTATTTAATAATGAGCTGTATCAACACTATTAAATAATGATCTTTGGAATGTGTGTGTCATACTCAGAGCCCCTTACCTCAATGGCGTCATCGTACATCTTCCTAGCTTCTGTGTCCGTCTTCTCCGACATCAGCCAGGCCTTAAGTAAATACTCATAGAAGCTGTCCCCCAGGCCACCCACCGATGTGTGATCTGCAAAAGGAAGCAGGAAGTGACGTTGAGTATTCACAACACAGTTCATTACAGCCATTGGCAAAGTCCAAAGTGAATCCGTAGAAGTGAAAACTAAAGAAGGCAGACTTGTGAGAAGGGAGGAATTGAACCAATTAATGAATGAGAAGAGAAGATCTCACATGTCAGCCCGCCCACTTCAGAAGTCCCTCTGTGCTGGCGGAGCAAGAAGGCAGTTTAAGATGTCCAGCCTGAGAGGTCAGGTTGTCTGCCTCAACACTTCCTGATCAGATGCAGGAGCTAACACTGCAACCACTCCTCCATCTTTACTCTGACCTGAGAGCCGCTCCTACAGCTTTACTCGGACCCCAGAGCCGCTCCTCCAGCTGTACTGGTACCTGAGAGCCACTCCTCCTGCTTTACTCTGACCTGAGAGCCGCTCCTCCTGCTTTACTCTGACCTGAGAGCCGCTCCTACAGCTTTACTCTGACCCGAGAGCCGCTCCTACAGCTTTACTCTGACCTGAGAGCCACTCCTACAGCTTTATTCTGATCTGAGAGCCACTCCTATATTTTTACTCTTACCAGTGAGCCGCTCCTCCAACTTTACTCTGACCTGACAGCTGCTCCTCCAGCTTTACTCTGACCTAGTTGGTGAGGGGTCCCTCCCATGGAAGCTGTCTCTCTCGTTGGTGGTCAGTAGAATTTCTGAATAATTTGCATTTCTTTTGAGAACACTAATTTCCACCTGAGCTGAACCTCACCCTTGCCCTATCAACTCAAGTAACCCCCTCCCCCTCCCATACTCTCACCTGAGACCTCTCCCCGAGGGTCCAGCTGTCCTGGAGCTCCTCTCTATGCCTGTCCCTGAGGAGCACAGTCCCATCCCTTCCTGGGCCTCTCCGCTACAGTACCCTCCCCTCTCTCAGCTGAGATCTCTCCCCGAGGGTCAAGCTGTCCCTTAAGCTCACAGTCCCATTGTGAGAAAGTGAGTTTCTCTTGCAGAACCCCCCCCCCCACACTTTTTGCCTGATACCTGATGCACCTTTCCTAGGCGTGCCCTGGGTTCCTGCCAATCAGGTACCCAGGGCCTGTGTTCCTGCCCTAAAAACTATACTAAAGCCCAAACCCAATTGGCCTCTCTAGCCACATGTCAGCCTCTAGTAAATGGTACCCTAGTTACCCAGGGCATTGTGATCAGAGAAGACCCCTCAGGGCTGCAGCACTTATTGTGCCACCCTCAGGGGCCCTGTACCCGGACACCCACACACTGCCTTTGCAGGCTGAGTGCCTAAGTACAGAACTAACCAAAGAGTCGACATGGCACACATCCCTGGGTGCCATGCCCACAAGACCCACTGCCCTGGCATACCTCAGCCACCCCTCTAGCTGGGTGCCGTATGCCAGTAGTGTGGGCACAGGTGCATGAGCCCTGTGACCCTACAGTACCCAGGGCCATTCCTGGGCACTGTTCGTACAGTGATGCCATTAAGAGTATATGGTGCCTGGAGGTTGTCATTACGAACTCCACAGCACCATCATGGCTACACTGAACACTGACAAGTTTGATATCAAACTTCTCAGCACATAAAACCCACACTGATGCCAGTTTGGGATTTAATGTAAAATGCACTACAGAGGGCATCTTAGATATGCCCCCTGAAACCTAACCTACAATCCACGTCTGGGCTGAGTGGCAGCAGAGGCTGCCACGCAGTAGACGTGTTGCTGGACCCCTGGGTGTAGAGCCCCCGCTCTCCTGGGCCTGCAACAATGCACATCCTGGGCGAGGTGTTATGTCTCCTCCCCCAGGATGGGCAGGGGAAGCTTCAAAGGCATGCCGCCTCTGTGAGCTACTCCAGACCATATGCTGTACCCAGCAACTGGCCCCAACCGGTCCTGACCCCCAATCTGGCGGAAAGACTGGCGGGAAAAACTACGTCAGGAAGGGGGGGGGGTGTGCCTGCCTGTGCCAACCCCACCCCTCAGGTGGGGGAGACGAGGTGAAGCACGACCCCGGGCTCCGGCCATCATGGAGATGGGAGCCCTGCCCAATCACAGCTAGGCTCCTGCCCCCCTCCCACAGGAGAGGAGCAGGCTGGGGGGTGTACCCACCCCGGACAGGGACCTATTGGCCCCTGTCCTTGCCTTACCTGTAACGCCCCTAAATTCAGTATTTAGGGGCTCCCTGAACCTTCCTTCCTGAGATCCAGATACCGAAACAAGAAAGAAGAACAAGAAGCAAGAAGACCTGCCGTGCAGCTGCTAAAAAGAGGAAGACACCAACTGATTTGGCCCCAGCCCTACCGGCCTGTCCACCCTCGAACCTGCTCCTGCTAAACCCCGGCATCTCCAGTGGTCAGCAACCTCAAAAACCCAGGAGGACCTGACTGCCTTGTGACTCTGACTACCTGGGTCTCCCACGAGCAGTGAAACTGCTCAAAGCAAGTAACAAGCCCTGGCATCAGCACGGAACCACGAACCCTGCACACTCTGCACCCGCCAAGCCTGGCCTGTTCGCTGGAGGGAACCAAGACCCTGAGGACGTCCCCTGGCGATTCAGACTCGGAATCCAGTGCCCAAGGACCCTCCTCGACAACCCGACGAGGCCTGCAGCCTCAGGACAAAGGACCCCTCCAACAGCAGGGGGTAAGATTTCCCGACCTCAAAAGACACCCCTGCACCCGGCGCCCCACGGCCCCCTGTGCCCAACTCCTGGGTGCCTACCTATCCTCCAAGATCCCAACTTACCCCTCGAAGTGTTGGTCGCTCTAGAAGATCCTCCGTCCCAGAGCCTGCAGCCTTTGTTCCCTTTTCCAGATCCTCATTGGATAACACTGAGTGCCCAACGGATCAAAAGCACCCTGCACCCAGCTGCCCGAGTGCCCCTGTCAGTGCAACCTGTACCCTATTTGACTTCCCCATTTGCCCTGAGCAAGTGACCAGGAGCCCAGCTTCCACAGAGGCGTGGCCTGTTAGCCAGCAGCCACCAACCGAAGGTCCCCTGCCCCTCATTGGATAACATTGGGCCTAACTTCCTCTGCACCCGGCCGCCCCTGTGCCGCTGAGGGTGTACTAACTGTACCTACCTGACCCTGGGGGACCTCTGAGTCTAGGCCCAGAACCTTAACTTCACCCGTCGAGTACTCACCTGAAAACCGATGTCTCACTTTCCTGTCATAGGATAACATTGACTGATTTGACTCGAAAAATGTGGTTTTGAAATGTTAAAATGTTCATCTAAAATCAGCCGAATATCGAAATCTGAAGTACTCACCTGTAATCAGGAGAGAAGCCAGTGCTGTATCTTTTAGTCCAGTACTGAACCGCAAAAGTAATCACAACCGTGGTTCCTAGTAATCTAAATTTCGTCCATAGGAAACCATTGACTGTTTTTCTGTGAAATTTCTTCTGTCTACTTTTGAAAATTACAAATATTCCTTAAAAATCGTACCTACTACTGAAACGTAATTGCTTACCTGTTTTAAGTAGAGACCCCAGGGCTGGCCCTAGGAGCCCAGCCCTGGATTACAAAAGTAACGAGAACCTACTTTAACTGCAACTTGATTTTTCTTCCGTTGGATAACACTGCCAGATTTTCATAGAAAAGTTTCTAAGTGTGAACTTGTGAAATAGCTTTATATTTTTTAAAAATCATAGCAATAGCCAAATCGTTTTTGCTAAACTGTTTCCAGCTTAGACCCCAAGACTAAAATTAGGATCCAGTCCTGGGACTACAAAAGTAATCGATAAAGTAACTGGCTGCAAATTATGTAGGAAACTGTTGGACAGGCCTCGGGGAAGGCCCGCTCCCTCCCCGCATGACGGGGACCGAACGCCTGCTCTCCCTGTGTCCCCGACAAGAACCATCCCGGCAACCCGCTGGGGCAACCCACGACCCGTCCACAACAGAACTCCAGCCCCCGAACACCCCAGTATCGGCTGGCCCGGGCCCCCGTCAGCACCACTGCCCCCGCCCAGCCGCCATCTTTGGACCCTACATAACAAGGCCGCGTGGCCTCAGCTCGACCCCAACCCTGGGCCCGGCCAGGCCCCGACATCGAGGCACCATCATCCACCTAGGGGGTGAAGAGACCACTTGGCAGGTCAATGGGAGAAGGAGTGTTGATGGCTCCCCTCAGCCAGGTGTCGATCGCCCCCGGCCTCCCCGGGCGCTGGCTCCACCCCCCTGCTGGGTGTCTGAACTCCCTCATCCCGGACCTCCCGACCTCCAAGTGCGAGGGTCCGGACATCAAACGAGACCAGACCTATAACTGGGGCAGCTCCAGAACAGGAAGGCAGTTGTATCTTGGAGTCGAGAGTCACCGTGAGGAACTCATCCTTGAAGGCCTGCTGGCGCTGCCGCGGCCCCTTCCTTGTGAACCATCTCCGAAGCCTGCTGGCGCTGCCGCGGCCCTCTTCAACGTGAACCATCGTCTTGGCCTGCTGGCGCTGCCGCGGCCTTCCTCGTCGTGCATCATCTTCGTAGCCTGCTGGCGCTGCCGCGGCCCTCCTCGTTGTGAACCATCGTCCTAGCCTGCTGGCGCTGCCGCGGCCCTCCTCGCTGTGAACCATCGTCCTAGCCTGCTGGCGCTGCCGCGGCCCTCCTCGTTGTGAACCATCGTCCTAGCCTGCTGGCGCTGCCGCGGCCCTCCTCGCTGTGAACCGTCGTCCTAGCCTGCTGGCGCTGCCGCGGCTCATCTTTACCGACCCCCAAGCTCGAGGATTGTGAGCTTCCATCTTGCCGCACCGGTACCGGACCGGTACTAAGACTGTCCCGCTACCCCTTTTCCCCTACAGAGACTAGAATTGGGAGGATCCTCGTGTCCTGACCCCACTGTATCGCCTATTACCTTGCCTCAAGATTCTGATATAAAGTGTGTTGAACTCATCCTTGTGTGGTGTCCATCTGTGGGGGGGGAGTTACTTGTCTGTACGATCGCCGGAGACGGCCCTCACCGGAGGCCTCTCCCCCTGCTCTCGGCCGACCCTCCGGGTCCCCGTCTAACATTGGTGGCCAGCGGCGCGATCCGAGCCAACGCATAATCGTACAGAGAGTAACTCACCCCACGACACACAACCACCATGACAACAAAAGAGAGAGGAACAACTGAAAAATTCCAGATGGAAAAACTAGAGGAATACAGCCACAGAGAACTAAAACAATTCTGCATAGAATTGGGCATTGCTACCACAGGACTGAGCACGAAAGAGGACTTCAAACATGCCCTGGAATCTTGGGCAGAGACGGGTACGGCCGTACCCCAAAACCAAAACCTCGAGACAACCGAAACAAGCACCGCGCCGACAGAAGAAAGAAGACCGGGTCTCTCGCCAGAGGAGGCCCGAGAACGAGAAAAGAGCAGGCTCCACGAATTGGAACTAGCTCGACTTCGATTAGATGGAGAACTCAAATTGGCGGAACAAAAAATAACTTTGGAACACTTACGGCTCCGAGAGGAGCGAGAAGAAAAACAAAGGCAGAGAGAGTTAGAAGAGAAAAAGCTAGCCTACGAGCATGAGCGCAACTTGAAGGAACTAGAGATTCGGAGGCAGAACAAAGATCTCGGGGTCCCTGGGCACCCGAGCCCCCCTGTCACTACGGACCCCAAGGTCCACATCCCCAAGGATGTCGTCAGAGAATATTACCGGAACGATGATATCCAGCAATGGTTCAAAGCCTACGAGGTAGCCATGACCTCCCACCGGATTCCCCGGAGCGACTGGGGAGCCGGGTTATGGGGGAGGTTTGTCAACGAAGGGCGAGACGCCCTACTGCAACTCCCGGACCATCAGATGACATCCTACGACCACATGAAAGCCGCCCTCCTCACTCGATACGGACTCACGCCCGAGATGTACCGCCAGAGGTTCCGCGACTGCAAACGGATCCCGGGTACGACTTGGGTGGAGTACGTGAACTTCTTTAGCCGAGCCTTCGAGGTGTGGATCAAGGGCAGCAAGGTGACCACTTACGAGCAACTCTTTGACCTTATTGTATGGGAGCACCTTTCTAACAACTGATTCGTCGAGCTCAGGCAGCACCTCCTTGACAGTAAACTGACTGAACCTCGGCAACTCGCCGTCGAGGCTGACCGATGGGAAAGTACCCGAGTTTCCAGAAACGGGCCCAGCGAGCAGAACAGAGCCGCCCAAGGGTTCCATCGTCCCCGAGGGGGAGGAGGAGGCCAGGGTCGGGGCAGAGACACCGTCCCAGTGACTCCCGCCAGCAACACCCCGCCCCCGGCCGGCAGGGGGTACCCCCCGATGCGACCAGGTTTTCGCGCCGTTACCTGCCACCGATGCCAGCGACCCGGCCACTACGCCAATGATCCAAACTGCCCGAAGAACCAGAGCCCTATGCCCCGCCAGGTCGCTGCCGCCGCCCTGGGAGAAGAGCAAAACCAAGAAGACACTGAAGAGTACGAGCCCGACCAGCCCGAATGGGAAGCAGCCGCCATGTCCCTGGTCTGCCTAGGGGAAAGAGACTTGATTCCGCGGGCACCCCTTCCCGCCAACACGCAGAAGTACAGCCAGTGGGTCAACATTAATGGGCACCGGGCTGAAGCCCTCCGCGACACCGGGGCCAGTGTGACCACAGCCCGCTGCCATCTGGTGACCCCGGACCAGATCTTGCAAAATATCCTTTGCCCCGTACGGTTGGCCAACAACTCAGAAAGCCTCTGTCGGATGGCCTGCTTCCCCTTCGAGTGGGAGGAGTATCCGGAATGCTGAAAGTAACTGTCCGCGATGATGCCCCCGTGGACTGCCTCCTGGGGAACGACCTCGAAAGTTCCCCCTGGTCAGCCGTCGAGAGAAGAGAGCACCTGGGGATGCTGGGCCTCCCTGAGTGGGTCTGCGTAACAACCCGGTCCATGGCCGCCCGCGCCATCCCCCGTCCCGAAGAACCCGAATGGCCAGAGCCTCCTCCCCCGATCGTCCAAGAGGGAGCCACCCTGGAAGCCAGTTCGCCGGAACCCAGCGGAGAAGGACTCGATCGGCTCCAGGACCTTCTCGAACTGGCCCAGTGACGTCAAGAGGGTGGCCCCACCCAGAAACAATTCCGACAGGAGCAGAAAACCTGTCCTTCCCTCGAGGGACTCCGGCAGCAAGCCCTCGCCCACAGCGCAGGAGACACCTCGGGGGCCCACTGGATTTATTGGGACAATGACCTGCTCTACAGCGAGCAAAGGATTGCTGAGCTGGGGGCCAGTCGGGTGCTGGTGGTACCCCTCCGCTTCGGAGACTTCCTCTTGAGCTTGGCACACGATGTGCCCCTTGCCGGACACCTGGGGCAAGACAAAACGTACAGCCGCCTGGTGACCCACTTCTACTGGCCCAAAATGCGGAATGATGTATCCAACCACTGCCGGGCCTGCCCAACCTGCCAGGCCAGCGGGAAGAGCGGCCGAAAGATTAAAGCACCCTTGCAGCCTTTCCCCATCGTCACCACCCCGTTTGAACGGGTGGAAATAGACATTGTAGTTGAGTTGAGTAATTGTGGGGCCCCTGGACCCCCGAACAGCACAAGGGCACCGGTTCATCCTAGTCCTGGTGGACCACGCCACCCGCTATCCCGAGGCCATCCCTCTTCGGACCGTGACGGCGCCTGTGGTAGGCCGAGCCCTGATGGGGATCTTCTCTCGGGTGGGCTTCCCCCGGGAAGTCGTCAGCGACAGGGGCACGAACTTTATCTCTAAATACATGAAATCTCTCTGGCAACAGTGCGGGGTCACCTACAAATTCACGACCCCCTATCACCCGCAAGGAAATGGACTAGTCGAGCGGTTTAACCGCACCCTCAAGGGGATGATCATGGGCCTAGAAGAACCCCTACGTCACCAATGGGATGTGCTGCTCCCGTGCCTCCTGTTCGCCTACCGAGAGGTCCCCCAGAAATCCCTGGGCTTCAGCCCATTCGAACTCCTGTATGGACACCCCGTCCGGGGTCCCCTCAGCCTGGTCAAAGAAGGGTGGGAGGTGGCCCACCAGAAGACTCCTACGGATGTATACAAGTACCTCCTGACCCTCCGCAACCAGACCCGGCGATTCAGGGAACTCGCCAAGGCCAACCTTGAGGCCAGTCAGGAGGACATGAAGAAATGGTATGATCAGCATGCCTCCTCCATCGAGTTCGAGCCGGGACAACAAGTCTGGGTGATGTCCCCAGTGGAACCCTGCGCCCTACAAGACAAATGGACAGGGCCCTTCAAGGTGGTAGAGCGCAAGGGTCCCGTCACCTACCTGATCGACATGGAGTCCCCACGGAACCCCCTCCAGGTCCTCCACGCCGACAGACTCAAACCCCACTTCGTACGTTCAGAACTCAGCCTCCTGATGGCTACCGATAGTGGGACGGAAGAAGACTCCGAGCCCCTTCCTGACCTACTGAGGACACTCGAGCAGGACGGCTCGGTGGAAGGGGTCAGACTCTCCAAGGCCTTATCCCCAGAGCAACGCCAAGACTGTCGAGACCTCCTGCTACAATTCGCAGACCTGTTCTCTCTCATCCCCGGGGTCACCCCCTGGTGCCTTCACAACGTGGACACCGGGGATAGCCCCCTATTCGACACAGGGCATACCGAGTGCCAGATCGAGTGAGCGCCTGCATCCAGAACGAAGTCTCCAAAATGCTGGCTCTAGGAGTGATCGAGCCGTCTGACAGCCCCTGGGCCAGCCCAGTCGTACTGGTCCCCAAGGCTGCCGCCCCGGGCGTGGCCCCCGAGCTCCGGTTCTGTGTGGACTATCGGGGCCTGAACGCCGTTACCAGAACCGACGCTCACCCCATCCCCCGGGCGGATGAGCTGATTGACCGCATGGGGGCCGCCCGCTACCTGAGCATCTTCGATCTAACAGCGGGCTACTGGCAGATCGGCCTCACCCCCGGGGCCCAAGAGCGATCCGCCTTCTCTACCCCGGATGGCCACTACCACTTCAAGGTGATGCCATTCGGCATGAAAAACGCCCCAGCTACCTTCCAGAGACTCGTGAACCAAGTACTGGCGGGCCTCGAAGATTTCAGCGCCGCCTATCTAGACGACATTGCTGTATACAGTCGCCACTGGGCAGACCACCTCCACCACCTCCGGGAGGTCCTGCACGCCCTCCGGCAGGCCGGGCTCACCATCAAAGCCAGCAAATGCCAGATTGGCCAAGGGTCCGTGACCTACCTGGGACACCAAGTGGGGAGCGGTCTGGTGGCCCCCCTCCAGCTCAAGATCGCTGCCATCCAGGCCTGGCAACCACCTGTCACCCAAACCGAGGTCCGAGCCTTCCTGGGGCTCACCGGGTACTACCGGCGGTTTGTAAAGGACTATGGAAGCATTGTGGGGCCCCTCACAGAACTCACATCCAAGAAGAACCCCAAAGCCGTCATCTGGACTCCGGACTGTCAAGCGGGTTTGAGAAACTGAAGGCCGCTATGTGCACCGCCCCCGTGCTCCAGGCCCCCAACTACAGCCGGGAGTTCATAGTGCAGACGGACGCCTCAGATCATGGCATTGGGGCCGTCCTCTCTCAACTCAACACCGAGGGAGTCGATCAGCCCGTGGCCTTCATCAGCCGACGCCTGCTGGCCCGAGAACAGCGCTGGAGCACCATCGAGCGCGAGGCCTTCACCGTGGTATGGGCCCTCAAGAAGCTCCGGCCCTATCTCTTCGGTACCCACTTCCGGGTGCAAACAGATCACCGGCCCCTGCAATGGCTGATGCAGATGCGGGGAGAGAACCCAAAACTGTTGCGATGGTCCATCTCCCTGCAGGGGATGGATTTCACTGAGGAGCATCGTCCAGGCCAGGACCACGCCAACGCAGACGGCCTGTCACGCTTCTTCCGCCTCGGCGAGGAGAGTACCCAAGAGGATGGGTGACTCTCCCTGCCTTCAGCTGGGGGGGACGCATGTTGGACAGGCCTCGGGGAAAGCCCGCTCCCTCCCCGCATGACGGGGACCGAACCCCTGCTCTCCCTGTGTCCCCGACAAGAACCATCCCGGCAACCCGCTGGGGCAACCCACGACCCGTCCACAACAGAACTCCAGCCCCCGAACACCCCAGTATCGGCTGGCCCGGGCTTCCGTCAGCACCACTGCTCCGGCCCAGCCGCCATCTTTGGACCCTACATAACAAGGCCGCGTGGCCTCGGCTCGACCCCAACCCTGGGCCCGGCCAGGCCCTGACATCGAGGCACCACCATCCACCTAGGGTGTGAAGAGACCACTTGTCAGGTCAATGGGAGAAGGAGTGTCGATGGCTCCCCTCAGCCAGGTGTCGATCGCCCCCGGCCTCCCCGGGCGCTGGCTCCACCCCCCTGCTGGGTGTCTGGACTCCCTCATCCCGGACCTCCCGACCTCCAAGTGCGAGGGTCCGGACATCAAACGAGACCAGACCTATAACTGGGGCAGCTCCAGAACAGGAAGGCAGTTGTATCTTGGAGTCGAGAGACACCGTGAGGAACTCATCCTTGAAGGCCTGCTGGCGCTGCCGCTGCCCCTTCCTTGTGAACCATCTCCGAAGCCTGCTGGCGCTGCCGCGGCCCTCTTCAACGTGAACCATCGTCTTGGCCTGCTGGCGCTGCCGCGGCCTTCCTCGTCGTGCATCATCTTCGTAGCCTGCTGGCGCTGCCGCGGCCCTCCTCGTTGTGAACCATCGTCCTAGCCTGCTGGCGCTGCCGCGGCCCTCCTCGCTGTGAACCATCGTCCTAGCCTGCTGGCGCTGCCGCGGCCCTCCTCGTTGTGAACCATCGTCCTAGCCTGCTGGCGCTGCCGCGGCCCTTCTCGCTGTGAACCGTCGTCTTAGCCTGCTGGCGCTGCCGCGGCTCATCTTTACCGACCCCCAAGCTCGAGGATTGTGAGCTTCCATCTTGCCGCACCGGTACCGGACCGGTACTAAGACTGTCCCGCTACCCCTTTTCCCCTACAGAGACTAGAATTGGGAGGATCCTCGTGTCCTGACCCCACTGTATCGCCTATTACCTTGCCTCAAGATTCTGATATAAAGTGTGTTGAACTCATCCTTGTGTGGTGTCCATCTGTGGGGGGGAAGTTACTTGTCTGTACGATCGCCGGAGACGGCCCTCACCGGAGGCCTCTCCCCCAGCTCTCGGCCGAGCCTCCGGGTCCCCGTTTAACAGAAACCTATTGAGCTCAATGTTAAATTGTGTTTAGAATTGTGTTGCCTACTGCAACCATTTTACCTATTGTGTTTACAAAGTTTATTGCCTCTTTGCAAAGTAATTATATGAGAGTGCTCATATCGAGAAAAGTACATTTTTATACCTATTGGTTCTAAAAATAAAACAACTATATTGGCCTGGAGTTCAGTCCTTGAGTGTGTGAAACCTTTTGCTGACTGAGTGTGTACAACAAATGCTTTGCACTGCCCTCTGGTACTGCCTTACTGCTCGACCAAGCTACCACTTTAGAGAGTAAGGTCAGCCCTGACTTTAACCGCTGTTATACCTCTGGGGTTTGTGGACTCTATACACACTGTACCTTACTTTGATCCAGTATATATATAGAGCCACTTTCTCACACCCATCCCTTCCAAGGCCTCTCAGTAGAGTGGCCAACTGTGGTATACACCCGTTACAACGCATCTTTTACTCCACACTACCATTACAACGCGACTTTTACAACGCATACCATTACAACGCATTGCGCTGGGGGGCGCTCTAGGATAGGGAATAAGTATAATTTACTATCCAACACCTTCCCTAGGGTCCACGGGGACTGGAGTTAGAATAGTAAATTATACTTACCACTATCCAGCACCTCAAAGCGCTATGCGTTGTAATGGTATGCGTTGTAATGGTCGCGTTGTAACGGTAGGTAGTTGTAATAGTATGCGTTGTAACATGGTACATCCCCAACTGTCCATAAATTTCACGGACAGTCTGTAATTTGGACATCACGTCCGTTGTACGTGAGGATGACTTTTACGGATGCCTTTTGTTTGTAATTATGTCCGTTACAGGGAGCAGCGCTGCTCCCCTGTGAGAGGTCTCCGCTCCCTGATGGGGCCGCCTCCTCCTCTGAGGCTAAAGGGCCGCCCCTCCCGCCCACTGTCATTCTGTCTGCGGCTGATGATTGTCAAAGACAGAATGACAATGGGTCAGTCTGTTACAGCACGTGATGGCCTCCTCCTGCCTCGGTCTAGGGCAGGGCATTCTGTTAGGGTTATAAGGAAGAAATCTACAAAATATGTACAAAGTTAAAAAGAAATTAATTAATTAGCTTTCAGATTGCCGATGTGCGGGGGCATAGTAACCCCCCCCCCACCCCATGCTTTAGGATGTACAGCGAGACTAAAGTTCCTGATGGGCCTCTTCTGTCTGCAACTGGATGGGTGGGTGGATGAGTGAAGGGCGGATGGGATGATGGGACCTAAGTGAACGGGGAATGGAGAGAGAAGGGGAGGATGGATGAGTATAAGCATAAATGAATGATTGGCAGAATGAATGGGTACATGGATGAGTGGAAATAAGAATGAGATAGATGGATGTGTGAAAGAATGCATACATGAGTGAAAGGGAGGGTGGAGAGCTGAAGAAAGGATGGATGGATGAGTGAAAGGGTGAATGGGTGGACGGATGAGTGACTGGGTGGATGGATGATGGATGGATGAGTGAAAGGGTGGATGGAAGGATAAATGATGGATAAGTTTGCAAATGGTAAAAAGGTTTGGATGTGGAGGGGCACAGATGGAAGGACAAATGGAAGGACAGAACGAATGGTGAAAGAGTGAATGATGGATGAAATAATTAATAGAAGATAGAATGTACATTTGAAACGGTGGATATCAGGGGTTTGATGGAAGGATGAATGGCTCGACTCTTGGACAAGAGAGCTCTTCTGGGGAGGGTTGTGATGACTGACTTTGCTTTCTCGGTGCCATAAGAGCTGTAGTTCAGCGTGGGAGGTGTTTACATCTTCTAGCTCCTCCCTTGCCTGTGTTCCTATTCTGTATTTGCTGTGTGCTTATGTGTGGGATCCATACATCATGCATATGACATTTTGAGTGACAGCCAGCTGCCTCCTGAATGTTACACTCGTAATTGTAAATGTTTGCATGCTTTGTTTCGGTGTAAGGTTTTGGGTAAGGTTTTGGGAGAGCCTCATAGCGCCACGAGCTGCGCTTGAGATGTATATTGTGTTTGTAACAATAGGCACGGGTCAGAAATAAACTCTTTGTGACTCCGTCAGCTGTGCAACTGTCTGCGAGGCCCCCATAAGCGAGTTGGGTTCCATATTTAAGTTCCTCTTGCTGAAGCCCCCATGAGGCCTTCCCTACAGCGGGGTCGTCAGTAGCCCTCCCTTTCGTTCACCCATGCGGCCCCGTTACATCTCTCAAGGGCGCTCAGACATGAGACGCTGAAACAAAGTCCATCCGAGCTCAGACCCTCCCGAGCAGCGCTCCCCGAAACGCCTGCTCAGGATCAAGAGGGGCAAAGGAACCGCCCGGAGCAGCGACCGCAGCGATAGATGATCATCATATGGAAGACCCAAGACCCGCACGGCTGCCCCCAGCGTGGGGTGCACGAGCGCCTCAGCCTCATATAAGCCGATCTTGACTTGTACTCAGCGGTTTCTCTTTGTTTACCTGTCTGCCATCGGCGGCCTCCTCGGATGTGTCCGTAAAACGTACCTGTTGTCCCGAAGTTGTGTCCTGAATGTTGACCCTCGCCAGTTGGTCCCCCCAGGTCCCCCCGCCTCTCAGCTCCAGTACACCCCCCCCCCCCCCCCCCCCCATCAGAGAGAGCTCCCGGCCTCATCATTCTCACCACAGCCCCTCCCAGGTGCGTGTCCCGGATGTAATTACATCTTGGGGCTCTGCCACCCGCCGTGCCTCTGTCAGCGGCCATCTATTAGTGCCAAGAAACGAGGATGGGCCGCTCGTGGCGCTGTGCCAGGCGGAGGGGGGGGGGGGGGCGTCTGACTGTCCCTGCCAGAACCTTGTGATAACAAGGACATCCATGCAGCGCCGAGTGTGGAGCGGAGGGCTTCAGGGCGCTACCCTGCAACCCACGAGCCCTGCACGAGAGAACTGTAACTCAGGGGCTGTGTTAAGGCCCCTCCCACACCGGCCTCACTCACAACAAGCACTGGCAAAGCCAACAGGTCTCTCCTTGGACACTCTCTGGCTGGCTCTGCCGCTGCCTTTTGTTCAGGCTGTAGGGGGCAAGGGAGGAGCGGGTCAGGGTAGAGTGTTGGGGGAGGGGGGGGGGCGGGGAAGAAGTAGACAAGGCGAGAAGCAACAAGGAGGCGGGGAGATGCACAGTGGGCGAAGGGAGACGCATCCAAGGGTGAGAGAAACATGGACGAGAGAGAACCACATGGAACCTGGGGGGGTGAAAAGCACCCGAGAGAGACAGCTGGAAAACACATGCACTCCCACCGAGAGCTTAACCAAAAAGAAAAAAATACTTCCCTACAAGTGAGAAGGACAGGAGTAAAGAGGCGATGCTCCAGGGCAGGGACAAACGCAAGATGGACAAAGCAAGTGATCTGATAAGAGGCAAGCAAACCAGAGTGATAATGAAGCCAGCCAATGGCAACCGCTGGGCGGGCTTTATGCCCACACTCAGTTCTTGGTAGGCTGACAAGAGGTCTTTTGCAGGCAGGGCCTTGCGCTGTCTGATAGGCTCGCCCTGGACACCAGGAGCAGGAGGGCAGAGTTCACCGGACATCCACACACACCAGGAGCCCCAGAGGGCATTATCAGCCGTTAATGGCACGCTAGGAAGGCGGAGCGCCCAGAGCCCAAGGGAAAGTGCAGAACGAGTGTGACGGGTGAGTACAGATGACCATTCTTTGCAGGGAGTTCATTCATGCCCTGAGACACTGCTCACACACTTGTAAGCACCATAAAGTGTCAGGCGCTGCGGTGTGAGATCATGACAAGTGCCTTGGGATGAGTTTAGGAGCAGCCCCGAAGCTGTAACAAGTTCTGATTGGCTGCTAGTGTGTTTACTTTCTATGACTATCTGAGAATAGTGGGAATCGGCCTTTACTGCCAGTTAATGCCCTCTTTGCTTGTCGAGCTGATAGGCCAGTACAAATGTGTACTCATAAAGCCACAAAAGTGGCACTGTGAGGCATAGTTTGTTGTCCATAAAGTGGCACTGTGAGGCATAGTTTGTTGTCCATAAAGTGGCACTGTGAGGCATAGTTTGTTGTCCATAAAGTGGCACTGTGAGGCATAGTTTGTTATTCATAAATTGACCCTGAGGCATCGGTTTGTTATGCATTAAGTGACACCGTGAGGCATAATTTCTTGTGAATAAAGTGGCACTGATAGGTTTAAGTTTGCTGTGCATAAAGTGGCACTGTGAGGCATGGATTTGTTGTGCATAAAGTGGCACAGTGGAGCAATATTTGTTGTGCATTAAGTGGCAAAGTGAGGTGACCCGTGACCCGTGACCCTGTTCAAGGCAGGTCGCTCCCCACGCTGCGCAGCTCCACCTGACTGTGTCCGTGTTCTCTGCTCGCTGCTGCTGCCACGAGTTCGAGGCCCTCCTCCAGGTGCGGCTAAGGCAAGCCCGTCTGCGCCCATATGCGCCTGGAAAACGCTCAGCGCCAGAAACCCTGGCCCCACGAACGCTACGACGCCTGTCTCCGCTACGACGCCAACACCCTCTACACACTCAACACTGGACAAGCACACACCTGCTTCCGGGCCGCCCGGAGCGCCCGGAGCGCACCCAAGGACCCTTCTCCTGCCGGAACTGCAGCTTCACCAGCACCCGAGCCGCCACCCCGCCCACCAGGACAGGACGCACCCACCTAAGGGGGTCTCCGTTATCACCAACGATCATTTCAGCTTTATCTAAAGGCCACACATTTGCACCCCATTCGGGTCTCAATAAATTATAATTATTTACAGACCTTCTCTCTACCCACCTGCAGTGGAGGGGAGCCGTGAGGGCAACGGCCGGGCAATCCTTCCCCTAATCCCGCCGTGAGGGCAACGGCAAAGGCAGCGGAGCAAGGGGAGACACGGAGACTCACCTGGGACTCTCCTGACCAAGGCGGGCAGTGAACGCCTACAATTCCCAGCAGCCCCGGGTCCTGGCGCGCTCGTGACGCTCCCGCTGCGCCTGAAGGCGCCTCAAGACCGCGGAGCGCCGAGCGGGGCCGGGGGCATTCTCTCTACCCACCTGCAGTGGAGGGGAGCCGTGAGGGCAACGGCCGGGCAATCCTTCCCCTAATCCCGCCGTGAGGGCAACGGCAAAGGCAGCGGAGCAAGGGGAGACACGGAGACTCACCTGGGACTCTCCTGACCAAGGCGGGCAGTGAACGCCTACAATTCCCAGCAGCCCCGGGTCCTGGCGCGCTCGTGACGCTCCCGCTGCGCCTGGAGGCGCCTCAAGACCGCGGAACACCTCCCGCCCCGCGGGACGCGCGCGGGACGGCGCCGGGCTAAGCCCGGGACAAGGGCGGGCCCTCTGTGGCCCTCAGAGGCACAAAGAGGACGGGACGGGCCACTACCCTTGGCTCCATCACAGGATAAGGTACTGTCAGGTTTTTATCCCCTTAACCTCCATCGCTTTGATCTAATTTACTCTTGTCTTCCGGTTCCAGACTATGTCCATCTGGGAAGAGCTGAACGCCCTGTGCGGCACTAACTACATCCCGGATACATCAACCCCCCCCATAGTGGCCAGAGACACTGATCTTGTACATTTCTCTCCCCAGGCAACTCCCGATATAACCCTCCCTCTGTTCAAAAACTGCAGCTCCTCTCTACTTGCCCCCAACCCACCCCTATCTACGTTGGAAAAAGCTGAGAATGACTCTGTATCCCCCCTGCAAGTGACCCTTTTGGCCCAAATTGAGCGACTGTTCATCACTGCTCTATCTCCACTGGTAGCAAAAATACATGACCTGGGGGACAGGCTGACCAGGATCGAAAAAACTGTAAGTGGGTCATATCCACTAATTGGAAATACAGTTATACCCACACGTTCTACCCCCTCTAACATCCACCATAACACCCGGGACAGGTCTATGAACAACGCTCCCAGGACACTTCAAACTTCCAACTCCCCTCTGACACCACCCATTCATACTGGGAAAAAAGCTACTTGTAATCTTGATCACGCCCCACATAGAACTATTTTGATCCCCCGAGAAAGAAGAAATCGTATTGATCTACCCCCAGAAGCTGCCCCATACGTCACTGTTCTCTCTGGGGTCCCTCCTCTCAGTCCGGGCAAACGTGAGCTACACCAGGACCTACTGAACAAAGCCATTTTTTGGCTCAAAAACAACAGATCTTTACCACCTACGCTAGACGGTGGGATAATGAGCGTCAGAAGGGTGGGGTGGCTTGGTCATCTACCCAAAAATGTTTCGGGGGACTTGATCTTAATTAAATTTAAATACAGGAACATTGCCCCCTATCTGAGATCTACCAAACCCAAACTTGGAGATGGTTCCATCTGTATCTGGGACCTGCACGATTTCTATCCTGATCCCCGAGCACCAAATCGCCATAACATCGGGTAAAATAGGGGGGATCCTCTGTTCCTTGGGTTAAATCATCTTAGTTGGACTCAAATCAATTCCAATTTTAATTATGAAATGTTATGTTGAGATATTCTTGTATGAAATGTATTTTATTTTGCTGCTTTTATGGTTTTAAACTCAAAAGCCGAATAAAGCTTATTTTGATCCTTTGATCCTTTGACCTTCAAGCCTTTTTGACAAAGATTAGACAAAGAGTTTTTTTCTCTAATCAGGAAGGTCAAAGTGACAGGCGGAATCTATCAGGCCTTGCACCTAAAACTGTCTTCACGCTTTAGGCTGAGGAGCTACCACCAGAGGCGCTATATTTGAACAAGTGTTGTATAATGCATTGATCGACATTACCAAACATGTTCAGAAGCCCCCATGCTCCTGAACAGAGACGAGTACAAAGCTTTAGAGGATCTAAAAGGCAGCACAGATCAGACTATTAAAGCTTGCCATAAGGGGGGAGAAATCGTTGTATATGACACCCCTGCTTATGTGAAGAAAATGGAGAATATGTTGAGTGACACACATTTTTATGTACCGATCACCAGAGATCCTACCATGAACACAGTCAACAAGACATGGAAGCTCACTAACCGAGCATTGAACGAAGGAGAGATTTGTGAAAAAGAAGGAGCTTTTTTAAATGTGGAGAAGCCTAGGATGGCCAGTATATACGGCATACCTAAGGGGCCAGTATACACGGCATACCTAAGGGGCCAGTATACACGGCATACCTAAGGGGCCAGTATACACAGCATACCCAAGGGGCCAGTATACACGGCATACCTAAGGGGCCAGTATAAACGGCATACCTAAGGGGCCAGTGTACACGGCATACCTAAGGGGCCAGTATACACAGCATACCTAAGGGGCCAGTATACACGGCATACCTAAGGGGCCAGTATACACGGCATACCCAAGGTGCACAAGAATGTAACAGATCCTCCACTAAGACCCATGGTCACCACGATAGGCTCGGCTACAGAACCTTTAGCCAAATATATTGACGCCATTTTATGCGCCCTTGTATCTCGGACACCGGCCTTTGCTCAGGACACGAGGCATATCATCAACCTTGTGTTTTGCGTTTTGTCCAGACACTCAATTTTTGGTCACAATGGACATAGAGGCATTTTATAGTAATATCCCCAGTGACGGAGCCATAGCGGCTGTACATTGGTTTACTCAGACCTATAACATTAAGTGCCCATCCCTGCTTGTTTCAGAGTGCCTCAAAATAGTGCTATGTGACAAAATTTTTGAGTTCAATAACCAGCTATACAAACAAAAACAGGGCGTCAGCACGGGGGCCTCATGTGCACCTACAGTAGCTAACACTTACATGTCACAATTTGAGAAGAGATATGTTTTTAATGAGATCAAATGGTCGCGATTCATAGACAATGTCTTTTTTATTTGGAATGACACCCATGAAAATCTACAACAATTTCTGGAGTGGATACATTTGTGCGCTACCAACATACGTTTCACGAACCATTTGAGTAGAGATCAAGTTGAGTATCTGGATGTGTTGATAAGGCATGAGACCGGTATCTTGGTGCTGGATGTGTTTGTTAAGCCTACCGCCAGGAATACCTTATTACATTATACCAGCTACCACCCGGCAGCCCAGAAAAACAGCATCCCATTCGGTGAATTTTTAAGTCTACGACGGAATTGTACTAACATTGGGGATTTTGATATTAAGGCTGAAAGAATGAAAAGGAAGTTCCTGGCTAGGGGCTATTCCAAAAGGTCATAAGAGATTCCTATCAAAGAGCCCGCTTTTACGGCCGACAGCATTTGCTGATGACCACTAAAGAGACAAGGATCCTACACTAGTCTTTGGCACCAGACACTCCGTGTTAAATGAGAGAATTGGGCAGGCGGCATGAGCAGGTTGGCATAGTCTCAATGTGAATACACCTACAACAGAGCAGACCCCCAAACTAATGTTTGTGTACAGACGCAACAAATCCATAAAAGACCATGTGGTACACTCCCGCATGAAGAAAAGCAATGTATCGCCACAAATGAGCGTCGCTGGCAACAAACCAGTGGTGGGGACATATAAATGCACGAGCTGTAAATCTAGTGCAACGGCTATAGAAGCGTCAACACTGCATTTTAATGATCAAGTGATTTCACCCAAGAGCCCCAACAATTGTAAGACATGTAAACATTGAGGCTCATTGAACTGCAGGACTGTGGTTGTAATACCTCTTGAGAGCCTAGAACAATCGACATACATTGGGTGGAGAGCGTCGACTTGCAAGAGATAATATCCACATAACTCAAGGCATAGACATGGGAATTTACCTTAACTTCTTAAGTGCTGCGCCTATACCAGCGGCCGACGGCACCACTACCTCGGGAGTGCTACCGTCGGCCATTGGACGTTCCAACTGCACCTGCGCAATGGAACGTTCAGCACTGGAGCTGGACGTTCCAAAGCAGCTAAGGTGTTAAAGAATCGGGTAAATCAGTTCCTTGATATGTCTACAAGAGAGTATGATCTAACTCTAGAATATATTTAAAAGTTGAGGGCTTCTCTGAGTCTAATGAAAAGATACAGAAATATACATAGGTGTTAGCCAACTGGTGCCATCCAATATGAGGGTTCCCTCCCGAATATGCTGATAGATACCTTCTAGACAAAATAATTGTGAATAAACAGATTTCTCTTTAGATTATTTCACGTAATTGTGGCAATGTATTTATTGAGAAGGTCTGCTTGCAATTACATATCCATTTAGGCTACTAAAATATCGTTACTCCATCTATTAGAACTATGGTGTAATTAGTTTATCCGGCAAAAATATATTTGTGTGGAACTACGGTATGGGTTATTATATATAAGCTACTTAGTTGATCTATAGGTTTTTGCTAGACACCGAATTATTACCATGTCGACATATCCATAGGTGCATTCTATTCAAAGTTTAATTTAAGAGGCAGAAGAGGCTGTACGAAACATCACTTAAACAACATGGATATTTTGCCAACAAATTGAGTAGATTGCTTTATGTAAGGTAGGACCGATATTGTTACTTTAGGGTAAAAGATAGTAAATAACACACATAAAGAGGCCTGGTGTGCCCCTGTCTAGGGTTAATTTTAAAATCTCAACAGGTTACTAGTCAGTCCATCATGGCGGATATGTTAACAATTAATTTGTATATATTGGGCCGTGCAAGGTAATGATGTTAGGGCGATAGAGGTCGGAGAGAACGGCAGAATCGATATCGTCATATTAGGGTAAATAACTAGAAACCGTATACATAAAAAGACTCGGTGTCTCTTTGTTGAGCATTAAATCTTAGACCGTAGCCGGTTAATAGACACTCCGTTATGGCGGTTAAGATAACAACAATTATCCATATGGGGCCGCGCATTGTAATGATTAGGGGTGGGTGAAATTTGCGTAATCGCATTACGCAAATCTCCGTGAAACGGTAAAAAATCTCTGCAAACACGCAGAAATTCCGTGAACACGCAGAATTGCTTGTTTGCGGTGCTTTTTTACTGTTCGCACTCGCTGTTTGCATGCTCGAGCGGAAATATCTCACGAGCACGCATTTGAGAACGCGAACAAGCAAACAATGTCCGAAGTCGCGGAACGCAGAATTTTAGGCAATTTCGCCTTCTCCGCAGGATGCGAAATTGCCCAAATTCCGCAAGCAGAACGGAATTTACTGCCCAGGCCTAGTAATGATGGCATAGCGTTAGATCCGGAGGTCGTGGCAGATTATTTAAACTGGAAGTGACAGAAGCACGCCACGGTAGACGGTTAGCTGGTGGGAGGCAAGAATAGAGAACGCCCGAATAGCGGTAAGTTTACTCAACCCCAGCAGTGCGTTTCTAATATAGAAAGACCATAATGTCCTTTTGGATAGCTAAAGCATTTCGAGCGCGTCTCTAAGGTCTGTACAATATGGGAGTCCTGTGCAATATTACCCAGATCCCTTCACATTTGTTTATGTGGTGAAATCAGCTCCGTACGTTGTTCGCTCAAGTAATAAGCTATTTGGTCAATCGTCCTCTTTAAATAATTCGATAGAGACTCGTGAGGTAGTATATGGAATGTTGGACAAATAAGCAGGAATTGCTAGTGGTAATTCGATGGGCAGATAAATATGTTCAGTGGTTATGAGCAAACAATGAGGATGCACAGATGGGACATCGAGTGTTGGAAATGGTGCGGTCGGTATGTGGACTGCCCTTGTGTGCACCCTTTGCTTAAGACAGTGTTTACCTGTAGCTAGTCCCGTACGTACAATACGGCCCATATCCCTTTACAATGGTTTATAGAGTAAAATCAGCTCCCATTTGTTTTGTGCCCAAGGAATAAGCCATGTGGCCAGTCCTGCTTGCTCGAAGCAGAGCAATATAGAATCATGAGGCACGGGCGGAATATCAGACTTCGAACCAGAAATGACTAGTGTTAAACACATGGGCAGATAAACATGTTTAGTCGTTGTGAATATATGATTAGGACGTATAGATGAGACATACATTGTTGGAAATTGTGCTGTCGGTATATTGACTACCTAACAGGAGCATTTTGACTAAAAGAAGGCCCATATGGAAGAGATGCCGGGTAGTATTGTAAATTGTGTGTGTCTTGTAAAGCGCACTGCTACCCGCACCGCAGGCCTCGTAGCGCAAACACAACCTCAGCATAATCTCCTACGCCGACGACACCCAGCTGATCCTCTCCCTGACCAACGACCCCGCCGCCGCCAGAGCCAACCTGCACGAAGGGATGAAAGAGGTAGCCGAGTGGATGACGACCAGCCGCCTGAAACTGAACTCGGACAAGACGGAGGTCCTCATCCTGGGCTCCTCTCCCTCCGCCTGGGACGACTCCTGGTGGCCTCCCGCCCTGGGCACCGCACCCAAACCGACAGACCATGCACGCAACCTGGGCTTCATCCTGGACTCCTCCCTCTCCATGACCAGGCAAGTCAACAACGTCTCCTCGGCATGCTTCAACATCCTACGCATGCTACGGAAGATCTTCCGGTGGATCCCCACCGAGACCAGGAAGACCGTCACCCAGGCCCTCGTCACCAGCCGACTGGACTACGGCAACGCCCTCTACGCCGGGACCACCGCCAAGCTCCAGAAGAGACTCCAGCGGATCCAGAACGCCTCAGCCAGACTCATCCTCGACATCCCACGAACCAGCCACATCTCCGGACATCTGCGAGACCTTCACTGGCTCCCCGTCAACAAAAGAATCACCTTCCGCCTCCTCACCCACGCACACAAAGCCCTACACGACCAAGGCCCGAGCTACCTCAACAGCCGAGTCAACTTCTACGCTCCCAAACACCACCTCCGATCAGCCAACCACGCCCTCGCCGCCGTCCCCCGCATCCGAAGAGCGACTACAGGAGGAAGGTCCTTCTCCCACCTGGCCGCCAAGACCTGGAACTCCCTCCCGACCGACCTGCGCCTGACCCAAGACCACCTCTCCTTCAGGAAGAAGCTGAAGACCTGGCTGTTCGAGCAGTAGCGGCTCCCCCCCCCCCCAGCGCCTTGAGACCCCACGGGTATGTAGCGCGCTTTATAAGTGTCACTGATTGATTGATTGATTGATTGATATAGACCGCTGGGGAACCCGTCCTGGCTTTCCCTGTGAGATAGTCCCTCCTGGGAGTCTCCAAGGTGAAACCAGGCATCCCTGGCGTCTGTGGGGGGCCGTTGTAGAGATGAGGCAAGCTTAATGCCCAGAGTTGCCGAGCGCGATCCCTGATTAGAGTAGGCACCGAGGCGAGAATTATCAAGTCCGCTGATACTGGTCCACGACCCTGCCGCGTCGGGAATCGAACTCTGGTCCCGGGCCGTTCTCTGCTCTCGGGTATGCCGCCTCTAACCAGTGAGCCACACCACTCCATTGTGTGGATTCACTGGCCACAGCCCCGTGTGGGCACCCTGGGCTAAAGGCACGATTTACCCTTTGCCAATGACATGGCCCACCTAAGTATTCATGTCTTATGCGCTATAACATTGGGGAGTTTTGAGAAGGCGGAGTTATGACTTGAGCCCTCACAATCTATCGACAGATGAATGGGCAGTTTTTAAGAATCATGCTATTCATAACTGTGGTGGAGTATCTGTTTTTTGCATTGCTTATTTACAGGGGCCCGCTACAAAACTGGGGTCCCTTGTGGGTCCGAAAATTGGTCAAACATCTGCGCTGGAGTATTTGATGAAGCAGGAAGCAGATGTGCATGTAATTTTAGGTGAATTTCAATTTTATTCTTGATCATTGAAGTGCAAACATTTTGAGTCCGACACAAAATATTATGGTCTGGCCCAGTGCTTTCCTTTCCATGTGTAGGACCCTCGAATTACATCAGACAGTAATATCCTGCTGGGTGACAAAGACGATAGGAACAAGTCATTGTGGACAATCTCCTCCTAATGTTAGGTTGGTATATGGGAACCTGGATATAGATGATGACAGAATTAACTTAAAGGTTAAGACAACATCAGAAGCCTAACTGTCAATCTATCATTGTTTCAGAAGAGATGGATATATTCATCAGACCTCAGACCAGTAGAAATAGCGAAGATGCACAGTCCATGGCTGACAAAGAGATAAAATAGAAGACTGGGGCCCGATGTAAGTGGCCCATTACCGGTCGGTAAACCTGAAATTCTGTAAATTTCAGGCTTACTGACCGGTATTGAGCCATTTCAGATGTAGGGGATGATTCGGTAAATATCGAATCGGTAATTACAGATTCTGTATTTACCGACTCATTATTTACAGATTCGGTATTTAACGAATTGGTAAACGGCATGTAGGAAGCACTTTGAAGAGTGCTTCTGTGCTCTAAGGATTCATTATTTACCACCAACTATTAGTTGTTGGTAAATAGCGAATATCTTTGAAAATGCAAATCTGTGCACTTTCAAAAGTGCCATGTGGCAGACATACATGCCCTTAGGGCATGTATGTGTGCCACATCTGCACACAAGCACTAATCAGGGGTGCAACAGGGTGTCAATGTGCCACCCTGCCACCCTTGAATGTTTCCCTATTTTACCAAATCAGTATTTACCGATTCGGTAATTCCCATTCATTCCTATGGGCCTCCAGGTCCATAGGAATGAATGGGTATTACCAAATCGGTAAATACTGATTTGTACCAATTAGGTAGTACTTACCAAATTTTTATCTACATAGCATTTACCGATTCTAAAATCAGAGTCAGTAAAATTCTGTATTTTAGAATCAGTAAATTTGGATTACCTACATCTGGCCCAAAGTATGCAATATCGAATAGAAATATTAGGAACTGTAGATGGTATAGCTACCAATTTCTTATAAACCGTGCAATCTTATAGATTATATTTTGTGCTTGTAGACAGGACAAGTCCGTTGAGCTTCCCTTTGCATCATGAACACTATTTTAAAACTGAAGATACGTCTTCACTAAGATGAAGATACGTACTCAATAGACCCATTTATATGGATATATGGAGACTTACACCTAGTATGAGATCGGACAGCATTAAAATACCAAACAAAACAAGTGATGGACCGAATGTGGATCAATGCCACACATTCATCCCAGTCCAAAGATCTGGGCCCAAATCCATCGTTTTTTTGCACTCCACACCACCCCGGGTTAGACAATGGCGATATGCAAATCAGCTCTGACCCTGTGCCCCATGGGAACAGTCCAGTCCGAACTACAAAAGCCATGTCCTTCCCAGAACGGAATCAAGCATCCGAGGACCGGACCGGTTTCGAGGTAACACCTCTCATCAGCCCGGCTAGCTTGACTCCAGTGGTGTGGAGTGCCTGGGACCCACGTCTGAGCATCCCCAGCGCACTTAGGGCGGAATTTGCAAACAAAACAAGTGATGGACCGAATGTGGATCAATGCCACACATTCATCCCAGTCCAAAGATCTGGGCCCAAATCCATCGTTTTTTTGCACTCCACACCACCCCGGGTTAGACAATGGCGATATGCAAATCAGCTCTGACCCTGTGCCCCATGGGAACAGTCCAGTCCGAACTACAAAAGCCATGTCCTTCCCAGAACGGAATCAAGCATCCGAGGACCGGACCGGTTTCGAGGTAACACCTCTCATCAGCCCGGCTAGCTTGACTCCAGTGGTGTGGAGTGCCTGGGACCCACGTCTGAGCATCCCCAGCGCACTTAGGGCGGAATTTGCAAACAAAACAAGTGATGGACCGAATGTGGATCAATGCCACACATTCATCCCAGTCCAAAGATCTGGGCCCAAATCCATCGTTTTTTTGCACTCCACACCACCCCGGGTTAGACAATGGCGATATGCAAATCAGCTCTGACCCTGTGCCCCATGGGAACAGTCCAGTCCGAACTACAAAAGCCATGTCCTTCCCAGAACGGAATCAAGCATCCGAGGACCGGACCGGTTTCGAGGTAACACCTCTCATCAGCCCGGCTAGCTTGACTCCAGTGGTGTGGAGTGCCTGGGACCCACGTCTGAGCATCCCCAGCGCACTTAGGGCGGAATTTGCAAACAAAACAAGTGATGGACCGAATGTGGATCAATGCCACACATTCATCCCAGTCCAAAGATCTGGGCCCAAATCCATCGTTTTTTTGCACTCCACACCACCCCGGGTTAGACAATGGCGATATGCAAATCAGCTCTGACCCTGTGCCCCATGGGAACAGTCCAGTCCGAACTACAAAAGCCATGTCCTTCCCAGAACGGAATCAAGCATCCGAGGACCGGACCGGTTTCGAGGTAACACCTCTCATCAGCCCGGCTAGCTTGACTCCAGTGGTGTGGAGTGCCTGGGACCCACGTCTGAGCATCCCCAGCGCACTTAGGGCGGAATTTGCAAACAAAACAAGTGATGGACCGAATGTGGATCAATGCCACACATTCATCCCAGTCCAAAGATCTGGGCCCAAATCCATCGTTTTTTTGCACTCCACACCACCCCGGGTTAGACAATGGCGATATGCAAATCAGCTCTGACCCTGTGCCCCATGGGAACAGTCCAGTCCGAACTACAAAAGCCATGTCCTTCCCAGAACGGAATCAAGCATCCGAGGACCGGACCGGTTTCGAGGTAACACCTCTCATCAGCCCGGCTAGCTTGACTCCAGTGGTGTGGAGTGCCTGGGACCCACGTCTGAGCATCCCCAGCGCACTTAGGGCGGAATTTGCAAACAAAACAAGTGATGGACCGAATGTGGATCAATGCCACACATTCATCCCAGTCCAAAGATCTGGGCCCAAATCCATCGTTTTTTTGCACTCCACACCACCCCGGGTTAGACAATGGCGATATGCAAATCAGCTCTGACCCTGTGCCCCATGGGAACAGTCCAGTCCGAACTACAAAAGCCATGTCCTTCCCAGAACGGAATCAAGCATCCGAGGACCGGACCGGTTTCGAGGTAACACCTCTCATCAGCCCGGCTAGCTTGACTCCAGTGGTGTGGAGTGCCTGGGACCCACGTCTGAGCATCCCCAGCGCACTTAGGGCGGAATTTGCAAACAAAACAAGTGATGGACCGAATGTGGATCAATGCCACACATTCATCCCAGTCCAAAGATCTGGGCCCAAATCCATCGTTTTTTTGCACTCCACACCACCCCGGGTTAGACAATGGCGATATGCAAATCAGCTCTGACCCTGTGCCCCATGGGAACAGTCCAGTCCGAACTACAAAAGCCATGTCCTTCCCAGAACGGAATCAAGCATCCGAGGACCGGACCGGTTTCGAGGTAACACCTCTCATCAGCCCGGCTAGCTTGACTCCAGTGGTGTGGAGTGCCTGGGACCCACGTCTGAGCATCCCCAGCGCACTTAGGGCGGAATTTGCAAACAAAACAAGTGATGGACCGAATGTGGATCAATGCCACACATTCATCCCAGTCCAAAGATCTGGGCCCAAATCCATCGTTTTTTTGCACTCCACACCACCCCGGGTTAGACAATGGCGATATGCAAATCAGCTCTGACCCTGTGCCCCATGGGAACAGTCCAGTCCGAACTACAAAAGCCATGTCCTTCCCAGAACGGAATCAAGCATCCGAGGACCGGACCGGTTTCGAGGTAACACCTCTCATCAGCCCGGCTAGCTTGACTCCAGTGGTGTGGAGTGCCTGGGACCCACGTCTGAGCATCCCCAGCGCACTTAGGGCGGAATTTGCAAACAAAACAAGTGATGGACCGAATGTGGATCAATGCCACACATTCATCCCAGTCCAAAGATCTGGGCCCAAATCCATCGTTTTTTTGCACTCCACACCACCCCGGGTTAGACAATGGCGATATGCAAATCAGCTCTGACCCTGTGCCCCATGGGAACAGTCCAGTCCGAACTACAAAAGCCATGTCCTTCCCAGAACGGAATCAAGCATCCGAGGACCGGACCGGTTTCGAGGTAACACCTCTCATCAGCCCGGCTAGCTTGACTCCAGTGGTGTGGAGTGCCTGGGACCCACGTCTGAGCATCCCCAGCGCACTTAGGGCGGAATTTGCAAACAAAACAAGTGATGGACCGAATGTGGATCAATGCCACACATTCATCCCAGTCCAAAGATCTGGGCCCAAATCCATCGTTTTTTTGCACTCCACACCACCCCGGGTTAGACAATGGCGATATGCAAATCAGCTCTGACCCTGTGCCCCATGGGAACAGTCCAGTCCGAACTACAAAAGCCATGTCCTTCCCAGAACGGAATCAAGCATCCGAGGACCGGACCGGTTTCGAGGTAACACCTCTCATCAGCCCGGCTAGCTTGACTCCAGTGGTGTGGAGTGCCTGGGACCCACGTCTGAGCATCCCCAGCGCACTTAGGGCGGAATTTGCAAACAAAACAAGTGATGGACCGAATGTGGATCAATGCCACACATTCATCCCAGTCCAAAGATCTGGGCCCAAATCCATCGTTTTTTTGCACTCCACACCACCCCGGGTTAGACAATGGCGATATGCAAATCAGCTCTGACCCTGTGCCCCATGGGAACAGTCCAGTCCGAACTACAAAAGCCATGTCCTTCCCAGAACGGAATCAAGCATCCGAGGACCGGACCGGTTTCGAGGTAACACCTCTCATCAGCCCGGCTAGCTTGACTCCAGTGGTGTGGAGTGCCTGGGACCCACGTCTGAGCATCCCCAGCGCACTTAGGGCGGAATTTGCAAACAAAACAAGTGATGGACCGAATGTGGATCAATGCCACACATTCATCCCAGTCCAAAGATCTGGGCCCAAATCCATCGTTTTTTTGCACTCCACACCACCCCGGGTTAGACAATGGCGATATGCAAATCAGCTCTGACCCTGTGCCCCATGGGAACAGTCCAGTCCGAACTACAAAAGCCATGTCCTTCCCAGAACGGAATCAAGCATCCGAGGACCGGACCGGTTTCGAGGTAACACCTCTCATCAGCCCGGCTAGCTTGACTCCAGTGGTGTGGAGTGCCTGGGACCCACGTCTGAGCATCCCCAGCGCACTTAGGGCGGAATTTGCAAACAAAACAAGTGATGGACCGAATGTGGATCAATGCCACACATTCATCCCAGTCCAAAGATCTGGGCCCAAATCCATCGTTTTTTTGCACTCCACACCACCCCGGGTTAGACAATGGCGATATGCAAATCAGCTCTGACCCTGTGCCCCATGGGAACAGTCCAGTCCGAACTACAAAAGCCATGTCCTTCCCAGAACGGAATCAAGCATCCGAGGACCGGACCGGTTTCGAGGTAACACCTCTCATCAGCCCGGCTAGCTTGACTCCAGTGGTGTGGAGTGCCTGGGACCCACGTCTGAGCATCCCCAGCGCACTTAGGGCGGAATTTGCAAACAAAACAAGTGATGGACCGAATGTGGATCAATGCCACACATTCATCCCAGTCCAAAGATCTGGGCCCAAATCCATCGTTTTTTTGCACTCCACACCACCCCGGGTTAGACAATGGCGATATGCAAATCAGCTCTGACCCTGTGCCCCATGGGAACAGTCCAGTCCGAACTACAAAAGCCATGTCCTTCCCAGAACGGAATCAAGCATCCGAGGACCGGACCGGTTTCGAGGTAACACCTCTCATCAGCCCGGCTAGCTTGACTCCAGTGGTGTGGAGTGCCTGGGACCCACGTCTGAGCATCCCCAGCGCACTTAGGGCGGAATTTGCAAACAAAACAAGTGATGGACCGAATGTGGATCAATGCCACACATTCATCCCAGTCCAAAGATCTGGGCCCAAATCCATCGTTTTTTTGCACTCCACACCACCCCGGGTTAGACAATGGCGATATGCAAATCAGCTCTGACCCTGTGCCCCATGGGAACAGTCCAGTCCGGAGTCAAGCTAGCCGGGCTGATGAGAGGTGTTACCTCGAAACCGGTCCGGTCCTCGGATGCTTGATTCCGTTCTGGGAAGGACATGGCTTTTGTAGTTCAGACTGGACTGTTCCCATGAGGCTCAGGGTCAGAGCTGATTTGCATATCGCCATTGTCTAACCCAGGGTGGTGTGGAGTGCAAAATAACGATGGATTTAGGCCCAGATCCTTGGACTGGGGCGAGTGTGTGACATTGATCCACATTCGGTCCATCACTTGTTGTGTTTGCAATTTCCGCCATAAGTGCGCTGGGGATGCCCAGACGTGGGTCCCAGGCACTCCACACCACTGGAGTCAAGCTAGCCGGGCTGATGAGAGGTGTTACCTCGAAACCGGTCCGGTCCTCGGATGCTTGATTCCGTTCTGGGAAGGACATGGCTTTTGTAGTTCAGACTGGACTGTTCCCATGAGGCTCAGGGTCAGAGCTGATTTGCATATCGCCATTGTCTAACCCAGGGTGGTGTGGAGTGCAAAATAACGATGGATTTAGGCCCAGATCCTTGGACTGGGGCGAGTGTGTGACATTGATCCACATTCGGTCCATCACTTGTTGTGTTTGCAATTTCCGCCATAAGTGCGCTGGGGATGCCCAGACGTGGGTCCCAGGCACTCCACACCACTGGAGTCAAGCTAGCCGGGCTGATGAGAGGTGTTACCTCGAAACCGGTCCGGTCCTCGGATGCTTGATTCCGTTCTGGGAAGGACATGGCTTTTGTAGTTCAGACTGGACTGTTCCCATGAGGCTCAGGGTCAGAGCTGATTTGCATATCGCCATTGTCTAACCCAGGGTGGTGTGGAGTGCAAAATAACGATGGATTTAGGCCCAGATCCTTGGACTGGGGCGAGTGTGTGACATTGATCCACATTCGGTCCATCACTTGTTGTGTTTGCAATTTCCGCCATAAGTGCGCTGGGGATGCCCAGACGTGGGTCCCAGGCACTCCACACCACTGGAGTCAAGCTAGCCGGGCTGATGAGAGGTGTTACCTCGAAACCGGTCCGGTCCTCGGATGCTTGATTCCGTTCTGGGAAGGACATGGCTTTTGTAGTTCAGACTGGACTGTTCCCATGAGGCTCAGGGTCAGAGCTGATTTGCATATCGCCATTGTCTAACCCAGGGTGGTGTGGAGTGCAAAATAACGATGGATTTAGGCCCAGATCCTTGGACTGGGGCGAGTGTGTGACATTGATCCACATTCGGTCCATCACTTGTTGTGTTAGCATTAAAATACCAGTCATAAAAAGGAGTTGCTCAAGTATATTACAAAAACGCTTTCCTTTTATTTTGGTTTAGTGCTGAACGGAGCTGCCAAGTTTAGCGCATAACCTAAAAAAGAATGAAAGGCGGTTACAGTCAGCATCAACGAAGAGTCCAGCTCAGGTAATGCACATCTGTACTGCAGCTTTGTAAAGCAGGAACAAATGACCTTTCTGAATCCCAAAGATAGAGAGAGTTCTATTAGGGTAGATAATATTGGACAACATGACTGTGTAGAGTAAATTGAGTTAGAAAGGTTTAGGATTAGTTGTTAGGTAACACTTGCGTGATATTAGCACGTTTTAACCCTTTTTTTTCCTACTGTTTCACATTTTCTTCTAAAAATTATTATGGAAGAATGTGCAGCCCTGAGTCACTTTTGTTAGAGAGCGCGTATTGTTCTTCACTTCACTTTGGTAATTCGCAGTACTGTTCAATTTCAGTCTTCTCAGAGCGTTACTCCAGGACTATCAGTTATGAATTTAATGCTTGTATATCAAGAGTATACTGAACTAATGCGTTTAAACTCGCGATGACAATTGTTGTTTATATATTTGTTTTACTTTAGTATCCACTGGTAAAGAAAATCCCGAAGATGGCATTTGTCGAAACGCGTTGGTATTCCGCAAATCACTACCAGTGTTTTGCACACATGGCTTTAATTTCATGTCAAATTGTGTTCTGACAATATAGATTGTGATAAATGTAATACATTGTTTGACCATCTATCATATACAAGTTTGTGTGTTCTAACTGTACATGAATATAAACTTCTTTCAGGTGACATAATCTGCATTAATATGTGGTTCTAACCAGTGCAATATAAGTTGTAATGTATATGTATTTATGCTTTGAAGCAAATCATGTATAAGTTGCTAGGGGCGCGCGCATTGTCCTGCGCTTCCATGGCTTCACGACATCGAGAGTACGGGCTGGGAGTAGGGGACATATGAACATTTATTCCCTGCAACTTCGTGGGTGACTTACCACTGCGACGCTTTCAACTCCAACCAAATGCATGATGGGAACAGAAGTCCGTGGCAGAGGCTTTTGTGGAACCGGCATGGTAAAGCGCTGCAGCTGAGCCCTTCGACATCACATGATGGGAGGAGCTCTTTAATTACCTGAATGGAGGCATCTTGCACGAACTGCGGCATTTGAAAAAGGCTTGACGCCGAAACCGGCCATGCTGACTTTCCTCATAAAATGTTCACAGGAGCCCCGCTGTGTCCCTTCCTTCTTTTTATGTGAGAGAAGACTTTTGGCATATTACGAGTGCATCCCTGTGGCACTCTTGAAGGGTCCCTCCCTACTTGGGGTGTGAATACTACAGGACATTGGGAAACCTACAAGCTTGCTTCGAGTTATCGAATTTTCACACTCCGCCTGCCTGTTGGTGTCATCATTGAAGCTACTACCCTGGATGGTTCGGGACTTCCCGAGGGGCGCGCGCATTGTCCTGCGCTTCCATGGCTTCACGACATCGAGAGTACGGGCTGGGAGTAGGGGACATATGAACATTTATTCCCTGCAACTTCGTGGGTGACTTACCACTGCGACGCTTTCAACTCCAACCAAATGCATGATGGGAACAGAAGTCCGTGGCAGAGGCTTTTGTGGAACCGGCATGGTAAAGCGCTGCAGCTGAGCCCTTCGACATCACATGATGGGAGGAGCTCTTTAATTACCTGAATGGAGGCATCTTGCACGAACTGCGGCATTTGAAAAAGGCTTGACGCCGAAACCGGTCATGCTGACTTTCCTCATTAAATGTTCACAGGAGCCCCGCTGTGTCCCTTCCTTCTTTTTATGTGAGAGAAGACTTTTGGTATATATATATATATATATATATATATATATATATATATATATATATATATATATATATATATATATATATATATATATATATATATATATATATATATATATATATATATAGTACCCATAAAAAATATAAAAAGATCAATAAAATCAAAAATAAGTTGTTTGTTATAATGTGTATTATGGCTGTTGTGCGTCTAGAGTTTGCACGCTACTCTATAGTTATTTAGCACTGAGCTCGGTGCTAAACTTTTTTCAAAACAGTTGATTTCCCTGTTAGGGTTTTATCCTTTTTTTCAGGGGCCTGCGCGTTTCCCAAAGTACACAACCACCTCAGATGCATACTCCTGAACACCGGCTCCACACGCAAACACGCCGTCTAACTCTGGGACCTGCTCGACACGTCCTCCCCGGACATCGCTTTCCTGACAGAGACCTGGATGAACGACTCCTCGGCACCCAACATCGCCATAGCCCACATGGCTACAAGATCACCCGCAGAGACCGCACCAACGAAGTAGGAGGCGGACTCGCCATCATCCACAAGACCACCCTCGTGGTCTCGACCAACTCCGACGACACCCTCATCACCGCCGAACACCTGCACTTCTAGATCCACACAGATCCCAACACCACCCTCAGACGAACTCTGATCAACAGACCCCCCGGACCCCGGCCACAGTTCAGCGATTCCACTGCCGATCTAGTCAGTGAGCACGTCCTCGCCTCCACGGACTACATCCTCCTCGGAGACCTGAACTTCCACCTCGAGAACAACAGCAACACCAACTCTACCACCCTGATCGACAACCTCACCAACCTCCAACTCAGACAGCTTGTGACAGCGCCCACCCACTCCCCTGGCCACACGCTTGATCCCAACTTCTCCGCAAGCTCCCACGTCTCCTTCAGCCACACCTCCAAACTCCACTGGACCGACCATCGCTGCATCCACTTCACCTTCCGGAAATCCGCCGCGCACCACCGCACCCAACAGATCCCACGCTGTAGCAAAATCACCAAAGGCCAGCTAAACACCGCCCTCGCCCGAAGCCCACCCACAGGCCCCACCAACCTTGACGCCGCCGCCAGCAACCTCAGATACTGGATCGACGACTGCACCCACACTCTCGCCCCAATCAAAAATCCCTCCAACAGACGCACCAACAAGAATGCCAGCTGTTTCACAACGGACCTCCAGACAAAACTGCCGAAATCTAGAGAAGAAATGGCGCCAAGAACAGACACCGGAGAACCAAACAGCCCACAAGAACCCGATGCGCCAACACCATCACCTCATGAGATCCGCCAAAAAGACCTCCTTCAAGGACCGCCTCAACAACAACACACACAACAGCAAAGAGCTCTTCAACGTTGTGAAGGAACTCTCCAACCCCAGCACCAACACCAACGACATCCCACCATCGCAAGTCCTGTGCAACTCCTTTGCCTCCTTCTTCCACAGCAAGATCGCAGACATCCACGAAAGCTTCAACAACCAGACCACCACAGCAGCCAACGACACCTCAGACCGCACAGCCACCACCCACAGCGCCCCCCTGCTCACCTGGAATAACATCAACGACGACGATACCATCAAAATCATGAGCACCATCCACTCCGGCTCCCTGTCAGACCCGTGCCCTCACCACATCTTCAACAAAGCAAGCGCCACTATCACACCCCACCTCCGCAAGGCCATCAACATCTCCTTCCAAACCGCAACCTTCCTGGAGAGCTGGAAGCACGCCAAGATCAACACCTTGCTCAAAAAACCCAAGGCAGACCCGAGGGACCTCAAGAACCTCCGGCCCATCTCACTGCTCCCGTTCCAGGCAAAGGTCATCGAGAAAACCGTCAACAAACAGCTGATCCGCTAACTCGAGGAGAACAACATCCTGTACCCGTCCCAGTCCGGGTTCCGCAGCAACTACAGCACCAAAACGGCCCTCGTCGCCGCCACCGATGACATCAGGGCCCTGCTGGACAACGGCAAGACCGCGGCCCTCATCCTCCTGGACCTCTCAGCCGCTTTCGACACGGTCTGCCACCACACCCTACGCACTCGCCTCCACGACGCAGGAGTCCGAGGCAAAGCACTGGACTGGACCACCTCCTTCCTCTCCGAAAGAACAGGATCATCCCTCAGCCCGACATTGTTTAACATCTACATGGCCCAGCTGGCCCGATTCGCCAGACTACACAACCTCTACATCATCTCCTACGCCGGCAGCACACAGCTGATCATCTCCCTCACCAAAGACCGTCGCACAGCCAAAAACAACCTCCACGAAGGAATGAAAGCCGTTGCCGAATGGATGAAGAACAGCCGTCTGAAGCTGAAATCGGACAAGACGGAGGTCCTCATCCTTGGCCCCACCCCCTCAGCATGGGACAACTCCTGGTGGCCGACTGCCCTGGGAGAAGCACCAACACCCACCGACCACGCACGCAACATGGGATTCATCTTCGACTCAACACTCTCCATGACCAAGCAAGTCAACGCCATCTCTTCCTCCTGTTTCAACACCCTCTGCTTGCTCTGAAAGATCTACAGGTGGATCCCCACTGACACAAGAAGAACGGTCACCCAGGCCCTTGTCAGCAGCAGGCTGGACTATGGAAACACCCTCTATGCGAGAGCCCCGGCCAAACAGCTGAAATGACTCCAACGCATCCAGAACACCTCCGCACGCCTGATCCTCGACATCCCTCGCCACAGCCACATCACACCCCACCTGAGAGACCTGCACTGGCTTCCTGTTAACAAGAGGATCACCTTCAAGCTCCTCACCCACGCACACAAAGTACGCCACAACACCGGACAAATATACCCCAACAGACGACTCACCTTCTAAACCTCGAACCGCCAGCTCCGCTCTCCCGGCCTCGCCCTCGCCACCGTCCCCCGCATCCGAAGAACGACCACCAGCGGCAGACCCTTCTCCCACCTCGCCGCCAATTCCTGCAACACCCTCCCCATCCTCCTACGGCAGACCGAAGACCTACTAACCTTCAGGAGGCTACTCAAGACCTGGCTGTTTGAGCAGTAGCAGCACCCCCTCGCGCCTTGAGACCCTCACGGGTAAGTAGCGCGCTCTACAAATGGCTTGATTGATTGATTGATTGATTGAGAGTTTGCTCTGCATGAAGTGGCAAAAAGGCATGATCTATTGCGAATAAAATGGCACAGCAAGACAACGTTTTTGTGTGCATCAAATGGCACAGCAAGGTATAGTTTGTTGAGCATCAAGTGGCACAGCGAGCATTGGTTGCTCTTCATAATGTGGCACAGCGAGGCAAAATTTGTTGTGCATAAAGTGACACAGCGTGGAATAGTTTGTTGTACATAAAGAGATACAGCAAGGCGCAGTTTGTTTTGGGCACAGTGGCACAGCAGGCCTTGGTTTGTTATGCAATATGTGGCCCAATGAGGAAAAATTTGCTGTGCATAAAGTGGCACAGCGAGGCATAGTTTGTTGTGAGAAGATGCAGTAAAGGGTCACTGCCAGTGGACTCCGGAGAATGTGTGATGAAGGGTCACTCCAGGGGCAGTCTGGGGAAGGTGCAGTGAAGGGTCATCCCAGGGGCTCTCTGGAGAAGGTGCAGTGAAGGGTCACTCTGGACAAGGTGCAGTGAAGGGTCACTCCAGGGGCACTCTGGAGAAGGTGCAGTGAAGGGTCACTCCAGGGGCAGTCTGGACAAGGTGCAGTGAAGGGTCACTCCAGGAGCACTCTGGACAAGGTGCAGTGAAGGGTCACTCTGGACAAAGTGCAGTGAAGGGTCACTCCAGGGGCACTCTGGAGAAGGTGCAGTGAAGGGTCACTCCGGGGGCACTCTGGAGAAGGTGCAGTGAAGGGGCACTTTGGAGAAGGTGCAGTGAAGGGTCACTCCGGGGGCACTCTGGAGAAGGTGCACTGAAGGGTCACTCCGGGGGCACTTTGGAGAAGGTGCAGTGAAGGGTCACTCCGGGGGCACTCTGGAGAAGGTGCACTGAAGGGTCACTCCGGGGGCACTTTGGAGAAGGTGCAGTGAAGGGTCACTCCAGGGGCACTCTGGAGAAGGTGCAGTGAAGGGTCACTCCGGGGGCACTCTGGAGAAGGTGCAGTGAAGGGGCACTTTGGAGAAGGTGCAGTGAAGGGTCACTCCGGGGGCACTCTGGAGAAGGTGCACTGAAGGGTCACTCCGGGGGCACTTTGGAGAAGGTGCAGTGAAGGGTCACTCCGGGGGCACTCTGGAGAAGGTGCAGTGAAGGGTCACTCTGGACAAGGTGCAGTGAAGGGTCACTCCGGGGGCACTCTGGAGAAGGTGCAGTGAAGGGTCACTCCGGGGGCACTCTGGAGAAGGTGCAGTGAAGGGTCACTCTGGAGAAGGTGCAGTGAAGGGTCACTCCAGGGGCACTCTGGAGAAGGTGCAGTGAAGGGTCACTCCAGGGGGCACTCTGGAGAAGGTGCAGTGAAGGGTCACTCCGGGGGCACTCTGGACAAGGTGCACTGAAGGGTCACTCCAAGGGCAGTCAGGGTAAGGTGGGACAATGAGTCACTATAGGGTCACTCTGGAGTAGGTGCGGGGAAGTATTACTCAACAGGGACTTTCGGGACTCTGGAGAGGGCGGTAAGAAGGGTCACTTCAGAAGCACTGTGGAGAGGGTGGGGCAAAGGGTCATGCCACCGGTACCCATGAGGTGCACACAGATTCGCATGGCAGGTGAGGTGCATGAACGGTGTGGAATTGAGGGTGCACCCTCACCTTTGTGCTGGGAGGGAGTGTGAGGTGTTGTAGGAGGGCTCAGAGGACAGACATTCTAGACCCTCACACACAGCCTCCATAGCCCCAGCAGGTGCATCGGGACTGGAGCAGACAGCATCCCCCACCCTCGGCCCGGTGCCACCGAGGCAGCAGTCGACGCACACGGTCTGGCGGAAGAGCCTCTCTGCGGATGGTGTTTTTAAATATTAATTAGCCAGTTTCTAATATCCCCATCTGCTCAGCCTCCCGAGCCCTTTAGCAGTTGGCAGGAGTGATGCTTTGCAATGTCATACAACACTTCTGTGTTTTTAAGTGTGCTTTTCTTTTAAAGGCGGAGGACTTCTATCTCCCGAAGAAAGGAGTTCCCGTTAATTCCATTACTTTGGGTCCGTACGACCCTGTTCTGATCGTTGCATAAGAGGCGCTGCCTCCTCCCAGACAGGCTTTAACCCCAACACTCCACGGATAACTTAAACACAAACTTCCCCCTTTGCCAGGTGGATATAATCCCCAGTTACTTGCCTTTTCCTGGATGATTTTGCAACAACAGGGGCAGCACTACTGACCTAGAACCCGGGGCAGCCCTACTGACCTAGAACCCGGAGCAGCCCTACTGACCTAGAACCCGGGGCAGCCCTACTGACCTAGAACCCGGGACAGCCCTACTGACCTAGAACCCGGGGCAGCCCTACTGACCTAGAACCCGGGGCAGCCCTACTGACCTAGAACCCGGGGCAGCCCCACTGACCTAGAACCCGGGGCAGCCCTACTGACCTAGAACCCGGGGCAGCCCTACTGACCTAGAACCAGGGGCAGCCCTACTGACCTAGGACCAGGGGCAGCCCTACTGACCTAGGACCAGGGGCAGCCCTACTGACCTAGGACCAGGGGCAGCCCTACTGACCTAGGACCAGGGGCAGCCCTACTGACCCAGAACCAGGGGCAGCCCTACTGACCCAGAACCAGGGGCAGCCCCACTGACCTAGAACCAGGGGCAGCCCCACTGACCTAGAACCCGGGGCAGCCCTACTGACCTAGAACCCGGGGCAGCCCTACTGACCTAGAACCCGGGGCAGCCCTACTGACCTAGGACCAGGGGCAGCCCTACTGACCTAGGACCAGGGGCAGCCCTACTGACCTAGAACCAGGGGCAGTCAAACCATATAGAAGCCACAGACGGTCCTGCAGTCTAAGTGCCTCTGTACTAAAATCATACAACAGATTAACAATGCCCACATGAAGAATTCAAAGAAATTGATGTTTAAAAAATTTAAATTCCCTAAAATGTTATCCCAATACAATATACAAACAATTTGTGCTCAACATATGACACTAAACAATAACATACAAACAATATATAGTGTAAACATAAACAAAAACAATGGATGGGGGATTTATACATCGATTAAATGGTCAAAACAAGATGGAACCTATTGCAACCAATGCTTCTTCCCCAATTAGCAAATGATGGGTCTACGACGTTTCGATCCTTACAATTGACGGGGTCATCATCAGGACAGGAAATGCTTTCAGAAGAAAGAACTTATATGTTGATGACCATTCAAAAAAACACCTACGCATCAGATTAAGCGTCACAAGCGATTCCTCCTTGCAAATTACGACTGAATCCCTTGTAGCGCATGCATCCTCTAAGACTGGAAGACGAATAGGTCCAAGGGACCAGTGTCACTTTCATGCCTCCCCAAGCATGTTCAGTAACCAAGAATTTGAATCAAGCCCAATTAGACAAAAATTAAATTCCAGGGCAAGAACGGTTACCAATCTACACGATTCAATTCTCCTCGGGGGACCGCAGTCGGAATCACTGTCGGCATGCAGGCAGCTAGAATTATTTTTAAAAATCCAAGAGAGATGTAGGGGGGATGAATGATCAGAACAAGGAAGCATGGCTTCAGAGAAATGGAAGTACTGGTAAGTAATTTAAGCATTACGTCTTCATCCCCTTCCTCTCAAATGCCAAGACCATCATTCACAAACTTCTAGTGGAACAAATATGAAAATTTGACCCCAATTTATTCTGTCCTCCCAAAAAATAGAACTGCATTAATCTAGCATTTACTTCATAGCAGAAAAACATTGATGCCAAACATATTTTCTTGTTGGCTGACATCAAGTCTGCAATGATGAACGAAGTAGAGGGGCTCGTGCATGTGGCAGCTTTGCAGAGTTCACACAAAGAAGCCCCTTGGTTCTCAGGCCATGAAGACGAAGTGCTCGTTGTGGACCTCTCAGAGGAGAGGGACCGCCCTGTACCTGGAAGGCAGGCTCCTCAATGACTGCAGCCACCTGCTTAAAGCCTGTAGTGATGTTGCTCGACTGATCGGATTCCAGACTGCGACCCTATGAAGGGGCGCTGCCGCCAGGCTCTTGATGTGACGCTCTGCCCATGGGAAGATCTGGGCAGCACAATGTAGAACGAATATGCTACTTACCAGTATGCATCTGTTCTTGGCATGTAGGGCTGCTGACATTCATATCTGTGCATAGATCGCCGCCTAGTGTTGGGTCCGGATGATTGCACATTGTTGTCCTGGAAGAGTCTTCGAAGCATCACGAGATAGGTGGCTCCTCCCCTGGACTATAGTGCGCATGGGCATCCTCTCCATCCTCAGATTGTTTTTCGCCATTGTGGCAGAGATGGAGTGTAATACAGTAAGTGATGACCATGCTTGAGAATGATTCTGAGTGCTACAGCTGCTACAGGCGCCGGGGAGGAGGGCGGGCGATATGAATGTCAGCAGCCCTACATGCCAAGAACAGGTGCATACTGGTAAGTAGCATATTCGGTTCAAGGCATGTGGGCTGCTGAATTCATATCTGTGCATAGATTATATAGCAGTCCCTCCTGTTAGCGGCGGCTGCCCGTGCCAGCTGTAGCAGTCTGAAAAAGAGTTTTGAGAACAGCCTGTCCTACAGCTGCCTGCTGTCTTGAATGTACATCTACGCAGTAGTGTTTCGTAAATGTATGTGTGGTGGACCAAGTGACTGCTTTACATATCTCTTCTAAAGGAATATTCCCCAGGAAAGCCATGGATGCTCCTAACTTACGAGTGGAGTGTGCTCTTGGAGGAATGGTTAGTGTGCGTTTAGCCTTTGCGTAGCAAATCTGTATACACTTAACTATCCATCTGGCTATTCCTGCTTTGGAAATGGGGTTGCCTTTGTGTTGTGGAGAAAAGGCAACAAAAAGCTGTATTGTTTTCCTGAAATCCTTTGTTCTGTCTATATAGTACATAAGAGCCCTTTTGACATCTAATGTGTGCAGGGATCTCTCTGTGACATTTTCTGGATTAGGAAAGAAAACTGGCAGTTCTATGGTTTGGTTCATGTGGAACTGCGAGATCACCTTAGGCATGAACGTAGGGTTGGTGCGTAATACCACCCTATTTGGGTGAACCTGTATGAATGGCTCTTGAATGGTTAGTGCCTGGAGTTCACTAACTCTCCTTAGTGAGGTAATGGCTACTAGGAAAGCAACTTTCCAGGTCAGAAATTGAATCTCACAAGAGTGTAGAGGTTCAAAAGGTTGGCCCATCAATCTGGTGAGGACCACATTTAGGTTCCATACAGGTGAAGGTGGGTGTCTGGGAGGGATCACTCTTTTGAGTCCTTCCAGAAACGCTTTAATGGCAGGCACTCAGAATAGTGAGAGGTGCTGCCTGTTTTGAAGATAAGCTGCTATTGCGGATAAATGTATAAGAATTGAGCTGTGCGCTAGGTTACATCTATATAAGTGCAACAAATAACAGATAATGTTTTGAATAGATGCATCCAGTGGGTTAATGTCATTATTGTTACAATATATGACAAACCTCTTCCATTTAGCCGCATAGCATGCTCTGGTTGTGGGCCGTCTTGCCTCCTTGATGATGTTCATACATTCTGGTGGCAAGTTGAGGTAGCCAAATTCTAAGACTTTAGGAGCCAGATCGCCAGGTTGAGCTGTTGCGGATCTGGGTGCTGAATTTTGCCATGGCTCTGCGTTAAAGGTCTAGGTGTTAGCCGCAGTCTTTGATGCGGTACCACGGAAAGTTCTACCAGCGTGGTGTACCATGGCTGGCGTGCCCACGTCGGAGCAACCAGGATGAGTTTCATCGAGTGTTGCTTCAGCTTGTGTGCCACCAGCGGTATTAGAGGTGCTGGGGGAAAAGCGTACGCAAACCTGCCTGACCCGTTCATCCATATCGCATTGCCCTATGACTGCGGATGTGGGAACCTGGCGGCGAAGCTTTGGCATTTTGCGCTTTCCCTTGTGGCGAATAGATCTATCTCTGGATGACCCCACTGCTGGAAGTACGGTTGGAGTACTTATGGATGTATCTCCCACTCGTGCATCTGGTCGCTGTGCCTGCTGAGCAGGTCTGCCATCTGGTTGTCCTTGCCCGGGAGGTGTTCCGCCATGAGGAAGATGTTCCTCTGAATGGCCCACTTCCACATGCTCTGAGCCAGATGAGACAACTGTGGAGAGTGTGTTCCTCCCTGCTTCTGTATGTAGTCCATGGACGTCATGTTGTCCGTCCGGATCAACACGACCTTGTTGCACAAGTGTACTTTGAAAGCTTTCATCGCCATGAAGATTGCCATCAGTTCTAGAAGGTTGATGTGCATTTTCCTCTGCTGTGCCGTCCATAGTCCCTGCACAGTGTAGTGGAGTACAAGAGCTCCCCATCCCTGGAGAGATGCGTCAGCCGTCAGTATAATCTGTGGCACAGGCTCCTGGAACGGTCGGCCCTTGCAAAGGTTTTGTGGGTTCCACCAATGCAGAGAGTTGAATGCCCGACCGCTCACCAACACTAGGTCTTTTAATTGTCCTTGAGCCTGATTCCACTGACGTGCCAAGCACTCCTGAAGCGGACGCATGTGTAGTCTCGCGTGCGGGACTATGAAGATGCAGGAGGCCATCATGACTATCAACTGCATGAACACTTTTGCTGGAAGCGAGTGTTGAGGTCTGAATTTTTGTATCAGCAATTGCATGCTGTTGATTCTCGCTGAATTTGGCTGAGCTTTGGCTGCCAGAGTATCTATTGTCGCCACTGCTGGGCCGTCTTTGCCTGAATAAGCCAGTCGTCCAGATAAGGGTAGACATGTATGTGCTGTCTCCTTAGGTGTGCCGCTACTGTCGCCAGGCACTTCGTGAACACTCTGGGTGCCGTCGTTACTCCGAAAGGGAGGACTTTGAACTGATAATGTTGATCTTGAATAGTGAACCTGAGATACTTTCTGTGGGATGGGTGTATGGGTATATGGAAATACGCATCTTTTAGATCCAGTGTTGCTACGAAGTCTCCCTGACTGAGTAACGGCAGAACCTGCTGTAAGGTGAGACTATGAAAATGCTCTGACAGAATGTAACTGTTCAGAGGCCTGAGGTCTAGTATAGGTTTGAGAGACCCATCCTTTTTGGGTATTAAGAAATACAGCGTGTACACCCCTGAGCCTTGGTCTTCTACAGGCACGAGCTCTATGGCTCCTTTTTGCAGCATGCTGACGACCTCCTGCTGCAATAAGTGTAAGTGCTGTGCGGACATAGGACGGTGTCTTGGTGGTATGTTGGGTGGAGTGGATGTTAATTCCAGACAATACCCGTACTGGACAATGTCTCTCACCCACCTGTCTGTGGAGATGGATCTCCAGACCGGCAGGAACTGTTGCAGTCTCCCCCCGACAGGTGTTACATGGTCGGGGGGCAGTGACAGGGCGTCACTGTTTGTTATTGGCAGAGGATCTGGAATTGTTGTTTCCTCTTCCTCTGCCCTTGATGTTGTTTCCACGGTATCCACCCCTGTTGTTCTTATTGTAGGTGGATTGTGTACCTCCTTTATTGTACTGTGTCTGCTGTGTGGATTGGCCTCTTGAAGGTCCTCTAGTATTGGAGCGACGAAAGGAGCCACCCCGAAACTGCTGTGACTGCAGAGCCCCCATAGACTTTGCAGTCTCTGTGTCTTTTTTAATTTTCTCAAGGGTGGTGTCAACCTCAGGTCCGAATAAGAAGTCTGGGTTAACTGGCTGATTGAGGATAGTAGTTTGCATTTCTGGTTTGAATCCAGAGATTCTCAACCAGGCATGTCGTCTTAGCATGACGCTAGTGTTGATGGCCCTGGCTGTAGTGTCAGCTGCGTCTAGAGCGCACTTGATGGAAGCATTGGTTATCAGTTTCCCCTCCTGGATGAGTAGTTCTGCACGCTCCTTGTACTGATCAGGTAGGTGTTGCAATAGTGTCTCAAGGGTATCATAATGGGACCTGTCGTATCTGGCTAAGAGCGCCTGAGTGTTGGCAATGCGCCAGATGTTAGCTGCCTGCGCTGCCACCCTTTTGCCTATAGTTTCCAGTACTTTCGACTCTTTGCCAGGAGGAGGAGCATCACTTGTAGTCTGGGAGTTTGCTCTCTTACGTGCATTAGAAATAACTAATGAGTCCAACGGCAACTGTCCTTTTATATAAGTAGGGTCCACAGGTGCCGGCCTATATTTCTTTTCAATTCTTGGGTTTAACACCCTGGCCCTGGTGGTTTCCTTAAAAATGTCATCAGCATGCTTAAGGACCCCTCTTACCATGGGCAGGGTCTTGACTGATCTTTCTGAAGTGGAAAAGATGTCGACCAGAAAGTTTTCCTCCACAGGGTCTGCATGTAGTTGCACGTCATGGTTACTTGCCGCTCTTTCAATAAGGACGTTAAAGGCAGTTGTGTCCTCAGTGGGAGATGTTTTTACACTGTATACATGTGTGTCAGGGGCAGTCTGCGGGTCTTTTGGCTCAGCTGGGTCTGCCCATGGTTGATCTTGATCATCGAGATCAGTGTACACATGATAAGTGTCATCCTCATTTTCGTCATCCCCTGCATCCACATCTGAGTATGTGGGTGAAAAAGTCTGAGGTTCTTGTCCATAGGATTGGAGAGGTTCCACAAGAACTGGCGATGTTGTTGAATCCCTCTTCTTTTTTAAGGTAATCCTATAGGACTCCATGGGTGTTTCTGGTACGATCTTCCTTTTGTATATGGACAGTCTACCAGTTTCCGAGTCGAACTGCCTCGACTCCTGTTCTTCAGGCTCCTCTGTAGGCTCTACTTCCATCAGCACTTTTTTAATGGCTCCGATACCTTTCTTTGGTTCGAACATCTTCGGACGCACCGTCGGTGGCAACCCGAATTTGATTGGTATTGATGCGGTCTGAACGTTTCCAACCAGCTTTGGTGTTGGGGCCTTCTTCGGCCCGATCGCAGTAGCCTTATCTTTGATGCATTGGAGCGACTCCGACACCTTCTTGGCTATGAATGGGCTCGGCTGCATCGACTCGACAGGGTCCTTGGAGCCAGTCTTTGTCTTGTCCGCAGGCCTTGACCGAGGATCGAACTCTTCTTTCGGTTTCGATTTCTTTGGATCGACCGATGGCGGTTTCGATACCGATGGCTCTTTATATATGTTCGAAGCCGGGCCTTTATGCGGGGCTGTTGAACGAGTCTGTAGATGTTGGGTAAGGCCTTGTGGCGATCCCTCGACCTGAGCCTTAGTGTTTGCTTCATCGTCGGCCCCCGTATAGCCGGTTGGGCCTAGCTTCTCGCCTGAGCTATCTTCTACAGCCCCAAGGGCATCTGCGTCGTCTCCTACCTCTTCGATTACGTTTTCGTCTTCTTCTAATACTTCTTCGTCTTCTGCATCATACTCGGAGTCATGGCCTGAAACCGGATCTGAGAGTTCTTCCCGATCCTCCAGATCAACGACCTCTTCGTCTTCGGTCCCGAAGATGTTTTCTGGAACAGGCGCTGATCTCTGCGACTCCAATCGAGCCGCGCGTCGAATCCGAAGAGTTTTCTTCGACCTGAACCGGGCACAGGCCATACAGTTGGCTTCGTTGTGATCCGGGGACAGGCACTTGTTGCACACCAGGTGGACATCGATGAGCGGGTATTTTGCATTACAAAGTGGACACCGTTTGAATGGGCTTCTTTCCATCGTAGATCGAAGATCGGGTCGAAGGTGGAAGAAAACCCGTCTGATTCATCGATGTCCTCTCGAAGTAAAGTTATCGGTACCGAACGAAACAATACCGACGCTGTCGGAAGCCTTTTGGCTTCGTAGAAAGTTTTCCTAACTTGAGCTAAGATAGTAACATCCGAACCCAATAGCGGAAAAAAACAATCTGAGGATGGAGAGGATGCCCATGCGCACTGTAGTCCAGGGGAGGAGCCACCTATCTCGTGATACTTCGAAGACTCTTCCAGGACAACAATGTGCAATCATCCGGACCCAACACTAGGCGGCGATCTATGCACAGATAGGAATTCAGCAGCTCACATGCCTCGAACGTAATGTATGTAATGTCACATTTTTATAGCGCGGCTATCACTCCAAGGAGCATCTTGGCGCTGTGTATCGTAGCCAGATGGATCAGGCCGCTGACAGATGGAGTTCAGAAGTCCTACGCGCTTATACTAAGACTTTGCAAGCTGTATCAGTGAGTGTTAGATCCATGTTTTCAGCCCTTTCCTGAATTGGCTCTCAGTGGTGAATTGTCGCAATTTTGGAGGAAGCTTGTTCCAAGCCCTGGATCCCATGACTACAAGGGATTTTCCTCCCTTGGTGGAGACCAGTAGGTTCAGGTTTGATGACCTAAGGACCCGTGAAGGTACATAGCGCCTGAAACCATTCGCAAGATATTTAGGCCCCTGCGAGTGGAAGGCTCTGAAGGTGATAACCAGCAGTTTAAACAGGATGCGCTTACGTATTGGCAACCAATGGAGGGCTTTGAGCGTGGCCGAAGCGGACAACTTCCTTGGCCAGCCGAGGACAAGGCGTGCGGCTGCGTGCTTGTCCATCTGCAGTCTGTGGAGCACGGATTGATTGGCTCCCACATACAGACTATTGCAGTAGTCCAGCCTAGATGTTATCAGTGCAACCACCACCGTTTTCCTGGCATCCAGTGGCAGGAGGTCGAAGAATTTTCTGACACCTCTAATGATGTTAAAACAGGTGCCAGCCACGGTCACGGCCTGTTGCTTAAATGAAAGGGAGTCGTCAAACTTGATGCCCAGGTTGCGGGCGGCAGCAATGGTATTTGGGGGGGCTTCTGCATCTTCCGGCCACCATAGTTTGGGTGAAAACAAGTTTTTCTCCCCGAATGGCAGAATTTCGGTTTTACCCGAGTTACATTCAAGATGATTATTCCTCATCCAGTCAAAAGTGGCTGCGAGGCAGTTTTTAAGGTTTTCTTCTGCTCCGGGCAGCTCCCTATCCAGTACTAGGATAAGCTGAGTGTCGTCAGCATACGAGATCGTACTGATCTGAATAGAAGAAATTAGTTTGAGCAGGGGGACCATATACAGATTAAAAAGTACAGGGCTCAAACTGGAGCCCTGCGGCACCCCCAACATCAGAACCTTCTCCTCAGAGCAGAACTCGCCTAGTACGGTAACTTGCCGCCTCTGGTTAAGGAAGTTTGTTAGCCACGCCAGTACAGTTCCTGCTATCCCTGATGTTACTAGACGGTCGATCAGTATGGTATGTGACACCGTATCGAACGCCGCCGATAGATCAAGCAGGATCCGAGCCTGGGCCTACTTGCCTGGTCACAGGTGCATCTGCAGAGACACTGTCCGCCCCTATGAGAAGTTACTTGTTTCCTAGACAGGGAGCAGAACGAAGGACCAGAGAGACTGCTCCCAGCCCAGTCCCTCTGGATGATCCCTTCTTCTCTTGGACTGCACTGTCTCTTATCCATCCAGGCTCCCATCCTGTCTTGCTGGAAGCCGCTGTGAAATATAATAAATATCACCTAGGACAGGCTTGAGAAGCTCGTCTTTGATTCAAAGCTCGCTCATAGTCAAAGTTAATTCATAATGTAATAAATGGAAACCAAGCAAAGGCTATTGTAAATCTTTCAACTAGACACGTTTCGGGACCAGGAACGTTCCTTGATTAGAAGAAGAAGAATTTGTAAACCAGAAACACAACCGGTTTTCAAAGCTCTGTTGCTTACAATGACACTTCCACAGGTCACATCAACCAGTTCTCTAACATGTCACATGTTTCTTTTCTGCTTGTAAGGGGATGAGGTCTCTAAACATAGTCATGAAAGTCTTTCCACTAGTTCCACAATCACATTCATCCTGCTTCAAAACTCTGAAACCACTGGATAGAATAATATTGTATCCAAAGAAAGGCTTAAAGATGTCATTTAAACCTGGTGAAGATGATGGCAAGCACAGAATCCATCAGTGAGATGCCAGTCTTTCTACTGTTTTCATGATCAGGTTCGTGCAGTGGGTTGCCAGTCTTTCTACTGTTTTCATGATCAGGTCCACATCAGTGAGATGCCAGTCTTTCTAATGTTTTTATGATCAGGTTCACATCAGTGGGATGCCAGTTTTTCTACTGTTTTCATGATCAGGTTCACATCAGTAAGATGCCAGTGTTTCTACTGTTTTCATGCATGATCAGGTGCACATCAGTGGGATGCCAGTCTTTCTACTGTTTTCATGATCAAGTCCACATCAGTGAGATGCCAGTCTTTCTACTGTTTTCATGATCAGGTTCACATCAGTGGGATGCCAGTCTTTCTACTGTTTTCATGATCAGGTTCACATCAGTGAGATGCCAGTCTTTCTATTGTTTTCATGCATGATCAGGTTCACATCAGTGGGATGCCAGTCTTTCTACTGTTTTCATGCATGATCAGGTTCACATTAGTGAGATGTCAGTCTTTCTACTGTTTTCATGATCAGGTTCACATCAGTGAGGTGTCAGTCTTTACACTGTTTTCATGATCAGGTTCACGTCAGTGAGATGCCAGTCTTTCTACTGTTTTCTAGGGGTGGGCAGAATTTGCGTAGTTGCGCTACGCAAAGCTCAGCGAAACTGTAAAAAATCTCCACAAGCACGCAGAGTTCCGCAAACATGTGGATTTGCTTGTTCTGTCCATTCGCATTGTGTTTTTCCTATTCGCGAACAGTGTTTGAGTGCTGTGGGGAAAATATCTCACGAACACGCATTTTGAAAGCGCAAACAAGCATAAAATTCTGCGAAGCAGCGGATCGCAGCAGAACGCAAAATTACCCAAATTCCGCGAGCGGAATAGAATTTACCACCCAGGCCTACTGTTTTCATGATCAGGTTCACATCAGTGAAATGCCAGTCTTTCTACTATTTTCATGATCCGGTTCACATCAGTGAGATGCCAGTCTTTCTACTGTTTTCATGATCAGGTTCACATCAGTGAGATGCCAGTCTTTCTACTGTTTTCAAAATCAGGGTCATGTAACATCTAGCGCCTTCAAATAGATATTACCAAACACCATAATGTTACAGAACACAAGAATAATGCAGTAATTCGCTGACACCATGGAGTTGTAACATATGGCAGAAACCAATTCCCCAACAATCCATGATAGTATAAATGTTCTGCTGCCGCCTCCTCTCCAGGGTGACCCGGCACATTCACAGTCCTGGCACTGCGGTTGCCATAGGATATCATTTCTTTGTTGAACTTCTTGTTCTTAGTTTTGATTGAAGACTTGAGATCCACAATATGTTCTCGGATTTGTTTCGACGTTCGACCAATATAACATAAGCCAGAAAGACATCTGATTATTAGTTTTTTCCCCTTGTTTTTAAAAAAGTTGTTCAAAAGAAGAACAGGCAGAGTTTGTACATAGAACTGACAAGCAGTCAATGGAGGCATAAACTCAAAAATCTAGCGACAATGGCTCAAACAGTCACAACACAGCGCCTAGAGGAAAGAGAACAGTGAATATAAAAAAAAAAACACCGTAGAGGAGGTAGGGCAGAAAAGGAACAGAAGAGAGAAGGTTTAGGAAATTTGGCATACGGGAGAACTATAAAGGAGACCGAGAAACCATAAGGTGGCGAAACGTCACGTGGAAGGAGTCGCGAGTGACGTGAAGAGACGAGGTTGAATCAAAGTGGGATCTGAGGAAGGGGAAGGATGAAAGGCGAGACAGTGAGTGCCATGGACCTCAAGAGGAGGGTATGGAGGTGCATAAAGGAAGACCAAGGTCAGGAGAACAAGGAGGAGAACCTCAAGTGAGAGATCTGAAGTAGGAGGTTGCTAAGGGTTGGTGGATAGAGGCCAGGCAGAAGCACAGTAGGATGTGAAGGTACGCAGGGATGAATGCGAGGCTTGGCCTGTAGACTAAGGGGATGATAAGGAGATCTCAAGTGGGTTTAAGAAGCATAGACGGTTCAGAGAACAGATCACGATTGGAGGCATCTGAGGATCTTTGGGTCCCACAGGTGCATCAGGGGGAACAGGAAGAGAGCCAAAAATGCACAAGATGGTCTCCTTAAAAGCCTGGATTGGATGCAGTGATGCCAAAGACCCGGGAAACTCTGGGTGCATCAGGATCAATTGTGGAATCAGCTCTTCAGTCAATCAGGAGCGAGACCGAGTGGCAGGCCGATATCCCAGTGAGGTCACTGGAGATATAGGGTTTCCTCTTTGACTTCAATTTGGACTTACCTGAAGACTTCAACTACGAAGAGGATGTGTCACTGGAATGGCCTTGGCAACAAGTCTGCACTCTCAACTTCAAGCAAGTACGGGACCTGTGGGATTTCTTCGACTGTTTGGTGCCGTACAACTTCGCCTGAAGTTCCCGGATACCCTTCGGAGTCACAAAGGCGTATCTCTCCCACGACTTGGAAGCATGTCTCGAGCACCATAGGCATACCGTATGCAAGTCTGTCAGGGATATTTGTTTGCAACAGTCCCGACATGGTTTAAATCCTGCCGTTTTTGGATAGGATATAGTTCCCTTGCGCACTGGTTGAAAATGTTTCAAGAACAGAATCATAACCTACCGATTATAAAATAGGGATCGGTCTTCCAGATACGCGTTTTAAGGCGTGGAAAGAAAGGAACTGACTTCAGTGCACAGCGGTGGAGCGTATATGCCGGTGTGTTCGTCACTTCCGGATGGAACAAAGTCAAAGCGGAGTCACACTGCACCACTCCCCGGAGTACGGGAGCACTGCTGTTTCAACGCTCCGCATCCAGTCTGCGCACATGTGTACTCAAAAGTGAGGAATTTACAATGAAAAGGATCCATTCTAAAAGATGTATGCAAGGGTCGGCCCTCCTCCCACATAACTCAGAGCCCATATCATCACCGACAGGAAAGGGGCAGCCATCTACGCCTGGAGAGACAACACGCTATCACTCAAAGCGTTTCTGATCTTAGAGCTTGGCACCGTGAGCCTGTGGTGCATCATCTGATCACCCGAAGGCCCTTTTCAGTGATCACAGTGACCATCAGAAACAGACTTCGGTCTTCAAAGCCACAGTGACCGTCAGAAACAGACCCCGGTCTTCAAAGCCACAGTGAACGTCAGAAACAGACTCCGGTCTTCAAAGCCACAGTGACCATCAGAAACAGACTCTGGTCTTCAAGGCCACAGTGACCATCAGAAACAGACTCCGGTCTTCAAAGCCACAGTGACCGTCAGAAACAGACCCCGGTCTTCAAAGCCACAGTGACCGTCAGAAACAGACTCCAGTCTTCAAAGCCACAGTGACTGTCAGAAACAGACTCCAGTCTTCAAAGCCACAGTGACCGTCAGAAACAGACTCAGGTCTTCAAGACCACAGTGACCGTCAGAAACAGACTCCGGTCTTCAAAGCCACAGTGACCGTCAGAAACAGACTCAGGTCTTCAAGACCACAGTGACCGTCAGAAACAGACTCCGGTCTTCAAAGCCACAGTGACCGTCAGAAACAGACTCCGGTCTTCAAGGCCATAGTGACTGTCAGAAACAGACTCCAGTCTTCAAAGCCACAGTGACCGTCAGAAACAGACTTTGGTCTTCAAAGCCACAGTGACCGTCAGAAACAGACTCCGGTCTTCAAAGCCACATTGACCGTCAGAAACAGACTCCGGTCTTCAAAGCCACAGTGACCGTCAGAAACAGACTCCGGTCTTCAAAGCCACAGTGACCATCAGAAACAGACTCCGGTCTTCAAAGCCACAGTGACCGTCAGAAACAGACTCCGGTCTGCAAAGGCACAGTGACCGTCAGAAACAGACTCCGGTCTTCAAAGCCACAGTGACCATCAGAAACAGACTCCGGTCTTCAAAGCCAGAGTGACCGTCAGAAAAAGACTCTAGTCTTCAAAGCCACAGTGACCGTCAGAAACAGACTCCGGTCTTCAAGGCCACAGTGACCGTCAGAAACATACTCTGGTCTTCAAAGCCACAGTGACCGTCAGAAACAGACTCCGGTCTTCAAGGCCACAGTGACCATCAGAAACAGACTCTGGTCTTCACAGCCACAGTGACCGTCAGAAACAGACTCTGGTCTTCAAAGCCACAGTGACCATCAGAAACAGACTCCGGTCTTCAAGGCCACAGTGACCGTCAGAAACAGACTCCAGTCTTCAAAGCCACAGTGACCGTCGAAACAGACTCTGGTCTTCAAAGCCACAGTGACCATCAGAAACAGACTCCGGTCTTCAAAGCCACAGTGACCGTCAGACACAGACTCCAGTCTTCAAAGCCACAGTGACCGTCGAAACAGACTCTGGTCTTCAAAGCCACAGTGACCGTCAGAAACACACTCCAGTCTGCAACGCCACAGTGACCGTCAGAAACAGACTCCGGTCTTCAAAGCCACAGTGACCGTCAGAAACAGACTCCGGTCTTCAAAGCCACAAAGCCACAGTGACCGTCAGAAACAGACTCCGGTCTTCAAAGCCACAGTGACCATCAGAAACAGACTCCGGTCTTCAAAGCCACAGTGGCCGTCAGAAACAGACTCTGGTCTTCAAAGCCACAGTGACAGTCAGAAACAGACTCTGGTCTTCAAAGCCACAGTGACCGTCAGAAACAGACTCCGCTCTTCAGTAGGTCTGACTCCAAACAATGACAATGTCTCTGATTTTAATATAAGGACACAGCAAAACACCAACCACATGCCAAGGAGAGGAGGAGGAAAGGCCACGTGAGACAGCCCCCCCTCACACCTCTCCAACCCCACCCCCACCCCCACATCTCTCCCACCCCCACACCTCTCCATCCCCACCCTCAAACTTCTGCCACCCTCACACCTTTCCATCCCCACCCCTCTCCATCCCCACCCTCACACCTCTCCATCCCCACCTTCACACCTCTCCCACCCTCACACCTCTCCATCCCCACTCTCACACCTCTCCCACCCTCACACCTCTCCATCCCCACCCTCACACCTCTCCATCCCCACCCTCACACCTCTCCCACCCTCACACCTCTCCATCCCCACCCTCACACCTCTCCATCCCCACCCTCACACTTCCGCCACCCTCACCCTCACACCTCTCCATCCCACCCTCACACCTCTCCATCCCCACCCTCACACCTTTCCATCCCCACCCTCACACCTCTCCCACCCTCACACCTCTCCATCCCCACTCTCACACCCCTCCCACCCTCACACCTCTCCATCCTCACACCTCTCCATCCCCACCCTCACACCTCCGTCACCCTCACCCTCACACCTCTCCATCCCCACCCTCACACTTCCGCCACCCTCACCCTCACACCTCTCCATCCCACCCTCACACCTCTCCATCCCCACCCTCACACCTTTCCATCCCCACTCTCACACCTCTCCCACCCTCACACCTCTCCATCCCCACTCTCACACCCCTCCCACCCTCACACCTCTCCATCCTCACACCTCTCCATCCCCACCCTCACACCTCCGTCACCCTCACCCTCACACCTCTCCCATTCCACTCCCCCAGAGCAAGAAACACACCACATACAACCGGCCGGACATGACTGTGCAAGCAGAGCGGGAGTGCCACACTTACGTTGCCCCCAGCGCCCCGTCCGTGGGTTCAGGTAGTTGGGGTACAAGCCATTGGGGCGGTCCATCTTCTGGAGAAGCTTCCGGATGTGCATAACCTGGAAGTAAAGAGAAACAGGGGTGTCAATCACAAGGAGTTGTCAAGAGACACATGACCCTACTACATGCCAGACTTCAGGCTGCACAGCCACTCATCTTTGGGACATTGAGGGATGGGGTCTGTACCACAGCCCTTTCCCATACAGCACTGCTTTGAGTCTGATCTGTGAGCGCTTAGACTACAGACACATCTCACACCGCACTCCTCTCTCCTACAGCAAGGCTGTGCGCCTGGTCTGTGGGAGGTTAGACTACAGACACATCTCACACCACACTCCTCTCTCATACAGCACTGCTGTGTGCCTGGTCTGTGAGAGCTAAGACTACAGACACATCTCACACGACACTCCTCTCTCATACAGCACTGCTGTGTGCCTGGTCTGTGAGAGGTTAGACTACAGACACATCTCACACCACAGCCCTCTCTCATACAGCACAGCTGTGTGCCTGGTCTGTGAGAGGTTAGACTACAGACACATCTCACACCACAGCCCTCTCTCATACAGCACGGCTGTGTGCCTGGTCTGTGAGAGCTTAGACTACAGACACATCTCACACAACACTCCTCTCTCATACAGCACGGCTGTGTGCCTGGTCTGTGAGAGCTTAGACTACAGACACACCTCACACCACAGCCCTCTCTCATACAGCACTGCTGTGTGCCTGGTCTGTGAGAGCTTAGACTACAGACACACCTCACACCACAGCCCTCTCTCATACAGCACTGCTGTGTGCATGGTCTGTGAGAGCTTAGACTACAGACACATCTCACACCACAGCCCTCTCTCATACAGCACTGCCATGTGCCTGGTCTGTGAGAGCTTAGACTACAGACACATCTCACACAACACTCCTCTCTCATACAGCACGGCTGTGTGCCTGGTCTGTGAGAGGTTAGACTACAGACACATCTCACACAACACTCCTCTCTCATACAGCACGGCTGTGTGCCTGATCTGTGAGAGGTTAGACTACAGACACATCTCACACAACCCTCCTCTCTCATACAGCACGGCTGTGTGCCTGGTCTGTGAGAGCGATCTTAGACTACAGACACATCTCACACCACACTCCACTCCTCTCCCATACAGCACTGCTGTGTGCCTGGTCTGTGAGAGCTTAGACTACAGACACATCTCACACCACAGCCCTCTCTCATACAGCACTGCTGTGTGCCTGGTCTGTGAGAGCTTAGACTACAGACACATCTCACACCACACTCCTCTCCTATACAGCACTGCCGTGTGCCTGGTCTGTGAGAGGTTAGACTACAGACTCATCTCACACCACACTCCTCTCCCATACAGCACTGCTGTGTGCCTGGTCTGTGAGAGCTTAGACTACAGACACATCTCACACCACAGCCCTCTCTCATACAGCACTGCTGTGTGCATGGTCTGTGAGAGGTTAGACTACAGACACATCTCACACCACAGCCCTCTCTCATACAGCAAGGCTGTGTGTCTGGTCTGTGAAAGGTTAGACTACAGACATCTCACACCACAGCCCTCTCTCATACAGCAAGGCTGTGTGTCTGGTCTGTGAAAGGTTAGACTACAGACACATCTCACACCACAACCCTCTCTCATACAGCAAGGCTGTGTGTCTTGTCTGTGAAAGGTTAGACTACAGACACATCTCACACCACAGCCCTCTCTCATACAGCAAGGCTGTGTGCCTGGTCTGTGAGAGGTTAGACTACAGACACATCTCACACCACAGCCCTCTCTCATACAGCACTGCTGTGTGCCTGGCTGTGAGAGATTAGACTATAGACGGACACATCTCACACCACAGCCCTCTCTCATACAGCACTGCTGTGTGCCTGGTCTGCGAGAGGTTAGACTACAGACACATCTCACACCACAGCCCTCTCCCATACAGCACTGCTGTGTGCCTGGTCTGTGAGAGGTTAGACTACAGACACATCTCACACCATAGCCCTCTCTCATACAGCACTGCTGTGTGCCTGGTCTGTGAGAGGATAGACTACAGACACATCTCATACGACACTCCTCTCATACAGCACTGCCGTGTGCCTGGTCTGTGAGAGGTTAGACTACCGACACATCTCACACCACAGCCCTCACACACACTGATACATGCTGACAGTCAGACACAATTTACAGGTGTGGAGAGTGCAAGCAGAGACACAGTCAATGTTGCCATGTTTAGGGGAATGGCCAGTATCCTGGAGCAGAGACAGAGGTACATGGCATGTGGATCAATCAGGTTCACAGGTGTAACGCACATGCAGTCTACCCAGGCGTGACAGAGGCCCCACCCAACTGGAGGGGTGTACATAAGTAAAGTGCAAGGGTCTCCGAGGCTTCCAGGGTCAGGCTTGCAGAGCCTGGGTATGTCTCCAGAGCTGGCCTGTGGCGTGCAGGCAACTCAGCAGATCTCCAATTTAATTTAATCCATTCATAGAGCGCATGGTTACACCACGGTATACACCCGTTACAACGCATCTTTTACTCCGCACTACCATTACAACGCGACTTTTACAACGCATACCATTACAACGCATTGCGCTGGGGGGCGCTCTAGGATAGGGAATAAGTATAATTTACTATCCAACACCGTCCCTAGGGTCCACGGGGACTGGAGTTAGAATAGTAAATTATACTTACCACTATCCAGCACCTCAAAGCGCTATGCGTTGTAATGGTATGCGTTGTAATGGTCGCGTTGTAACGGTAGGTAGTTGTAATGGTATGCGTTGTAACATGGTACATCCTTACACCACTGGTGTGTCCCCGCGCTAAAAGAGACTCACAGAAAGGAAGAAAGGCTTATTCAGCTACTCCAACTTAGAATCTTTGGAGCATCTGTCCTGGTGCCTGGGCAGTGGTATCCATAACATCTCCCCCAGTCCTATTAGACTGTCTTTGCTTGGTTGCTGCCCCCGGGTGGGTTCAGTGAGCTGCCTTTCATGTCTGCATGGTGGTCCACTGGGGGCCCCTCCAGACTTGAGCCTGGCTAGGGGTATCCCTGACGGGATAACGATCTGTTCCTTCTCCTGCGATCCTATTAGACTGCTGAGGCCGGCTGCCTCCACGTGGGAGGTTCAGAGAGGAGGGTTATGTCTTCCAGGTATAGTCTTGTGTCAGAGGATACTTTTTCCAAGCTAAGGTGATGAACTCATCTCTTTCAATGGGCCTCATGCCTTCCATCTGGAAGCGTGCCAAAATTCTTCCGCTCCTTAAAAAACCTTCTGCTGATCCGAAGGTGCCTGGTACCCACAGGCCCATCTCTCTTCTACCTTCTCTTTCTAAGGCGCTGGAGAAGCACGTGCATAGAGTGATATCGGGCTACACTGAGAGTCATAATCTCCTCCACATCACTCAATCTGGCTTCAGGGCCAGTTATAGTACGGAGACGGCTCTGTGGGAGATTACAGAGCACATCAAGGAAAAGCGTGACCAAGGCGGCAGAGCTCTCCTTATTTTATTGGACCTATTGGCGGCCTTCGATACGGTCCCACATGACATGCTCCTGGAGAGGTTGAGTGATCTTGGCATCGGCGGAGGACAAAGTCAGGACATTTGGCGCCCCTGTTTGCTTCTCCCATGCCCAACCTGAAAGTAGGGTCCCACAGTTCTCTGTTCTAAGCCCCACTCTCTTCAACCTTTATCTGTCGCCCCCAGCATCTCTGGCGGAAGCTTCTGGGGCCAAAATAATCTCATATGCTGATAATACACAAACGACTCACCTGCGGGAAGGGAATGTATTTTGGTGGTGAGAGGATCAGATCACGTCTCAAGAAAGTGTTCACCTGGCTCAATAGGAACTGGCTCGAATGTAATTACGAGAAATCGGAAATTGCCTTTTTTGGCTCTCCATCTGTGATGGACTGTGGCATTGCACTGGCTTCCGATGAGTAAAAGGATCAACTTTAAGGCCATTGTAATGTTCTTCAAAGACCTTCATGGTTAGAGCGCCGGATACCTCAGGGCAAGAGTCAGCCACTAGTTGCCAAGGGCCTGGCCTGTGTCCCCAGAGTACGCCTTGCCCAGGTGGGGGGCAGATCTTTCGGGCTGATGGGAGCTCAAGGGTGGAACCAACCACCGGCTTCTCTCAGATCTACAGCTGACCTGACTGGTTTAAAGAAGTTTCTCAAAACCTGGCTCTTTCAGTGCTAGGTGTGTGTCAGGTTTGTTAGTTTGAGACCATTAGCGCCGGGACACTCTTGCTGAGTAGCAGTGTGCTCTATAAATGTGTTTCATTCATTCATTCATTCTGCAGGGCTCAAAGTCTTCGCCTTTAGTATATTCAGCTCCACCAAAGGCTTCCTGTGACCCTTTGTGTGTCTCAGACTTTGATTCTTGAAGACTTTACCCATTCTGGATCAGCCATAGTCCAGAGTGTGTTCCCCTGGGTAAGTTTCACTTCCATCAATCAATCAATCAATCAGTGACACTTATAAAGCGCGCTACATACCCGTGGGGTCTCAAGGCGCTGGGGGGGGGGAGCCGCTACTGCTCGAACAGCCAGGTCTTCAGCTTCTTCCTGAAGGAGAGGTGGTCTTGGGTCAGGCGCAGGTCGGTCGGGAGGGAGTTCCAGGTCTTGGCGGCCAGGTGGGAGAAGGACCTTCCTCCTGTAGTCGCTCTTCGGATGCGGGGGACGGCGGCGAGGGCGTGGTTGGCTGATCGGAGGTGGCGGTTGGGAGCGTAGAAGTTGACTCGGCTGTTGAGGTAGCTCGGGCCTTGGTCGTGTAGGGCTTTGTGTGCGTGGGTGAGGAGGCGGAAGGTGATTCTTTTGTTGACGGGGAGCCAGTGAAGGTCTCGCAGATGTCCGGAGATGTGGCTGGTTCGTGGGATGTCGAGGATGAGTCTGGCTGAGGCGTTCTGGATCCGCTGGAGTCTCTTCTGGAGCTTGGCGGTGGTCCCGGCGTAGAGGGCGTTGCCGTAGTCCAGTCGGCTGGTGACGAGGGCCTGGGTGACGGTCTTCCTGGTCTCGGTGGGGATCCACCAGAAGATCTTCCGTAGCATGCGTAGGATGTTGAAGCATGCCGAGGAGACGTTGTTGACTTGCCTGGTCATGGAGAGGGAGGAGTCCAGGATGAAGCCCAGGTTGCGTGCATGGTCTGTCGGTTTGGGTGCGGTGCCCAGGGCGGGAGGCCACCAGGAGTCGTCCCAGGCGGAGGGAGAGGAGCCCAGGATGAGGACCTCCGTCTTGTCCGAGTTCAGTTTCAGGCGGCTGGTCGTCATCCACTCGGCTACCTCTTTCATCCCTTCGTGCAGGTTGGCTCTGGCGGCGGCGGGGTCGTTGGTCAGGGAGAGGATCAGCTGGGTGTCGTCGGCGTAGGAGATTATGCTGAGGTTGTGTTTGCGTACGATGGCCGCGAGGGGGCTCATGTAGACGTTGAAGAGGGTGGGGCTCAGAGATGATCCTTGGGGGACGCCGCAGATGACTTCGGTGGCCTCTGACTTGTACGGTGGTAGGCGGACTCTCTGTGTTCTCCCGTCGAGGAAGGAGGTGATCCACTCCAGCGCCTTGTCCTGGATTCCGACGTTGCTGAGGCGCCGTACTAGGGTGCGGTGGCAGACCGTGTCGAATGCCGCGGAGAGGTCTAGGAGGATGAGGGCCGCTGTTTCTCCATTGTCCATCAGGGCTCGGATGTCGTCGGTGGCGGCGATGAGGGCGGTCTCGGTGCTGTGGTTGGCTCGGAAGCCGGACTGTGAGGGGTCGAGGGATCCGTTCGTCTCGAGGAAAGCGGCCATCTGCTTGTTGACGGTCTTCTCGATGACTTTGGCTGGAAACGGGAGGAGCGAGATGGGGCGGTAATTCTTGAGGTCGGTGGGGTCCGCTGTTGGTTTCTTGAGTAGGGCGCTGAGTTCGGCGTGTTTCCAGCTCTCGGGGAAGATGGTGGTGTCGAGGGATGTGTTGATGATGTCTCGCAGGTGGGGTGCGATGACAGCGTCGGCTTTGTTGAAGACGTGGTGAGGGCAGGGGTCGGTCGGTGATCCGGAGTGGATGGAGTTCATCGTGCGGATGGTGTCTTCGGTGCTGATCGGGGTCCAGGCGTGGAGGGTGGTGGTGGGGGGTGGTTGTTCGGTCATGGTGTGCGTTGGTTGGTTGTTGAAGCTGTTGTGTATGTCCGCGATCTTGTTGTGGAAGTATGAAGCCAGGGAGTTGCAGAGGTCTTGCGATGGGGTGATGTCGTTGTTTCCTGCGCTGGGGTTGGAAAGCTCTTTGACGATGTTGAAGAGTTCCTTGCAGTTGTGTGCGTTGTTGTCCAACCGGTCCTTGAATGCTGTTTTCTTGGCGGCCCATCAATAGGACAATACAAAGTTCAAGTAGAGAGGTGTATCATCGGAGTATTAGTGAATCTTGATGCTGTTGTCTGTGACCAGAGCACCAAGCAGCTCCGTGTAAAGGTTGAAGGAGACAGTATGGAACCCTGGGGGACTCCACATGTGACGGGATCTTTTACGACCTGGAGGTGCCATATGAACCGGCTGGTACCGGCTGTGAAGGTAGAATGAGAACGGATAAAGGACATCATTTATGAATACCATACGCTGCTCGAGGGTGTGTATGAAGGTGCGATGGTCACTGAGTCCGAGGCACCTGAGGCACCCGAGAGGTTCAACAATGCCAGAAGGCAGGGGTCGTCGTCATCTGTGGTAAAGAACGCACAGTCTACCATGGGCAAGGTGGAGGTGTCCGTGCTTCAGCATCATCGGAAGCCAGACTGGTGGTCGTGCACGAGATGGTCGGCACTGACGTGATCTTGGAGTTGAATATAGACGGCTTTTTCAATGATCATGCTGATGAACGGTAGATGAGTGATGGGCGGAAGTTGGCGAGGTCATCAGGGTCTAGTCTCCTTAAAAGTGGGATGAACTCACCTCTTGAGAGCTTCTGGGGAGAGGCCTTGAGTGAGAGGCTTTGACATTGATAAGCCGGGGTAAGAGAGCGTCCCCAGAGAGAGCGTTGATGAAGGCGATGGTAAGACATCTTCATAAGAAGTGGCGCTGAGGGATTTCAGTGTCTGCCAGATCAGGGAGCGAGGAGGCTCAGGAGGCTGACCATCGGGAGATTGCATGGGGGGGAGGGCAGAAGAAGTGACAGACATTTAGTATCGTCAATGTGCTGTCGAATCTCCTGTATTTGTTTCAGTGAAGAAAAGGTTGATTGCTTTGCACATTTCTGCAGGGTAAGGATAGCTGGGTCTGGAGGGGGTTGATGCAGCGCTTGACTGTCTTGAGAAGCGTTCTGCAGCGCTTGACTGTCTTGAGAAGCGTTCTGCAGCGCTTGGCTGTCTTGAGAAGCGTTCTGCAGCGCTTGACTGTCTTGAGAAGCGTTCTGCTTCAGTTGGCGGCTTCACGGACAGTGCTGGTAAGTGCTTTGCATTGGCCGGTGTGAGGAGCTGTCTGAGCATCAAGAGGTCCTCCGAGCTCTGTTTCTTCCATGTTCCGACCCGTCTGTGAATGGATTGCTTATTGTCATCAAGGTCTTTAGAATACCAGGGTCCTGAAGGCTTTGGTTTGCACTGACACTTTGCAACTGGCGTGTACACATTCACCTCGCTTTCCCAAAGCATCACTGAAGGTGTTTAGAAGGGTGAGATGAAACCACAGGTGTCCCTGTCGTTTGTAATCCAGAAAGAAGGTCCTCTTTCCTGTAGGTCTGGCTAACTAATGGAGAAAGCTGCTCTCCCACCTCTCCTCTACTCCCTGACCCATGACCCTCCAGCCTCCCCTAAGAGAAGCATATGTCAGTCACTCAACACCAGGCAGCACACGCTGAACGAGACACGGGAAGTATCTGGAGACATCACTGAGAGATAGCGGACATGGACACGCATGTGGACGGGGACACACAGATGCCTTGCACCCTCCACCCTGAGCCATGACCCTCCAGCCTCCACTGCGAGAAGCATACGTCAGTCACGCCTCAACACCAGGCAGCACACAATGAACCGGGAAAGGGGAAGCATCTCATGGCATCACAGAGAGGTGGCACACATGGACAGGCATGTGTATGGACACACATATACCCTGCACCCTCCACCCTGAGCCATGACCCTCCAGCCTCCCCTAAGAGAAGCATACCTCAGTCACTCAAAATACCAGGCAGCAGGCACTGAACCAGGACTGGGGAAGTATTGCACATGTCACTTACCAACGGCAACGGTATATCTGTAAGAAACAATAGTTAGTAATAGATTCCTAACCTTAGAATTGCCCCCAGGCGTCAGACTGGATCCGGAAAGTTTTTTCGGTAGCAGTACCTCTGCGTGCCGGAAGGTGGCGTTCGTCGGCTCTGCGTCCGTTGTCATGGTCGCCGGGATGACGTTGCGGCAGCTACTTAGGCGCAGCCCTCCTGTGCTGACGTCAGTTCTGTATATGACTTTCCCCGTCAGAAACGTAGAGCCATTCAAGACACTGACCAATGATTCACATAACTAGGGCCCTGAAAGGATGTCCTTAACCCTAGAAATCAGTTTGCAGAACAGGGAGGGTGGGTGGGGCGGTAAGGAATCTATAACTAACTAATGTTTCTTACAGATATATTGTTACCGAAGGTAAGTAACTTGTCCATCTGAAAGAAACATGTTAGTTATAGATTCCTTATCTTAGAATAGATACCCCACCAATACCAACCCTGGTGGTGGGTCTGCAAACCAAGATCACACCAGAACGTCCTGGAGAACAGAACGGCCAAAGAAGCCGTCTCTCCGGACTTGGCTGTCCAGACAGTAGTGTTTCGTAAACGTGTGCAGTGATGCCCACGTGGCTGCCTGACAGATGTCATTTAGAGGCACTCCCCTTCCTAAGGCAGTAGTGGGTCGCCCTGGTGGAATGGGCACGTAGCCCGACCGGAGGCTCCTTTTTAGCCAGAGAGTAACATACCTTAATACACAGCACAACCCATTGATAAATGGTGCGTTTGTGTACGACCCGACCCTTCTTTGCGCTCACGTAGAAAAACGCAAAGTTGATCATCCACCCGGAACTGTTTTGTGTGATCCAGATAGAAGGAGAGCGCACGCTTTGGGTCCAGACGGTAGAGCCTCTTCTTCCTTTAAAGGATGCGGAGGCGGAAAGAAGGTCGGCAAAGTAATGGTCTGCCTGATGTGGAAGGCAGTGACCACCTTAGGAAGAAAGCGCGGATGGGTCCTGAGAACCACCTAGTTTGGATGAACAGACAAGTAAGGAGGTTTTGAGAAAATAGCCTGGAGCTCACTCACCCTTCTAGCAGAAGTGATGGCAACCAGGAAAGCAGTCTTAAGGGTTAAGAGACGTAAAGGACAGTTATGAAGCGGCTGAAAGGACCACACATTAAATAAGTTAGCTCAAGATTCAAGTCCCACTGAGGCATAACGAAAGGAATTCGAGGAAAGAGATGCATTAAGTCTTTCAAGAAACAGTTAAATACCGGGGACTTGAAAAGAGAAAGCTGATATGGCAGCCGAAGGAAAGCAGAGATGGCTGACACGTAGCCCTTGAAAGTGCCCAGAGCAGAGACCTGCTGGGCTAAAGAGAGAAGGAACAAGAGTAGTTCAGAGAAAGGGGCAGTAAGAAGATCCACAGCCTTTGCTGTGTACCATGCTACAAATGCGTTCCACCTGCAGACGTATACCGTCTTAGTGGATGGACGCCTGGCTGCCGAGATTACGTCACAGACTTCGGGAGGCAGGTCAAAAGAAGTGAACTGCTGCCGCTCCATCTCCACGCAAAGAGGTGGAGACTTGACAGGTTCGGGTGGAGGACCGTCCTCTGCTGCTGCAACAGAAGGCCCTCCCGAAGAGGCAGTCTGATCGGAGGATCGATGGCCATGTTGAACAGCTCGGGATACCAGACTCTTCATGCCCAATCCGGAGCCACAAGAATGACTTGGGCTCGGTCGCGCCTGATCTTCTTCAGCACTCTGGGCAGAAGTGGTACAGGTGGAAAGGCGTATAACAGACCGCAACTCCACTCGCGACGAAAAGCGTTGCCGAGCAAGTGCCGCCTTGGAAATTCCAACGTGCAGAATTGCTAACATTGCGCATTCTCTTTGGTGGCGAATAGATCGAACCAAGGCTCTCCCCACTGTTAAAAGAGACCTTGCACCACCTCAGAGTGAAGACGCCATTCGTGATCCATCATGCACCAGAGGCGGAGTTTGTTCGCCCTGGCGTTCAGAGAACCTGCCAGGTGTTGAACCACCAAGGAAATGCCCTGATGTTCCAGCCATGTCCAGAGGCGGAGTGCCTCCTGACATAGGGTCCACAACCCCACCCGCCCTGTTTGTTGCAGTACCACATGGCGGTAGTGTTGTCCTGCACTACACCTCCCCGGACGGAATGCCTTCAGTGCAAGAAGAATCGCCCGGCGCTCCAGAAGGTAGATGTGAAGCCCGAACTCTGCCTCTCCCATGTGGCTGCCCCATCCCAGAAGGGAGGCATGCGTCACCACAGTGTAGACTGGTTGTGGAAGGAAGAGGGATCTGCCGTTGACCCAATGCGGATTCTTGAGCCACCACTGCAGCTGATGTGCAGTGCACTCTGAGGTCTGGATGTAATCGGACAAATTCTCTTGATGCTGCACCCACTGGAACTTCAGGTCCCACTGCAGAGCCCGCATATGCCACCTGGCATTACTGATCAGCAGGATGCAGGAGGCCACAAGGCCCAGAAGTCTCAGGGCCATTCTGACCGAAACCCGGGACAAGGGCTGAAAGTTCGAAATCATAGTCCGAATGTCCCGGGCTCGCTGTTCGGGAGGATAGACCCGAAACTGCATTATGTCCAGAACCGCTCCGATGAAGAGGAGCTTCTGAGAGGGAATCGGGTGCGACTTCGGCACGTTGATGGAGAACCCCGGCAAATGCAGGAGGTCGGTCGTAGTCTGGAGGTGGGAGACACTGCCTGGGACGAGCCCGCCTTCAACAGCCAATCGTCGAGATAGGGGGAAGACTGAAACCCCTGATCTGCGCAGATGAGTTGTGACCACCGCCATCACTTTCATGAACACCTGAGGGGCGGGGGTAAGGCCTAAGGGGAGCACTGTAAACTGAAAGTGCTTGTGGCCTACAGTGAACTGCAGTTAACGTCAGTTGGCTGGCAGGACTGGGATGGGAAAATCAGCGTCCTGTAAGTCCAACGCTATAATCCAGTCTTCCGGGTCAAGGGCAGACAAAACCTGTGCAAGCGTCAACACCTTGAACTTCTCCTTCCGGAGAAAGCGATTGACGTCCCTGAGGTCCAAGAGAGGACGCAGGCCCTTGTCCTTCTTGGAAACCAGAAAGAAGTGGGAGTAGCAACCACAACCTACTCCTGGAACAGGAACGCGCTCAAGGGCTCCCTTGGCCAAGAGAGCCGTAACTTCCTGCTGGAGAAGGGCCAGATGATCCTCCGACATGCGGTGGTAAAGAGGTGGCATGGATGGAGGGGTAGTCTCGAAGGGGAGAGAGTAGCCCCTTCGGACTACCTGCAAATCCCACCTGTCCAAAGTGATGGTGTGCCAGTGGGGGAAGGTGACTCCTGCCGCCCACTGGCGTTTGATGGGCTTGAAAGGTCGGACTAGGAGAGTTTGGAGGCTGCCACAGAGGGGGGTTGGTGGACTGGCCCGCCTGCTGGCCCCCTGAGCCACAACGCTGGTTCCCACGTCCCCGGCCGCACAAAGGTTGGGTAACTTGCTGCGTAGCGGAGCACCCCTTCCATAGCCACGAAAGGGGGGAAAAGCAGACTGCACCGGATGGGAGGAGAGGCGAGGGCCAAGGACTTGTCCGTAGCCAATGAGTCCTTGACGCGCTCTACGGCGTTGTCTGCTTTATCCTCATAAAGGCGACGGCCATCAAAGGGCAAGTCCATCAAGACGTTCTGGACATCCCCCGAAAACCCAGTGGACCTTATCCAGGCGTAGCGACGGAGCGCTACCGACATTGAAATGGTCCTGCCCAGAGAATCGGTGGTGTCAACCCCACAACGGATCGTAAACTTAGCTGCATCTCTCCCAGCGGCGTCAGCCTGGGAGAGCACTGCCCGGGCCTCCTCCGGACACTGAGGCAGCACTTGCGCCACCGTATCCCACACTGAGTGCCCAAGAGACATGCAGTGGTTACGGACCACAGTCCTAAGCTGGCGGAAGAGAACATTTTCTTCCCAAGATGATCCAGCTTCTTGGATTCCCTTCCTGCTGGAGCAATAGGGAAGGCACTTTTGGAGGTGGAGGCTTGGACCAACAAGCTCTCCGGGGTGGGGTGTTGGGAGAGGAAAGTGGAGTCGTCCAGAGCTGGCGTCAGGCAATCATTCTGTCCACGAGAGCCCCCGTGTTGGGCCTGGACCACGTGCCCAAAAGGACGTCAGTGAGGGCCTCATTAAAAGGCAGCAGGGGCTCCGAAGAGCTCGCTGCCGGTTGAGGCACCTCAGTCAGGAGGTTAAACCTGACCCCCACCCTAGGAAGCTCGAGGTTGAGAACCTCGGCCACCCTACGCAACACACAGCGTAAGACGCTCTCTCCTCCGTAGCCACGGTAGGAGGAGACAAAATGCCAAGGTCGGGTGAAGTGTCAAGACCACTGGCATCCCCAAGTTCCTCTCTCCAGTCCTGCTCAGGCTCAAGCCTGGTCAGTTAAAGGGTCACCTGACCCCTCCCAGTCTTCCTCCTCTTCCTCTGGGCGCCACTGTGGTTGGAAAAGGGCCCCAAGAGTAAACAGGGGCATGGAAACCCCACCTGGCGCCAGATCCGGCGTCGGTCGACACTGGTCCGGTACCGTGTCCACGTCGGGAAGGAGGCTGGGGTAGACGCTGGTCGACCCCGGGGCACAATAGTGGTGCCATTGGAAGCGGCGCCGGTGGAGGTGTAATAAGGTAAACCGGCGCCGATCCAGATCCAGGCCTGGATCCAAGGGGGGCCTGTGGGGCCAGAGCGGCTGGCAGCGAAGACCTAGGCCCCCCAGCCGAGTCCCCGGGGCCCAATGGCACGCCGGTGGGGTCGGTCCGCCCAAAGATGGCATGCATTGCCTCGTAGAGCGTACAAAGCTGGGCGGGGGTTGCTACGGGTCCAGGAAAGGGAGGGAATCTCGGAGTCGACCCTTCGCGCGTGGTGCCGCAGGAGTGGCACCACCGGCGCACCTCATCGAGTCAGCCGCCCAACGAGGAGAAGGTGAAGAGAGACAATGCTTCTTCGACTTCTTCTTATGCTTCAACTTACGCAACCCCAAGTGCAGAGTTGGATGACTTTGAGCAGGACTCAAGGTGGCTCCACGACCGGTCCCTCAACCTCCCTCTCGACCGGGACCTCGAAAAGCGTGGAGTTGAATGCCGTCGTTCAAGCAGCTTTTGGGACCCCTCCCGCAAATCCTTCAACGTGAATAACTGACACTCGGAGCACGACTTGGGCTCGTGGTCGCGCTCCAGGCAAAAGAGGCACACGTGGTGCAGATCCGACATCAGTCGGTTACAGGAACCGCAGGCCTTAAAACCGGGCATCCCTGGTGCGCCTGTTCGGACTCAGAGATTCGAAACAAGACATCGAAAAAAGTCGAGAAAAACATAGTTAAAAAATGACTGAGGTACTGCTCTTCCCGGATCTGCTCTAGCTGGCGCGAAAACGTCAGCGAGGGCGGCGTCTAAGTACGTCATTCCGGTGACCACAACGCCAATGACAGACAAGGAGCCGACCAACGCCACCTTCCGACGCACAGAGGTACTGCTGCCGAAAAAATACTTTCCAGGTCCAGTCTGACGCCTGGGGGTAATTCTAAGGTAAGGAATCTATAACTAACGTGTTTCTTTCAGATTTGTGATACCACTGAGAGGTGGCAGACATTGACACGCATGTGAACTGGCACACATGGGGACACACTCGCCCGTACCCTCCACCCCGGTGCGACCACGCTGCCCTTACCTTATTGTAATACACAGGGTCTCCGCTCAGGTAGCTAAGGTGCACAAACTCCATGTGCAGGGTACCAAACTCTGCCAGGATGCTGCTGCCTGCCGAGGCCCAGCCCCAGTTCCGCCCGACACCACTGCAGAGAAACAGAGGAGGCCATGAGAGAAGGCTTGATGGGACAGGGAGAGCGAGGGTACTGGGGGAGAAGACAGTATGGAGAGAGCAGAGTGAAGTAGTAATATTTTATTAATCTCTAGCCATTGAAATGAATACCAAAATATATATAAACAGAAATAGGACCCCTAACTAACACTTACACACCCTTCTGATCTTTTGTACCAGATCTAGTAAATATGAACATTTATCCACACCCCGATGAATCTCCAGATCTTCCCCCCTCACGAAGAATCCACCCCCCTCCCCACCAGCAACCAATGCACCTTCTGTGAAGAAATATCATGGCAAGGAATGGTGGCTCCTCGGTAGACGGAAGGACTGGTCGGAGGCAGACACAGAGAACGCCATTACAGCGAGGCCCTGATATTTAAAACGGGGGACCATGGAGGGTCTGATAATTGATCATATATCAGTAAGGGGTGGTGATGGACGGAGCATCTGAATCAATCAAACACTCACACCCAGTCAAAAGATCTGGGTTTAATCCATCACCGTTCTTTAGCCCACACTGCCACCCCAGTTCAGACATGGCCATATGCAAATCAGTCTGACCCTGTGCCTCATGGGAACAGTCCAGCCCGAACTGCCAAGCCATGTCTTCCCTGGACCGGAAACAAGCTTCCGAGGACCGGTTTCTGGCATTCCAGCCGTCTTCAGCCCAGCTTGCTTGAATCCAGTGGCAAAGTGAGCAAGGGACTCACGTCTGAGCATACCCTGCCACACTTATGGCGGCCAAAAGCAGTACAAAAGGGGGTGGTGATGGACGGAGTATCTGAATCAATCAAACACTCACACCCAGTCAAAAGATCTGGGTTTAATCCATCACCGTTCTTTAGCCCACTCTGCCACCCCAGTTCAGACATGGCTATATGCAAATCAGTCTGTCCCTGTGCCTCGTGGGAACAGTCCAGCCCGAACTGCCAAGCCATGTCTTCCCTGGACCGGAAACAAGCTTCCGAGGACCGGTTTCTGGCATTCCAGCCGTCTTCAGCCCGGCTTGCTTGAATCCAGTGGCAAAGTGAGCAAGGGACTCACGTCTGAGCATACCCTGCCACACTTATGGCGGCCAAAAGCAGTACAAAAGGTGGTGGTGATGGACGGAGCATCTGAATCAATCAACACTCACACCCAGTCAAAAGATCTGGGTTTATTCCATCACCGTTCTTTAGCCCACTCTGCCACCCCAGTTCAGACATGGCTATATGCAAATCAGTCTGACCCTGTGCCTCATGGGAACAGTCCAGCCCGAACTGCCAAGCCAGACGTACGTGTCGGCCTAAGCGGCTTTCGAGTGACCCTGAGACACAGTGGACATGGTTTTTCTATATGGGACAGAGATCTTCTGAAGGTCGTGGGGATGGGGCGAGATAAGAGATTTGTAAAGAGACAGACCAGACCTAAAGCTAGTGCACTGAATCTACTTGATAAGCACTTTGATGCAGAGCCAGGATACGCTCACAGGTGATAAGGCGCTTTACAAATACAAATAACTTCTAGTGGCTGAGAGTGTTCTGGCGGTCGGAAGGAGTGGAGCAGCCAACAGGCCACCTACAGGCACGTCTAAGTAAAGTCGTTGAAGGAGATCAGAGGAACCCACTGGGTGGGGTACAGACCGACAGGCCATCAGGGGGCAGTGTCCGTGAAGCACTGGCTTCTGAAGGGCCCACACGGGGCAGTAATGTCTGCTCCACACCCAGCTGGGTGCAGTCCAGCCTCGTTGAGAAGCTCAGAGCATCACTAATCACATCAACATGAGCAACAGGAGAAAAACAGCCAAAGGCAAATATCACCTGCTCAGTAATTAAAGCCACCTGGATGTGAACAACATGTTCACATGGCACAGTGCCCACATGGCACTGCACGGAAGGGCGGTGCCTGCTGCCAGTCTAACTGCGGCACAACCAGCCACAGAGCCAGTGGCAGCTGGTGCTTCCCAATGGGTGGTGTTTACATCACTCCACAGCTGTTGTCCTGCCAGGAGACGACTGCAAGCAGCAACCGACACAAGATGCAAGCAGAGCAAGGAGAAATCACTCATCTCTTTAGACAGCAAAGCCAGCCTTGCTGAGCAACTCAGGAAGTACGAAGCAGTGGCTCACACACCTCAGTAACAACAATTCCTGCTTATCTTTAGATACTGCAACTTGCCTCTGTGAGATCAGATCAACACTTCGTGCAACTCAAGAAGTATCACTCAACACAAACACACAACAGGCACTTCCAACACCCACTGTGTACTGGACCTTGACTCCCAACACTTAACTACGCACTAGACTATGTCTTAAAACACTTACTGCGCACTGAACGGTGCCTTTCAACACTTACTACACACTGGACGGTGCCTTGCAACACTTACTACGCACTGGACAGTGCCTTCCAACACTTACTACAGGCTGGACGGTGCCTTCCAACACTTACTACAGGCTGGACGGTGCCTTCCAACACTTACTACACTCGACAGTGCCTTCCAACACTTTCTACAGGCTGGACGGTGCCTTCCAGCACTTACTACAGGCTGGACGGTGCCTTCCAGCACTTACTACAGGCTGGACGGTGCCTTCCAACACTTACTACACACTGGATGGTGCCTTCCAGCACTTACTACAGGCTGGACGGTGCCTTCTAACACTTACTACACGCTGGATATTGCCTTCCAACACTTACTGCGCACTGGACGGTGCCTTCCAACACTTACTACACACTGGACGGTGCCTTCCAACACTTACTACTCACTGGACGGTGCCTTCCAACACTTACTACAGGCTGGACGGTGCCTTGCAACACTTACTACACAGTGGACGGTGCCTTCCAACACTTACTACACACTGGACGGTGCCTTCCAGCACTTACTACAGGCTGGACGGTGCATTCCAACACTTACTACACGCTGGATATTGCCTTCCAACACTTACTGCGCACTGGACGGTGCCTTCCGACACTTACTACACACTGGACAGTGCCTTCCAACACTTACTACACACTGGACGGTGCCTTCCAACACATACTACTCACTGGACGGTGCCTTCCAACACTTTTTACAGGCTGGACAGTGCCTTGCAACACTTACTACACGCTGGACATTACCTTCCAACACTTACTGCGCACTGGACGGTGCCTTCCAACAGTTACTACACACTGGACGGTGCCTTCCAACACTTACTACATACTGGACGGTGCCTTCCAACACTTACTACACACTGGACGCTGCCTTCCAACACTTACTACTCACTGGACGGTGCCTTCCAACACTTACTACAGGCTGGACGGTGCCTTCCAACACTTACTACAGGCTGGACGGTGCCTTCCAACACTTACTACAGGCTGGACGGTGCCTTCCAGCACTTACTACAGGCTGGACGGTGCCTTCCAACACTTACTACACACTGGACAGTGCCTTCCAACACTTTCTACAGGCTGGACGGTGCCTTCCAGCACTTACTACAGGCTGGACGGTGCCTTCCAGCACTTACTACAGGCTGGACGGTGCCTTCCAACACTTACTACACACTGGATGGTGCCTTCCAGCACTTACTACAGGCTGGACGGTGCCTTCTAACACTTACTACACGCTGGATATTGCCTTCCAACACTTACTGCGCACTGGACGGTGCCTTCCAACACTTACTACACACTGGACGGTGCCTTCCAACACTTACTACTCACTGGACGGTGCCTTCCAACACTTACTACAGGCTGGACGGTGCCTTGCAACACTTACTACACAGTGGACGGTGCCTTCCAACACTTACTACACACTGGACGGTGCCTTCCAACACATACTACTCACTGGACGGTGCCTTCCAACACTTTTTACAGGCTGGACAGTGCCTTGCAACACTTACTACACGCTGGACATTACCTTCCAACACTTACTGCGCACTGGACGGTGCCTTCCAACAGTTACTACACACTGGACGGTGCCTTCCAACACTTACTACACACTGGACGGTGCCTTCCAACACTTACTACAGGCTGGACGGTGCCTTCCAACACTTACTACCCGCTGGACATTGCCTTCCAACACTTACTGCGCACTGGACGGTGCCTTCCAACCTTTACTGCGCACTGGACGGTGCCTTCTAGCACTTACTACACACTGGACGGTGCCTTCCAACACTTACTACACACTGGACGGTGCCTTCCAACACTTACTACACACTGGACGGTGCCTTCCAACACTTACTACACACTGGGCGGTGCCTTCCAACACTTACTAAAGGCTGGACGGTGCCTTCCAACACTTACTACAGACTGGACGGTGCCTTCCAACACTTACTACACACTGGGCGGTGCCTTCCAACACTTACTACAGGATGGACGGTGCCTTCCAACACTTACTACACGCTGGATATTGCCTTCCAACACTTACTGCGCACTGGACGGTGCCTTCCAACACTTACTACAGACTGGACGGTGCCTTCCAACACTTACTACAGACTGGACGGTGCCTTCCAACACTTACAATACACTGTACGGTTCCTTCCAACACTTACTACAGGCTGTACGGTGCCTTACAGCACTTACTACACGCTGGACATTGCCTTCCACCACTTACTGCGCACTGGACGGTGCCTTCCAACACTTACTACACGCTGGACATTGCCTTCCACCACTTACTACACACTGGACGGTGCCTTCCAACACTTACTGCACGTTGGGCGGTGCCTTCCAACACTTACTACACGCTGGACATTGCCTTCCACCACTTACTGCGCACTGGACGGTGCCTTCCAACACTTACTACAGACTGGACGGTGCCTTGCAACACTTACTACACGCTGGACATTGTCTGCCAACACTTACTGCGCACTGGACGGTGCCTTCCAACACTTACTACACACTGGACGGTGCCTTCCAACACTTACTACGCACTGGACAGTGCCTTCCAACACTTACTACTCACTGGACGGTGCCTTCCAACACTTACTACAGGCTGGACGGTGCCTTCCAACACTTACTACAGGCTGGACGGTGCCTCCCAACACTTACTACAGGCTGGACGGTGCCTTCCAGCACTTACTACAGGCTGGACGGTGCCTTCCAACACTTACTACACACTGGACAGTGCCTTCCAACACTTTCTACAGGCTGGACGGTGCCTTCCAGCACTTACTACAGGCTGGACGGTGCCTTCCAGCACTTACTACAGGCTGGACGGTGCCTTCCAACACTTACTACACACTGGATGGTGCATTCCAGCACTTACTACAGGCTGGACGGTGCCTTCTAACACTTACTACACGCTGGATATTGCCTTCCAACACTTACTGCGCACTGGACGGTGCCTTCCAACACTTACTACACACTGGACGGTGCCTTCCAACACTTACTACACACTGGACGGTGCCTTCCAACACTTACTACTCACTGGACGGTGCCTTCCAACACTTACTACAGGCTGGACGGTGCCTTGCAACACTTACTACACAGTGGACGGTGCCTTCCAACACTTACTACACACTGGACGGTGCCTTCCAACACATACTACTCACTGGACGGTGCCTTCCAACACTTTTTACAGGCTGGATAGTGCCTTGCAACACTTACTACACGCTGGACATTACCTTCCAACACTTACTGCGCACTGGACGGTGCCTTCCAACAGTTACTACACACTGGACGGTGCCTTCCAACACTTACTACACATTGGACGGTGCCTTCCAACACTTACTACACACTGGACGCTGCCTTCCAACACTTACTACTCACTGGACGATGCCTTCCAACACTTACTACAGGCTGGACGGTGCCTTCCAACACTTACTACAGGCTGGACGGTGCCTTCCAACACTTACTACAGGCTGGACGGTGCCTTCCAGCACTTACTACAGGCTGGACGGTGCCTTCCAACACTTACTACACACTGGACAGTGCCTTCCAACACTTTCTACAGGCTGGACGGTGCCTTCCAGCACTTACTACAGGCTGGACGGTGCCTTCCAGCACTTACTACAGGCTGGACGGTGCCTTCCAACACTTACTACACACTGGATGGTGCCTTCCAGCACTTACTACAGGCTGGACGGTGCCTTCTAACACTTACTACACGCTAGATATTGCCTTCCAACACTTACTGCGCACTGGACGGTGCCTTCCAACACTTACTACACACTGGACGGTGCCTTCCAACACTTACTACACACTGGGCGGTGCCTTCCAACACTTACAACAGGCTGGACGGTGCCTTCCAACACTTACTACACACTGGACGGTGCCTTCCAACACTCACTACACACTGGACGGTGCCTTCCAACACTTACTACACACTGGACGGTGCCTTCCAACACTTACTACACACTGGGCGGTGCCTTCCAACACTTACTAAAGGCTGGACGGTGCCTTCCAACACTTACTAAAGACTGGACGGTGCCTTCCAACACTTACTACACACTGGACGGTGCCTTCCAACACTTACTACACACTGGACGGTGCCTTCCAACACTTACTACACACTGGGCGGTGCCTTCCAACACTTACTAAAGGCTGGACGGTGCCTTCCAACACTTACTACAGACTGGACGGTGCCTTCCAACACTTACTACACACTGGGCGGTGCCTTCCAACACTTACTAAAGGCTGGACGGTGCCTTCCAACACTTACTACAGACTGGACGGTGCCTTCCAACACTTACTACAGGCTGGACGGTGCCTTCCAACACTTACTACACACTGGACGGTGCCTTCCAACACTTACTACACACTGGACGGTGCCTTCCAACACTTACTACACACTGGGCGGTGCCTTCCAACACTTACTAAAGGCTGGACGGTGCCTTCCAACACTTACTAAAGACTGGACGGTGCCTTCCAACACTTACTACACACTGGACGGTGCCTTCCAACACTTACTACACACTGGACGGTGCCTTCCAGCACTTACTACAGGCTGGACGGTGCCTTCCAACACTTACTAAAGGCTGGACGGTGCCTTCCAACACTTACTACACGCTGGATATTGCCTTCCAACACTTACTGCGCACTGGACGGTGCCTTCCAACACTTACTACAGACTGGACGGTGCCTTCCAACACTTACTACAGACTGGACGGTGCCTTCCAACACTTACTACAGACTGGACGGTGCCTTCCAACACTTACTACACACTGGGCGGTGCCTTCCAACACTTACTAAAGGCTGGACGGTGCCTTCCAACACTTACTACAGACTGGACGGTGCCTTCCAACACTTACTACACGCTGGATATTGCCTTCCAACACTTACTGTGCACTGGACGGTGCCTTCCAACACTTACTACAGACTGGACGGTGCCTTCCAACACTTACTACAGACTGGACGGTGCCTTCCAACACTTACAATACACTGTACGGTTCCTTCCAACACTTACTACAGGCTGTACGGTGCCTTACAGCACTTACTACACGCTGGACATTGCCTTCCACCACTTACTGCGCACTGGACGGTGCCTTCCAACACTTACTACACGCTGGACATTGCCTTCCACCACTTACTGCGCACTGGACGGTGCCTTCCAACACTTACTACAGACTGGACGGTGCCTTGCAACACTTACTACACGCTGGACATTGTCTGCCAACACTTACTGCGCACTGGACGGTGCCTTCCAACACTTACTACACACTGGACGGTGCCTTCCAACACTTACTACGCACTGGACAGTGCCTTCCAACACTTACTACACACTGGACGGTGCCTTTCAACACTTACTACACACTGGACGGTGCCTTCCAACACTTACTACACACTGGATGGTGCCTTCCAACACTTACAACAGGCTGGACGGTGCCTTCCAACACTTACTACACACTGGACGCTGCCTTCCAACACTTACTACTCACTGGACGGTGCCTTCCAACACTTACTACAGGCTGGACGGTGCCTTCCAACACTTACTACAGGCTGGACGGTGCCTTCCAACACTTACTACAGGCTGGACGGTGCCTTCCAGCACTTACTACAGGCTGGACGGTGCCTTCCAACACTTACTACACACTGGACAGTGCCTTCCAACACTTTCTACAGGCTGGACGGTGCCTTCCAGCACTTACTGCAGGCTGGACGGTGCCTTCCAGCACTTACTACAGGCTGGACGGTGCCTTCCAACACTTACTACACACTGGATGGTGCCTTCCAGCACTTACTACAGGCTGGACGGTGCCTTCTAACACTTACTACACGCTGGATATTGCCTTCCAACACTTACTGCGCACTGGACGGTGCCTTCCAACACTTACTACACACTGGACGGTGCCTTGCAATACTTACTACACACTGGACGGTGCCTTCCAACACTTACTACTCACTGGACGGTGCCTTCCAACACTTACTACAGGCTGGACGGTGCCTTGCAACACTTACTACACAGTGGACGGTGCATTCCAACACTTACTACACACTGGACGGTGCCTTCCAGCACTTACTACAGGCTGGACGGTGCATTCCAACACTTACTACACGCTGGATATTGCCTTCCAACACTTACTGCGCACTGGACGTTGCCTTCCGACACTTACTACACACTGGACAGTGCCTTCCAACACTTACTACACACTGGACGGTGCCTTCCAACACATACTACTCACTGGACGGTGCCTTCCAACACTTTTTACAGGCTGGACAGTGCCTTGCAACACTTACTACACGCTGGACATTACCTTCCAACACTTACTGCGCACTGGACGGTGCCTTCCAACACTTACTACAGACTGGACGGTGCCTTCCAACACTTACTACACACTGGGCGGTGCCTTCCAACACTTACTAAAGGCTGGACGGTGCCTTCCAACACTTACTACAGACTGGACGGTGCCTTCCAACACTTACTACACGCTGGATATTGCCTTCCAACACTTACTGTGCACTGGACGGTGCCTTCCAACACTTACTACAGACTGGACGGTGCCTTCCAACACTTACTACACACTGGACGCTGCCTTCCAACACTTACTACTCACTGGACGGTGCCTTCCAACACTTACTACAGGCTGGACGGTGCCTTCCAACACTTACTACAGGCTGGACGGTGCCTTCCAACACTTACTACAGGCTGGACGGTGCCTTCCAGCACTTACTACAGGCTGGACGGTGCCTTCCAACACTTACTACACACTGGACAGTGCCTTCCAACACTTTCTACAGGCTGGACGGTGCCTTCCAGCACTTACTACAGGCTGGACGGTGCCTTCCAGCACTTACTACAGGCTGGACGGTGCCTTCCAACACTTACTACACACTGGATGGTGCCTTCCAGCACTTACTACAGGCTGGACGGTGCCTTCTAACACTTACTACACGCTGGATATTGCCTTCCAACACTTACTGCGCACTGGACGGTGCCTTCCAACACTTACTACACACTGGACGGTGCCTTCCAACACTTACTGCGCACTGGACGGTGCCTTCCAACACTTACTACACACTGGACGGTGCCTTCCAACACTTACTACACACTGGACTGTGCCTTCCAACACTTACTACTCACTGGACGGTGCCTTCCAACACTTACTACAGGCTGGACGGTGCCTTGCAACACTTACTACACAGTGGACGGTGCCTTCCAACACTTACTACACACTGGACGGTGCCTTCCAGCACTTACTACAGGCTGGACGGTGCATTCCAACACTTACTACACGCTGGATATTGCCTTCCAACACTTACTGCGCACTGGACGGTGCCTTCCGACACTTACTACACACTGGACAGTGCCTTCCAACACTTACTACACACTGGACGGTGCCTTCCAACACATACTACTCACTGGACGGTGCCTTCCAACACTTTTTACAGGCTGGACAGTGCCTTGCAACACTTACTACACGCTAGACATTACCTTCCAACACTTACTGCGCACTGGACGGTGCCTTCCAACCTTTACTGCGCACTGGACGGTGCCTTCCAACACTTACTACACGCTGGATATTGCCTTCCAACCTTTACTGCGCACTGGACGGTGCCTTCCAACACTTACTTCACACTGGGCGGTGCCTTCCAACACTTACAACAGGCTGGACGGTGCCTTCCAACACTTACTACACACTGGACGGTGCCTTCCAACACTTACTACACACTGGACGGTGCCTTCCAACACTTACTACACACTGGGCGGTGCCTTCCAACACTTACTAAAGGCTGGACGGTGCCTTCCAACACTTACTACAGACTGGACGGTGCCTTCCAACACTTACTACACACTGGGCGGTGCCTTCCAACACTTACTACAGGCTGGACGGTGCCTTCCAACACTTACTACACGCTGGATATTGCCTTCCAACACTTACTGCGCACTGGACGGTGCCTTCCAACACTTACTACAGACTGGAGGGTGCCTTCCAACACTTACTACAGACTGGACGGTGCCTTCCAACACTTACAATACACTGTACGGTTCCTTCCAACACTTACTACAGGCTGTACGGTGCCTTACAGCACTTACTACACGCTGGACATTGCCTTCCACCACTTACTGCGCACTGGACGGTGCCTTCCAACACTTACTACACGCTGGACATTGCCTTCCACCACTTACTGCGCACTGGACGGTGCTTTGCAACACTTACTACACGCTGGACATTGTCTGCCAACACTTACTGCGCACTGGACGGTGCCTTCCAACACTTACTACACACTGGACAGTGCCTTCCAACACTTACTACAGGGTGGACGGTGCCTTCCAACACTTGCTACACGCTGGACATTGCCTTCCAACAATTACTGCGCACTGGACGGTGCCTTCCAACACTTACTACACACTGGATGGTGGCTTCCAACACTTACTACAGACTGGACGGTGCCTTCGAAACACTTACTACACGCTGGATATTGCCTTCCAACACTTACTGCGCACTGGATGGTGCCTTCCAACACTTACTACAGGCTGGACGGTGCCTTCCAGCACTTACTACAGACTGGACGGTGCCTTCCAACACTTACTACACACTGGACGGTGCCTTGCAACACTTACTACACACTGGACGGTAACTTCCAACACTTACTGCGCACTGAACGGTGCCTTTCAACACTTACTACACACTGGACGGTGCCTTTCAACACTTACTACACACTGGACGGTGCCTTCCAGCACTTACTACACACTGGACGGTGCCTTCCAACACTTACTACAGGCTGGACGGTGCCTTCTAACACTTACTACACACTGGACGGTGCCTTCCAACACTTACTACTCACTGGACGGTGCCTTCCAACACTTACTACAGGCTGGACGGTGCCTTGCAACACTTACTACACAGTGGATGGTGCCTTCCAACACTTACCACAGGCTGGACGGTGCCTTCCAACACTTACTACACACTGGACGGTGCCTTCCAACACTTACTACACACTGGACAGTGCCTTCCAACACTTTCTACAGGCTGGACGGTGCCTTCCAGCACTTACTACAGGCTGGACGGTGCCTTCCAACACTTACTACACACTGTATGGTGCCTTCCAGCACTTACTACAGGCTGGACGGTGCCTTCCAACACTTACTACACGCTGGATATTGCCTTCCAACACTTACTGCGCACTGGACGGTGCCTTCGAACACTTACTACACACTGGACGGTGCCTTCCAACACTTACTACACACTGGACGGTGCCTTCCAACACTTACTACTCACTGGACGGTGCCTTCCAACACTTACTACAGGCTGGACGGTGCCTTGCAACACTTACTACACAGTGGATGGTGCCTTCCAACACTTACTACAGCCTGGACGGTGCCTTCCAACACTTACTACACGCTGGACATTGTCTTCCAACACTTACTGCGCACTGGACGGTGCCTTCCAAGACTTACTACACACTGGACGGTACCTTCCAACACTTACTACTCACTGGACGGTGCCTTCCAACACTTACTACAGGCTGGATGGTGCCTTGTAACACTTACTACCCGCTGGACATTGCCTTCCAACAATTACTGCGCACTGGACGGTGCCTTCCAACACTTACTACACACTGGACGGTGCCTTCCAACACTTACTACAGGCTGGACGGTGCCTTCCAACACTTACTACCCGCTGGACATTGCCTTCCAACACTTACTGCGCACTGGACGGTGCCTTTCAACCATTACTGCGCACTGGACGGTGCCTTCCAGCACTTACTACACAGTGGACGGTGCCTTCCAACACTTACTACACACTGGACGGTGCCTTCCAGCACTTACTACAGGCTGGACGGTGCCTTCCAACACTTACTACACTCTGGATATTGCCTTCCAACACTTACTGCGCACTGGACAGTGCCTTCCAACACTTACTACACACTGGACAGTGCCTTCCAACACTTACTACACACTGGACGGTGCCTTCCAACACTTACTACTCACTGGACGTTGCCTTCCAACACTTTTTACAGGCTGGACAGTGCCTTGCAACACTTACTACACGCTGGACATTACCTTCCAACACTTACTGCGCACTGGACGGTGCCTTCCAACACTTACTACACACTGGACGGTGCCTTCCAACACTTACTACAGGCTGGACGGTGCCTTCCAACACTTACTACAGGCTGGACGGTGCCTTCCAACACTTACTACCCGCTGGACATTGCCTTCCAACACTTACTGCGCACTGGACGGTGCCTTCCAACCTTTACTGCGCACTGGACGGTGCCTTCTAGCACTTACTACACACTGGACGGTGCCTTCCAACACTTACTACACACTGGACGGTGCCTTCCAACACTTACTACACACTGGACGGTGCCTTCCAACACTTACTACACACTGGGCGGTGCCTTCCAACACTTACAACAGGCTGGACGGTGCCTTCCAACACTTACCACACACTGGACGGTGCCTTCCAACACTTACTACACACTGGACGGTGCCTTCCATCACTTACTACACACTGGACGGTGCCTTCCAACACTTACTACTCACTGGGCGGTGCCTTCCAACACTTACTAAAGGCTGGACGGTGCCTTCCAACACTTACTACAGACTGGACGGTGCCTTCCAACACTTACTACACACTGGGCGGTGCCTTCCAACACTTACTACAGGCTGGACGGTGCCTTCCAACACTTACTACACGCTGGATATTGCCTTCCAACACTTACTGCGCACTGGACGGTGCCTTCCAACACTTACTACAGACTGGACGGTGCCTTCCAACACTTACTACAGACTGGACGGTGCCTTCCAACACTTACAATACACTGTACGGTGCCTTCCAACACTTACTACAGGCTGTACGGTGCCTTACAGCACTTACTACACGCTGGACATTGTCTGCCATCACTTACTGCGCACTGGACGGTGCCTTCCAACACTTACTACACACTGGACGGTGCCTTCCAACACTTACTACAGGCTGGACGGTGCCTTCCAACACTTACTACCCGCTGGACATTGCCTTCCAACACTTACTGCGCACTGGACGGTGCCTTTCAACCTTTACTGCGCACTGGACGGTGCCTTCCAGCACTTACTACACAGTGGACGGTGCCTTCCAACACTTACTACACACTGGACGGTGCCTTCCAGCACTTACTACAGGCTGGACGGTGCCTTCCAACACTTACTACACTCTGGATATTGCCTTCCAACACTTACTACACACTGGACAGTGCCTTCCAACACTTACTACACACTGGACGGTGCCTTCCAACACTTACTACTCACTGGACGTTGCCTTCCAACACTTTTTACAGGCTGGACAGTGCCTTGCAACACTTACTACACGCTGGACATTACCTTCCAACACTTACTGCGCACTGGACGGTGCCTTCCAACACTTACTACACACTGGACGGTGCCTTCCAACACTTACTACAGGCTGGACGGTGCCTTCCAACACTTACTACAGGCTGGACGGTGCCTTCCAACACTTACTACCCGCTGGACATTGCCTTCCAACACTTACTGCGCACTGGACGGTGCCTTCCAACCTTTACTGCGCACTGGACGGTGCCTTCTAGCACTTACTACACACTGGACGGTGCCTTCCAACACTTACTACACACTGGACGGTGCCTTCCAACACTTACTACACACTGGGCGGTGCCTTCCAACACTTACAACAGGCTGGACGGTGCCTTCCAACACTTACTACACACTGGACGGTGCCTTCCAACACTTACTACACACTGGACGGTGCCTTCCATCACTTACTACACACTGGACGGTGCCTTCCAACACTTACTACACACTGGGCGGTGCCTTCCAACACTTACTAAAGGCTGGACGGTGCCTTCCAACACTTACTACAGACTGGACGGTGCCTTCCAACACTTACTACACACTGGGCGGTGCCTTCCAACACTTACTACAGGCTGGACGGTGCCTTGCAACACTTACTACACGCTGGACATTGTCTGCCATCACTTACTGCGCACTGGACGGTGCCTTCCAACACTTACTACACACTGGACGGTGCCTTCCAACACTTACTACACACTGGACGGTGCCTTCCATCACTTACTACACACTGGACGGTGCCTTCCAACACTTACTGCGCACTGGACGGTGCCTTCCAACACTTACTACAGACTGGACGGTGCCTTCCAACACTTACTACAGACTGGACGGTGCCTTCCAACACTTACAATACACTGTACGGTTCCTTCCAACACTTACTGCGCACTGGACGGTACCTTCCAACACTTACTACAGGCTGGACGGTGCCTTCCAACACTTACTACAGACTGGACGGTGCCTTCCAACACTTACTGCGCACTGGACGGTACCTTCCAACACTTACTACAGGCTGGACGGTGCCTTGCAACACTTACTACATGCTGGACATTGTCTGCCATCACTTACTGCGCACTGGACGGTGCCTTCCAACACTTACTACACACTGGACGGTGCCTTCCAACACTTGCTACACGCTGGACGGTGCCTTCCAACACTTACTACACACTGGTTGGTGGCTTCCAACACTTACTACAGACTGGACGGTGCCTTGCAACACTTACTACACGCTGGATATTGCCTTCCAACACTTACTGCGCACTGGATGGTGCCTTCCAACACTTACTACAGGCTGGACGGTGCCTTCCAGCACTTACTACAGACTGGACGGTGCCTTCCAACACTTACTACACACTGGACGGTGCCTTGCAACACTTACTACACACTGGACGGTGACTTCCAACACTTACTGCGCACTGAACGGTGCCTTTCAACACTTACTACACACTGGACGGTGCCTTCCAGCACTTACTACACACTGGATGGTGCCTTTCAACACTTACGACAGGCTGGACGGTGCCTTCCAACACTTACTACACACTGGACGGTGCCTTCCAACACTTACTACACACTGGACAGTGCCTTCCAACACTTTCTACAGGCTGGACGGTGCCTTCCAGCACTTACTACAGGCTGGACGGTGCCTTCCAGCACTTACTACAGGCTGGACGGTGCCTTCCAACACTTACTACACACTGGATGGTGCCTTCCAGCACTTACCACAGGCTGGACGGTGCCTTCCAACACTTACTACACGCTGGATATTGCCTTCCAATGCTTACTGCGCACTGGACGGTGCCTTCCAACACTTACTACACACTGGACGGTGCCTTCCAACACTTACTACACACTGGACGCTGCCTTCCAACACTTACTACACACTGGACGGTGCCTTCCAACACTTACTACTCACTGGACGGTGCTTTCCAACACTTACTACAGGCTGGACGGTGCCTTGCAACACTTTCTACACAGTGGATGGTGCCTTCCAACACTTACTACAGCCTGGACGGTGCCTTCCAACACTTACTACACGCTGGATATTGCCTTCCAACGCTTACTGCGCACTGGACGGTGCCTTCCAACACTTACTACACACTGGACGGTGCCTTCCAACACTTACTACACACTGGACGGTGCCTTCCAACACTTACTACACACTGGACGGTGCCTTCCAACACTTACTACACACTGGACGGTGCCTTCCAACACTTACTACTCACTGGACGGTGCTTTCCAACACTTACTACAGGCTGGACGGTGCCTTGCAACACTTTCTACACAGTGGATGGTGCCTTCCAACACTTACTACAGCCTGGACGGTGCCTTCCAACACTTACTACACGCTGGACATTGCCTTCCAACACTTACTGCGCACTGGACGGTGCCTTCCAAGACTTACTACACACTGGACAGTGCCTTCCAACACTTACTACTCACTGGACGGTGCCTTCCAACACTTACTACAGGCTGGACGGTGCCTTCCAACACTTACTACCCGCTGGACATTGCCTTCCAACACTTACTGCGCACTGGACGGTGCCTTCCAACACTTACTACACACTGGACAGTGCCTTCTAACACTTACTACAGGCTGGACGGTGCCTTCCAACACTTACTACACACTGGACGGTGCCTTCCAACACTTACTACAGGCTGGACGGTGCCTTCCAACACTTACTACACACTGGACGGTGCCTTCCAACACTTACTACAGGCTGGACGGTGCCTTCCAACACTTACTACACACTGGACGGTGCCTTCCAACACTTACTACTCACTGGACGGTGCCTTCCAACACTTTTTACAGGCTGGACAGTGCCTTGCAACACTTACTACACGCTGGGCATTACCTTCCAACACTTACTGCGCACTGGACGGTGCCTTCCAACACTTACTACACACTGGACGGTGCCTTCCAACACTTACTACAGGCTGGACGGTGCCTTCCAACACTTACTACAGGCTGGACGGTGCCTTCCAACACTTACTACACACTGGACGGTGCCTCCCAACACTTACTACTCACTGGACGGTGCCTTCCAACACTTACTACAGACTGGACGGTGGACATTGCTCTCAAGCATTATACAAACTGCAACACGACAGATGTAATCTATTGCATTCTGTGTCCCTGCCAGATGATATATATAGGGCAAATTCAACAAAAAGTCAAATCGAGAATTTTACAGCACTGTAGTCGAATCAGATCTGAAACGGTGGGTGCCCCCCTGGTTGATCATTTCAAGTCACTCAGACATACACCTGAAGATCTAAAATGGACTGTCCTAGAGAAAGTCAATCTCGGACCAAGAGGGGGCAATCTTTGCTCCCTATTGAACTTGCGAGAAATGAAATGGATAACACATTTCAATTCTATTAATGAAGGACTGAATGAAGTAGACAGTAGTTTCGTACAGATGGCAACCATCTAATACATAGGGTTGCTTTCTGGAAGGTCTAACCATGTAATTCTCACATATATTTTTCCATTCTTCATATAATAATTACACTTCCAACCTCTGTATGCACCACTATAACACCGTATCAGGCAGTTACGTGGTTGCGTATAAGAAGTAGTACATTAAGAAGATCTCCCTCTAGATCAGTATAGGGAAGAACACATTGTCTGTTCATGTAAACGTTTTGATTGGAGTAGAAATGTACAAATATATAAAGTATAAGATATACTGTATATTGCATTCTAGACCACCTTAATACCAATTGTGTTGGCAATTACGTGGTCGCGCATTAGACATAACGATGCACTCGGAATGTAAGTAATGTATACAGATTGTAACCGCATGTCCATGAAACTAATGCCTTTACCTTGGCCTGGGGTAGGAATGATATCTTCTAATCATATACATAAGCGGAGTTGTTTGGATCAAGTAAATACCAATACTGGTCTCTAATAAGATAACAAGTCTAATCTTAGGTTATAATGCAGGAATCTATCTATCACCATTCATAATGCTGAACTGTTTGGATCAAGTAAATACCAATACTAGTTTCTAATAAGACTATCTATCACCATTCATAATACTGAACAGGATAGACTTATAGCTAGTATCCAAGGGAATAGGTGGTTAAAACTGTGTGGCCCCCACCATCCAGAATCCAAGATTCCCGTTGGGATTAATATTAGTAATTACGGTTATCGCACCATACCAGTCAGAATCTATGATTCCCGTTAGGACCAATATTAATAATTACAGTTATCACACCACCCAGATCAGCCTCAATTACGTGCAACCTTATTTAGACAACTAAGGTTAGCTCTGGACCCCACCGTTTCATTCTAATAAATATGTAAATATAGTACGTTATTTTTCCCAGAAATAACATCGTACTTTTAGTATGACCACGGGTGTATGTTTTAATTTCTTTCGGGTCTACAGTTTACGTGTCCTAGCAACCACGTCAAACGGTGGAGGCTGGCAACCAAGTTAAACCTTTATCAGCCTGAATTACGTACAACCATATTTAGACAACTAAGGTTAGCTCTTGACCCCACTGATTCATTCTAATAAATATGTCAATATAGTACGTTATTTTTTTCCCAGAAAGAACATCGTACTTTCAGTATGACCACGGGCGAATGTTTATTTTTCTTCGGGTCTACAGTTACTAGAACGTCACGCGTCCTATCAACCGCGTCCAACAGTGGAGGCTGGCAACCATGTTAAACCTCGGAGGCCTTCCTCTATTTCTCATATGATCACGTGATGCAGAAGTGATTTTACCCTGCTAGCAACGCAAATTCCACACTTCCGACAACCACGGAGGGTGTGTAGGATGCCGGGGACGAGGATGCCTGACCCGTCAACCTAGGTAAGAGGGCCCCTTGCCATGTACCCCACTACCCAGCCTTTTGAGCAATTCTGCATATCGAGCCTGACAGATACCTTTTGATTCTTTACAGCGACCGAGTTGGCAAGTTAGTAGGACCCGTGACTAGATCGGTACGCCACGAATTACACAGGTACGAGCGGGCGCCAACAGCAATGCTGGACGCGGCCTTATTTAACTATAATTAAATACGTTATCCTACCGCAAATGTACATTATCTCTCTCTAGATTGTTTGCTATACGACAAGCTACATCCAAAGAACCGAATTAATTGAACGGGATCCACACACCAATGAATGTCCGGTTACTTCATTTAGGACATTCCTAAGTAGTACTCAGGTAAATCGCGAGCATGTATTGTGATCATTCACTGAGCGTACCCGCATGTCAGCAGGCTTCTAAATCTTCCGTTACTCATCCCCTTGGGAATGTGTATGCCTATGCAGTAAACCGTCCCAATGAAAGACATTACCTCATGGAAATGCTCATGATCGCTCCGACGACATTGTTGTGTTATGACAAGGTAATTCTCCTAGCTACTGGCGATTTCTAGTGATTTACTACACACCGACCGCTGTGATATCTAATTTAATCAGTTATCCATCTCCTTAGGATTGCGTGCGCACATGAAATATATATGTCAAATTGAAGAGCACTAACAGAATTTATACACATGGTAACCTTTTACCTCTCTGGCATTGTTTGGCATGTTTAATGTAAATATAGGTCAGTCTGATTGAGCCTCTTGCATCTGACAATATTGCCTTAAACGTAATAAGTAACCCCATCAGCAAGGCTCCCCATAGTCTTAGAGAATTCTCCTAGTGACGTACCTTTTATGAAGAAATGGTGTTGAGAGCAACCCTTATGACCCCTCAAATGTCTTTCAATCACCTGACATTTTGGAGATGCATGATCACCCTCAGTAAACTACTTAACTTCAGCTTCATGAGCACCCATAGACAGAAACTAGCCTGGCACTTTGACCCTGGTCCTTTTGGATCAAGTATAGGTTCTAGCAAGGTATGACGCCTGTTAATGTACCCCTGTGTACATTTTTTTCATTTATTGATAATTTAGTAACCGTTTTTAAATGTCCTTTCCCCTATAGGAACTGCCCACACCTCCCCTTTCACTGTCCTGAGGAAGACCCGCGGGGTAAGGAATATCATGCCAACTACGATGGTCGAAACGTCGACTATCAACTATTACACATAATCAGAGTGTGATTTCGGACACCTGTTATCTATGATGTCATACTAAATGCTATATTTAACTGTGGATTAATTCTGGCAAGGCTCCCTTGTGAAGCCATCATTAATTGTTTGAAGCAATTTACGATTGAATTGTCACTTCACCTACCCACACCCCTCCTGATTACTGCACTAATTTCCCCTTTCCCTGTACAGTGGGCACTGTTAAGATGTGAAAGATGTGAAGGAATTTTTACCTTATCATTTTGAAGTACTCATAATTGGTCAGGGACCACTCTCTCTATAGCAGGACATTGCCTTCCAACACTTACTGCGCACTGGACGGTGCCTTTCAACACTTACTACACACTGGACGGTGCCTTCCAACACTTACTACACACTGGACGGTGCCTTCCAACACTTACTACAGGCTGGGCGGTGCCTTCCAACACTTACTACAGGCTGGACGTGCCTTCCAGCGCTTACTATACACTGGACAGTGCCTTCCAACACTTACTGTGCACTGGACGGTGCCTTCCAACACTTACTACACACTGGACGGTGCCTTCCAACACTTACTACACACTGGACGGTGCCTTCCAACACTTACTACAGGCTGGACGGTGCCTTCCAGCACTTACTAGGGACTGGACGGTGCCTTCCAACACTTACTACACACTGGACGGTGCCTTCCAACACTTACTGCGCACTGGACGGTGCCTTCCAACACTTACTACAGACTGGACGGTGCCTTCCAACACTTACTACACACTGGACGGTGCCTTCCAACACTTACTACAGACTGGACAGTGCCTTCCAACACTTACTACACACTGGACGGTGCCTTCCAACACTTACTACGCACTGGACGGTGCCTTCCAACACTTACTACGCACTGGACAGTGCCTTCCATCACTTACTACACACTGGACGGTGCCTTCCAACACTTACTACACACTGGACGGTGCTTTCCAACACTTACAGCGCACTGGGTGGTGCCTTCCAACACTTACTGCACGTTGGGCGGTGCCAGTCAGTTTCTACCTTTTGAGAAACGGCGGGTGGTCCAACAGTGATGCGCGCAGGTCAGTGCACACACTTACCTCTTCAGGTTCACCATCGCCCAGGGGATGCCGGTCGGTGTGTTGAATGCTGGTAGGAGTTTTCCTGCAAGCTGCACCGCCTTATCCTTGAACACCTAAAGCCAAACAAAGAAGATCAACATTACTAGGGAGGCGGAGCAACGGGCCCCAAACATGTTCATGCAAATGAAGCAAAGGACAGTATACTAAAATCACTGAGGACAGACAGACATCCCCTGTGCCTTTTCCGTAGAGAAAGGCTGACCACACACAGACATCATTTCTGACACTGTGGAGGCAGTGCTATGACCCACGCTCGCCCTCGTGGGGGAAGGGCCGCTCTGGTGCCAGGCTTTGACCCCGCCCACTTCCCAATCTCTCACCACATGTTGGACATTGTAGCTTTAAGAAGCAGTACTAAGAGAAGGGCTTTGGCTTCGCCCACATGCTGCCACCTGGAGTACAGATTGTGATTGGTTAGAAGTCCTGTGCTTCCGCCTCCACAGCACTTTTTGCCTTGTGCGAAGGGTTATGCTGAATGCAGCAGGGGGGAGCTAGGTTTGATGACAAGCCAATGACCAGGGCTACAGGTCTGATTATGTCAGGTGCGATCGGCCAATGACCAGGGCTACAGGTCTGATTATGTCAGGTGCGATCGGCCAATGATCAGGGCTACAGGTCTGATTAGGTCAGGTGCGATTGGTCCAATCTGTTTATTATTAAAAGTTATGACAAAGGCTGTAGGTCTCGGGTATTTTTGTGAAAAAAGTGTGTACAGAAGGCGAGAGGCATTTAAGGGGGGGAGGGGGAGGTTGGTACAGTATGCCACAGCTGTAGAGGGGTCTTTGGTTACATGGAATCTCAAAGATTCCTGCAGCACGAGAGGGCTCTGGTGCTGGCTGCCCCCTCTGACAAACCATGAAGTTTAAGATGCATACACGGATAACCCTTATTCTGTGTGGTTGTGTATTGTTTTTCCAACTGAAATTGTGGATATATCTTTGATTTTATGCCTGAATGCCCAGTGACTGCTTGGGCCTCAGAGGGATGCAATGACAGGGCGGGCTGAAGGTGTCTCTAGCCCATCAGAGGTGTCTTATATTCAGGTCCCTAAATTACATTGACTTATCCTGTCAATCAACAATCTCTTGCAGCCTTGAGAAAGCACTGGTTCTACACAGGGCCAAACACGTGTCGGCTGCTGCAGTCCCTACAATGTAATACAAATAACACTTTGAAACAAGCATTTACAATGCAATGGTTTTGCCTTTGTTAAAGTTAGAGCTATTGGCATTGCTCTTGACACTCTGAAGCTCCACTCTTCACTCTGAAGCTCCACTCTGCACTCTGAAGCTCCACTCTGCACTCTGAAGCTCCACTCTGCACTCTGAAGCTCCACTCTGCACTCTGAATCTCCACTCTGCACTCTGAAGCGCCACTCTGAATCTCCACTCTGAAGCTCCACTCTGCACTCTGAATCTCCACTCTGCACTCTGAAGCTCCACTCTGAAGCTCCACTCTGAAGCTCCACTCTGAAGCTCCACTCTGAAGCTCCACTCTGCACTCTGAATCTCCACTCTGCACTCTGAATCTCCACTCTGCACTCTGAAGCTCCACTCTGCACTCTGAAGCTCCACTCTGAAGCTCCACTCTGAAGCTCCACTCTGAAGCTCCACTCTGAAGCTCCACTCTGAAGCTCCACTCTGAAGCTCCACTCTGAAGCTCCACTCTGAACCTCCACTCTGAACCTCCACTCTGCACTCTGAATCTCCACTCTGCACTCTGAATCTCCACTCTGCACTCTGATGCTCCACTCTGCACTCTGAAGCTCCACTCTGAAGCTCCACTCTGCACTCTGAAGCTCCACTCTGAAGCTCCACTCTGAAGCTCCACTCTGAAGCTCCACTCTGAAGCTCCACTCTGAAGCTCCACTCTGAAGCTCCACTCTGAAGCTCCACTCTGAAGCTCCACTCTGAAGCTCCACTCTGAAGCTCCACTCTGAAGCTCCACTCTGAAGCTCCACTCGCCACTCTGAAGCTCCACTCTGAAGCTCCACTCTGCACTCTGAAGCTCCACTCTGAAGCTCCACTCTGCACTCTGAAGCTCCACTCTGAAGCTCCACTCTGAAGCTCCACTCTGAAGCTCCACTCTGAAGCTCCACTCTGCACTCTGAAGCTCCACTCTGAAGCTCCACTCTGAAGCTCCACTCTGAAGCTCCACTCTGAAGCTCCACTCTGAAGCTCCACTCGCCACTCTGAAGCTCCACTCTGAAGCTCCACTCTGCACTCTGAAGCTCCACTCTGAAGCTCCACTCTGCACTCTGAAGCTCCACTCTGAAGCTCCACTCTGAAGCTCCACTCTGAAGCTCCACTCTGAAGCTCCACTCTGAAGCTCCACTCTGAAGCTCCACTCTGAAGCTCCACTCTGAAGCTCCACTCTGCACTCTGAAGCTACCCTCTGAAGCTCCACTCTGCACTTTGAAGCTCCCCTCTGAAGCTCTACTCTGCACTCTGAAGCTCCACTCTGAAGCTCCACTCTGAAGCTCCACTCTGAAGCTCCACTCTGAAGCTCCACTCTGAAGCTCCACTCGCCACTCTGAAGCTCCACTCTGAAGCTCCACTCTGCACTCTGAAGCTCCACTCTGAAGCTCCACTCTGCACTCTGAAGCTCCACTCTGAAGCTCCACTCTGCACTCTGAAGCTCCACTCTGCACTCTGAAGCTCCACTCTGAAGCTCCACTCTGAAGCTCCACTCTGAAGCTCCACTCTGAAGCTCCACTCTGAAGCTCCACTCTGAAGCTCCACTCTGGAGCTTCAGAGTGGAGCTTCAGAGTGGAGCTTCAGAGTGGAGCTTCAGAGTGGAGCTTCAGAGTGGAGCTTCAGAGTGGAGCTTCAGAGTGCAGAGTGGAGCTTCAGAGTGCAGAGTGGAGCTTCAGAGTGGAGCTTCAGAGTGCAGAGTGGAGCTTCAGAGTGGAGCTTCAGAGTGCAGAGTGGAGCTTCAGAGTGGAGCTTCAGAGTGGAGCTTCAGAGTGGAGCTTCAGAGTGGAGCTTCAGAGTGGAGCTTCAGAGTGCAGAGTAGAGCTTCAGAGGGGAGCTTCAAAGTGCAGAGTGGAGCTTCAGAGGGTAGCTTCAGAGTGCAGAGTGGAGCTTCAGAGTGGAGCTTCAGAGTGGAGCTTCAGAGTGGAGCTTCAGAGTGGAGCTTCAGAGGGGAGCTTCAGAGTGGAGCTTCAGAGTGGAGCTTCAGAGTGGAGCTTCAGAGTGGAGCTTCAGAGTGGAGCTTCAGAGTGGAGCTTCAGAGTGCAGAGTGGAGCTTCAGAGTGCAGATTCAGAGTGGAGCTTCAGAGTGCAGAGTGGAGCTTCAGAGTGGAGCTTCAGAGTGGAGCTTCAGAGTGGAGCTTCAGAGTGGAGCTTCAGAGTGGAGCTTCAGAGTGGAGCTTCAGAGTGGAGCTTCAGAGTGCAGAGTGGAGCATCAGAGTGCAGAGTGGAGATTCAGAGTGCAGAGTGGAGATTCAGAGTGCAGAGTGGAGCTTCAGAGTGGAGCTTCAGAGTGGAGCTTCAGAGTGGAGATTCAGAGTGGAGCTTCAGAGTGCAGAGTGGAGCTTCAGAGTGGAGCTTCAGAGTGGAGCTTCAGAGTGGAGCTTCAGAGTGGAGCTTCAGAGTGGAGCTTCAGAGTGCAGAGTGGAGCTTCAGAGTGCAGAGTGGAGATTCAGAGTGCAGAGTGGAGCTTCAGAGTGGAGCTTCAGAGTGGAGCTTCAGAGTGGAGCTTCAGAGTGGAGCTTCAGAGTGGAGCTTCAGAGTGGAGCTTCAGAGGGGAGCTTCAGAGGGGAGCTTCTGAGTGGAGCTTCAGAGAGAAGCTCCCCTCTGAAGCTCCCCTCTGAAGCTCCCCTCTGAAGCTCCACTCTGAAGCTCCACTCTGAAGCTCCACTCTGAAGCTCCACTCTGAAGCTCCACTCTGAAGCTCCACTCTGAAGCTCCACTCTGAAGCTCCACTCTGCACTCTGAAGCTCCACTCTGCACTCTGAAGCTACCCTCTGAAGCTCCACTCTGCACTCTGAAGCTCCCCTCTGAAGCTCCACTCTGCACTCTGAAGCTCCACTCTGAAGCTCCACTCTGAAGCTCCACTCTGAAGCTCCACTCTGAAGCTCCACTCTGAAGCTCCACTCTGCACTCTGAAGCTCCACTCTGAAGCTCCACTCTGCACTCTGAAGCTCCACTCTGAAGCTCCACTCTGCACTCTGAAGCTCCACTCTGAAGCTCCACTCTCCACTCTGAAGCTCCACTCTGAAGCTCCACGCTCCACTCTGAAGCTCCACTCTGAAGCTCCACTCTGAAGCTCCACTCTGAAGCTCCACTCTGCACTCTGAAGCTCCACTCTGAAGCTCCACTCTGAAGCTCCACTCTGAAGCTCCACTCTGAAGCTCCCCTCTGAAGCTCCCCTCTGAAGCTCCCCTCTGAAGCTCCACTCTGAAGCTCCCCTCTGAAGCTCCACTCTGAAGCTCCACTCTGAAGCTCCACTCTGAAGCTCCACTCTGCACTCTGAAGCTCCACTCTGCACTCTGAAGCTCCACTCTGAAGCTCCACTCTGCACTCTGAAGCTCCACTCTGCACTCTGAAGCTCCACTCTGCACTCTGAAGCTCCACTCTGAAGCTCCACTCTGCACTCTGAAGCTCCACTCTGCACTCTGAAGCTCCACTCTGAAGCTCCACTCTGCACTCTGAAGCTCCACTCTGAAGCTCCACTCTGCACTCTGAAGCTCCACTCTGTGTGACAACACGTTGCTACATTTTTAATACATTTTAATCTGTTTGCAAATTTAAAGAAAAAAAAATTCTAGTTCAGAGTATGCACCCGATGACAGATTAAGTGGCAAGTGGGCCAAAATACAAAATCATGTTGAAAATGCAGCAGAATCGCATAAGTTCAGTGGTCCTGCCAGAAATCAAAAACCTGAATCCTGGTTGGTGCAGTGGGGAATAGTGGCATGTGTATATATAGTGCTAAAAAGTCCAAGCATGTGACAGAAAACACTGAATATGCGAGTCACTTTACCTATTACTAAAATATATAGATAAACAGACTCAACTAGAAACATGTTGATGAATGTACATTAAAAAGATCAAGAACTCAGCTGGTGACACCCTCACATTACCTCTCAATAATAAAAAGCCTTCGTGGAGCTTCAAGTGGCTCCATTAGTTGAAGCTTTCACTGGCACTATCACTTAATCTCCATGTGAAAAGATCTGACACTGTGTAATTTAACTGGTGCTCATGAAAGGGAGCACTCCAATGCACTTGGGCTGAGTTTACACTGAATAGCACTCTCCAAAAACAAAAGGTACAGAGCCTGTTTCATCAAAACGGTATTGATTATAAGGCATTGGTGAGAAGGGGTGAAAGAGGAGATATCCTTCTACTCAGGGCCTCTGCCATCTATCACTAGTGAAACACAAAAAGATGTACGGAATGTTGAACATTGTCAAACGTTCACCCGCAGTCGCAGATCTGGTTTTAATTAATCGTTATTTAGCTCACCATGCCACCCCAGTTCAGACAGCCATATGCAAATCAGTCTTGACCCTGGTGCCTCATGGGAACAGTCCAGACTGAACTGCCAGGCCAGGCCGTGTCTTCCCTGGACCAGAATCAAGCATCCTAGGACCGGCTGGTTAGTCAGAAACCGGTCCCAGGATGCTTGTTTCCAGTTCAGGGAAGACGAGGCTTGGCAGTTCGGGCTAGACTTTTCCCATGCGGCACAGGTCAGACTGATTTGCATATAGCTATGTGTAAACTGGGGTGGTGGAGTGAGCTAAAGAATGATGGATTAAACCCGAATCAGTTGACTGGGGGTGAGAGTTTGACTTCTCAAACGCTGTCCATCATCCCAAAGCTGAATCCTGGGTAGTGCAGTGGGGAATAGTGGCATGTGTGAATAGTGCTAAAAAGTCCAAGCATACGACATAAAACGCCGAATATGCAAGTCGATGTAATCTATATATTTTAGTTATAGGTAAACAAACTACACCTAGAAACATCTCGATGAATGTATATTAGAAAGATCAAGGACTCAGCTGGGAACACAGCACATTCCAAAATCTAGAAGGTACAGAGCCGGTTTCAAAACGGTAATGAGCATAAGGCACTGATGGGAGAGGGGTGAAAGAGGCAGGACACATCCTCTGCTATCACTAGTGCAACATGGCCACCGCCGTCATGGAGACCGGTGGCAATCGGGAATTTAAAGGTACAACCTAGACAACAGTTGGTAGGGCAAGTATGTCACAATGTCATTCACAGCCACCTGAAGCGCACTCTGTTCTTAAGAGTGGATGGGACCCTTATGTATGTCTTTGGTAAAGCAATGGTTGGAGTTAGTCGCCCAGAGCCGTTGACTTGTTGAGCCGGTGAGATCAGACACATCAAGTTGGTCAGGCTTCTTTTGTCGAGTCGGCGTGCCAGACTCTACAATGGACAAGTATTTCAGGGTGGCCGCTGCAATTTGAGATTCCCTAAAGCAGAATCTTTAAGCTGGGGGAGGGGACTATTGTTAGGATGGGGGCTCTAGACCAAGGCCAAAAGCAGCATTAAGCTCTGTAATGGCCCATTAACATTTTGTCGGTTATATCTTAGCTGGAAGTGTTTTGGAAGGGACTCCTAATATTTATTTATACCCCCCCCCACACGATACTTTTGATAAAGGGGGGGGGATAAAATCATAATTTGTAGATGGCCAGTTTTGAGGGGGGAATTAAGTCAATCCCATGGAAGTGAAATTCAAATGGGGTTGCCGGAACGAAATTGGCATCGATATGCAATGACTGCCCATTTAAAGACAGCTGCCACCGAGTGAGATTGTAGTCCTCCGACAGAGGAAGGGTTGTAATTCTATTATTCTATTAAGAGTTGGAACCGCCTGGTTCTGACATTTAGACATGCACATGTGGAGCACTCTGTTAAAACTCAGCAGCACATTGTTAAAACTCAGCAATGTGCTGCTCCCTGCCCTTCTACATTTTGCAGGCTGTTGCTACCCAGGTGATCAGTGCATGCTGCAACACTTGCCGGACAAATCTGCGTTATCGCCATAGCTTGTGTGCTCCCCCGAGTCTGGGCTGATCAGCCGGATGGTTTCACTGAGTATGGGAGCTTGATGCGAGTTGGCGACTGTAAAGTACATGTAAGTTTTTCTTTAAATGTCAACATGGCACGCTACGGCGCGCTCAGTGACTCGAGTTTGTCCTACTACAGCTCCCAGCTTAAGATAACCATATTCCCTAACGTGACAGTCAAACTAGTAGTTTCAAAACCACAGTTCCAGCCCGAGAACCATTTTGTACCCGCACACAGATCAGTCCGTCAGCGCGCCCTTATGTATATTTTTCCTCGGTACAATATTCTAGGGACCTGATGGGGGTTAAAAACATCAACAGCCCAAAACGTTATGGGTGATAATGCAGACATCCCTTACACTCAACAAAAGGGGGCCACAAGCAGATGTGCAGCCTTTGAAGCACCAGGCAAATTTACATTATTTTGTGCGATGTCACACTAATGTGTACCTGCAAGAAGGTCTTAAAAGTGCAAGTCTCCTTCGGGCAGTGTTTGCATCTTAGCTGAGAGCCTCACCCCCACATTGAGAAGCTGGCACCGTCCGGTACGTGATAGGCAGCTCAGGCAAATTTACATTATTTTGTGCGATGTCACACTAATGTGTACCTGCAAGAAGGTCTTAAAAGTGCAAGTCTCCTTCGGGCAGTGTTTGCATCTTAGCTGAGAGCCTCACCCCCACGTTGAGAAGCTGGCACCGTCCGGTACGTGATAGGCAGCTATAGCCTATATTGGTTTCTCCTTCAAGTATCAGACGTGGCTAGCGACCATCCCTTTGAGGCACATACGAGTGACAGGTGAGTGCTGAACACAAAAGGCACGAGCACAGAATTACTATTTGCCGAAGCGCGACTACAGCGCAAAATAGCCCCTGAGCGTGTCACTAACAGTTTCAGAAGAGAAGCAGCAAGGTCCGTTTAAAGTGCGTGTATTGAACCAGTTGTATTTTAGCCAGACTTGCTTGTTCTACTTTACTCCTTTGATGTGGCAGAGATTCGGGATGTATGTACTCCGTAAAAAGCTATGGTTGCTTATTACTGCATTTCATGACTCAAGCAGTGCATACTAGACATTTCTTTCAACATGAGTAGCGCACCTAGAGGCTGAGCCGGCCGGACACCCAGGCCGGCCGGCCGGACATGCAGCGAGCGGTCTGCAGGGAGGGGGGGGGGGACGGGGGGGGGGGGCAAGGAGGGGGCAGGGCCCCGCCGTGATTGAACCTGTGCACTGAAACACTTTGATGTCCATTTCGCTCACCTTCCGCACCCGACGCTTGAGCAGTGCCTCCGCTGCAAACACTCGCTCCCCAACAGCCGAGAGCTCCATGTCCGTCCCGTTCCCTACAGTGCCGGCAATGCCGGACCAGACACGGGGGCGTTCCCGGCGTCGCGTGACGTCGGCAAAAGCCAAAGAATGTCGGGAACGCCCCCGTGTCTGGTCCGGCATTGACGGACAGGCCCCTCGTCCAATGGCAAGGCTCCGTTTACGGAGCCAGCCAATCAATGACGAGGGCCGAACAAAGCCACACTACACTTCTCATCAGGTTTTCGCCTGCGCGAAAAAGCTGCGCAGAAAGCGCAGCTTTCGCCAGGCAAAACCTAAAAAGGAGGATGTAACCGACAAGTTTGTATGAGATGAAAATACGAAAATAATAATAAAATATCTTTCAAAATGAATACAAACTGAATTGGTCTCTTTGTTAACTACCATAGCACGTGCCAATCATGGAGGAGTAAATGCTCCAATTTTTTACGCACAGCTAAACAAGTGAGGATGGAACGGTCCAGTGCCCCGAGTGAATCTCCTCCACCCATCTAAACTTACATTTGGACAATTCCATCCAGGATCAGGATCCCTGAACCTTCTGCGGCATTAGGAACGCTGAAATTGTGGATATATCTTTAATATTATGCCTGCATGCCCTATGTCTGCTTGAGTCTCAGAGGGATGCAATGACCGGGCGGGCTGAGAGTGTCTCTAGCCCATCCCTGGATGTCTGAAGGTGACCCGAGGATCAGGGTAGTAGGTGCGCCACAGAGGGTCAAAGACATTCTCAGGGGTTTGAGAGCCTACTACAAGGGCCTACTGACACCAGAAGATTACTAAGGACTAGCTAAGGGAGTGTAAAGGCCAGCTAAGGGAGTGTAAAGGCCAGCTAAGGGAGTGTAAGGACCAGCTAAGGGAGTGTAAGGACCAGCTAAGGGAGTGTAAGGACCAGCTAAGGGAGTGTAAGGGCCAGCTAAGGGAGTGTAAGGGCCAGCTAAGGGAGTGTTAGGGCCAGCTAAGGGAGTGTAAGGGCCAGCTAAGGGAGTGTAAGGAGCAGCTAAGGGAGTGTACGGGCCAGCTAAGGGAGTGTAAGGAGCAGCTAAGGGAGTGCAAGGGCCAGCTAAGGGAATGTAAGGAGCAGCTAAGGGAGTGTACGGGCCAGCTAAGGGAGTGTAAGGAGCAGCTAAGGGAGTGCAAGGGCCAGCTAAGGGAGTGTAAGGGCCAGCTAAGGGAGTGTAAGGGCCAGCTAGGGGAGTGCACGGGGCAGCTAATGGAGTGCAAGGGCCAGCTAATGGAGTGCAAGGGCCAGCTAATGGAGTGCAAGGGCCAGCTAATGGAGTGCAAGGGCCAGCTAAGAGAGTGTAAGGGCCAGCTAGGGGAGTGCAAGGGCCAGCTAAGAGAGTGTAAGGACCGCTAAGGGAGTGTGAGGACCAGATAAGGGAATGCAATGGGCAGCTAAGGGAGTGCAAGGGGCAGCTCAGGGAGTGCAGGGGCAAGCTACTGGAGAGCAAGGGCCAGCTAAGGGAGTGTACGGACCAGCTAAGGGAGTGTAAGGGTCAGCTAACAGGGTGTAAGGACCAGCTAAGGGAGTGTAAGGACCAGCTAAGGGAGTGTAAGGCCCAGCTAAGGGAATGTGAGGAGCAGCTAAGGGAGTGTAAGGCCCAGCTAAGGGAATGTGAGGAGCAGCTAAGGGAGTTTTACAAGAAAATTGAGAGGTGCACTCAGTGAAGGCAATGGTACAAAGAGTTCATAGATTTTGTGAATCTTCTGTTCTTTCTTTAATGGGTTCTTTATTTTCTCTTTTTTTAAATACACAGGCACAGCCAACGCGTTTCATTCCCTTTAGTGCCTTGGGAATTTCGTCAGGGCATAGAAACGGATCATTCAAATCCGATGGTCCAAAATGTGGTCGCACCTTCAAGGTCGACGCTGTAGGAGTATAGTCAGCCGGTTGACCCAGGTGTTCCTGGATAGTACGGATGTAACGTTGCCGGAGTTGTTTTCTGATCGTAGTTCAAATGTTGGGCCGCAGTGGTACGTGGAAAGGAAAACGAAAGTTTATCCTGACCCCCTTCGAGATTCAGTGTAGAGTGTTAGGGCCAGCTAAGGGAGTGTAAGGGCCAGCTAAGGGAGTGTAAGGGCCAGCTAAGGGAGTGTACGGGCCAGCTAAGGGAGTGTACGGGCCAGCTAAGGGAGTGTACGGGCCAGCTAAGGGAGTGTACGGGCCAGCTAAGGGAGTGTACGGGCCAGCTAAGGGAGTGTACGGGCCAGCTAAGGGGGTGTTAGGACCAGCTAAGGGAGAGTAAGGGCCAGCTAAGGGAGTGTAAGGGCCAGCTAAGGGAGTGTAAGGGCCAGCTAAGGGAGTGTAAGGGCCAGCTAGGGGAGTGAAAGGGCTAGCTAAGGGAGTGTAAGGGCCAGCTAAGGGAGTGTAAGGGCCAGCTAAGGGAGTGTACGGGCCAGCTAAGGGAGTGTACGGGCCAGCTAAGGGAATGTAAGGAGCAGCTAAGGGAGTGTAAGGGCCAGCTAAGGGAGTGTAAGGAGCAGCTAAGGGAGTGTACGGGCCAGATAAGGGAGTGCAAGGGCCAGATAAGGGAGTGCAAGGGCCAGATAAGGGAGTGTTTGGAGCAGCTAAGGGAGTGTAAGGGCCAGCTAAGGGAGTGTTATGTTATGTTATGTTATGTTATGTTATGTTATGTTATGTTATAATGGCTTTTGTAGAGCGCACGGCTACTCAAAAAGAGTGTCCCGGCGCTTTTTAAAAAGGAGGGCTGCGGTCTACTAACATAACACATTAAAAGAGAAAATATCACAGTGTCACCTAATGTGGTGTAAGGTACGGTCAAGGGAGTGTAATGACCATCTAAGGGAGTGTACGGGCCAGCTAAGGGAGTGTAAGGGCCAGTTAAGGGGGTGTAAGGACGAGCTAAGGGAGTGTAAGGGCCAGCTAAGGGAATGTGAGGAGCAGCTAAGGGAGTGTAAGGGACAGCTAAGGGAGTTTAAGGGCCAGTTAAGGGAATGTGAGGAGCAGCTAAGGGAATGTGAGGAGCAGCTAAGGGAGTGTAAGTGCCAGCTAAGGGGGTGTAACGAACAGCTAAGGGGGTGTAAGGGCCAGCTAATGGAGTGCAATGGCCAGCTAAGAGAGTGCAAGGGCCAGCTAAGGAACTGTAAGGGCCAGCTAAGGGGGTGTAAGGAACAGCTATGGGAGTGTAAGGACGAGCTAAGGGAGTGTAAGGGCCAGCTAAAGGAATGTGAGGAGCAGCTAAGGGAGTGTAAGTGCCAGCTAAGGGGTTGTAAGGAACAGCTAAGGGAATGTGAGGAGCAGCTAAGGGAGTGTAAGGGCCAGCTAAGGGAGTGTAAGGGCCAGCTAAGGGAGTTTAAGGGCCAGCTAAGGGAGTGTAAGGGCCAGCTAAGGGAATGTAAGCAGCAGCTAAGGGAGTGTAAGGGCCAGCTAAGGGAGTTTAAGGGCCAGTTAAGGGAATGTGAGCAGCAGCTAAGGGAGTGCAAGTGCCAGCTAAGGGGGTGTAAGGAGCAGCTAAGGGGGCGTAAGGGCCAGCTAAGGGAGTGTAAGGAGCAGCTAAGGGAGTGTAAGGGCCAGCTAAGGGAGTGCATAGGCCAGCTAAGAGAGTGTAAGGGCCAGCTAGGGGAGTGCAAGGGCCAGCTAAGAGAGTGTAAGGTCCATCTAAGGGAGTGTAAGGACCGCTAAGGGAGTGTGAGGACCCGCTAAGGAAGTGTAAGTGCCACCTAAGGGAGTGTACGTGCCACCTAGGGGGTATATGGAACAGATACAGGAGTGTAAGTGCCACCTAAAAGGGTGTAAGGAACAGCTAAGGGAGTGTAAGGGCCAGCTAAGGGAGTGTAAGTGCCACCTAAAAGGGTGTAAGGAACAGCTAAGGGAGTGTAAGGGCCAGCTAAGGGAGTGTAAGGGCCAGCTAAGGGAGTTTAAGGGCCAGCTAAGGGAGTGTAAGGGCCAGCTAAGGGAATGTACGCAGCAGTTAAGGGAGTGTAAGGGCCAGCTAAGGAAGTTTAAGGGAATGTGAGGAGCAGCTAAGGGAGTGCAAGTGCCAGCTAAGGGGGTGTAAGGAACAGCTAAGGGGGTGTAAGGGCCAGCTAAGGGAGTGTAAGGAGCAGCTAAGGGAGTGTAAGGGCCAGCTAAGGGAGTGCAATGGCCAGCTAAGAGAGTGTAAGGGACAGCTAGGGGAGTGCAAGGGCCAGCTAAGAGAGTGTAAGGTCCATCTAAGGGAGTGTATGGACCGCTAAGGGAGTGTGAGGACCCGCTAAGGAAGTGTAAGTGCCACCTAAGGGAGTGTATGTGCCACCTAGGGGGTATATGGAACAGATACAGGAGTGTAAGTGCCACCTAAAAGGGTGTAAGGAACAGCTAAGGGAGTGTAAGGACCAGCTAAGGGAGTGTGAGGGCCAGATAAGGGAGTGTACGGAGCAGCTAAGGGGGTGTAAGGGCCAGCTAAGGGAGTGTAAGGGCCAGCTAAGGGAGTGTAAGGGCCAGCTAAGGGAGTGTAAGGGCCAGCTAAAGGAGTGCATGGGCCAGCTAAAGGAGTGTATGGGCCAGCTAAGAAGGTGTAAGGAACAGCTAAGGGATTGTAAGGGCCAGCTAAGGGAATGTGAGGAGCAGCTAAGGGAGTGAAAGGGCCAGCTAAGGGAGTTTACGGGCCAGCTAAGGGAGTGTAAGGGCCAGCTAAGGGAATGTAAGCAGCAGCTAAGGGAGTGTAAGGGCCAGCTAAGGGAGTTTACGGGCCAGTTAAGGGAATGTGAGGAGCAGCTAAGGGGGTGTAAGGACCAGCTAAGGGAGTGTAAGGGCCAGCTAAGGGAGTGTAAGGGCCAGCTAAGGGAGTGTAAGGGTCAGCTAAGGGAGTGTAAGGAGCAGCCAAGGGAGTGTAGTGCCACCTAAGGGGGTCTAAGGAATAGCGAAGGGAGTGTAAGGGCCAGCTAAGAGACTGTAAGGGCCAGCTAGGGGAATGTAAGAAGCAGATAAGGGGATGTAAGGAACAGCTAAGGGAGTGTAAGGACCAGCTAAGGGAGTGTAAGGGACAGCTAAGGGAGTGTAAGGGCCAGCTAAGGGAGTGTAAGGGCCAGCTAAGGGAATGTAAGCAGCAGCTAAGGGAGTGTAAGGGCCAGCTAAGGGAGTTTACGGGCCAGTTAAGGGAATGTGAGGAGCAGCTAAGGGAGTGTAAGGACAGTTAAGGGAGTATAAGGGCCAGCTAAGGGAATGTAAGGAGCAGCTAAGGGAGTGTAAGGGCCAGCTAAGGGAGTGTAAGGGCCAGCTAAGGGGGTGTAAGGGCCAGGTAAGGGAATATAAGGAGCAGCTAAGGGAGTGTAAGGGTCAGCTAAGGGAGTGTAAGTGCCACCTAAGGAGGTGTAAGGACCAGGTAAGGGAGTGTAAGGACCAGATAGGGGAGTGTAAGGGCCAGCTAAGGGAGTATCGGGCCAGCTAAGGGAATGTAAGGGCCAGCTAAGGGAGTGTAAGGGCCAGCTAAGGGAGTTTAAGGGAGTGTAAGGGCCAGGTAAGGGAGTGTAAGGGCCAGCTAAGGGAGTGTAAGGGCCAGCTAAGGGAGTGTAAGGGCCAGCTAAGGGAATGTAAGCAGCAGCTAAGGGAGTGTAAGGGCCAGCTAAGGGAGTTTAAGGGCCAGCTAAGGGAATGTAAGGACCAGCTAAGGGAGTGTAAGTGCCAGCTAGAGGGGTGTAAAGAACAGCTAAGGGGGTGTACGGAACAGCTAAGGAGATATAAGGAACAGCTAAGGGGGTGTAAGGAACAGCTAAGGGGGTGTAAGGGCAGGCTAAGGGAGTGTAGGGAGCAGCTAAGGGAGTGTAAGGGCCAGCTAAGGGAGTGTAAGGGCCAGCTAAGGGAGTGCAAGGGCCAGCTAAGGGAGTGCAAGGGACATCTAAGGAAGTGCAAGGGCCAGAAAAGGGAGTGCAAGGGCCAGCTAAGGGAGTGCAAGGGCCAGCTAGGGGAGTGCAAGGGCCAGCTAGGGGAGTGCAAGGGCCAGCTAAGAGAGTGTAAGGGCCAGCTAAGGGAGTGCAGTGGCCTGCTGGTAATGAAGTGTAAGGACCATCTGGGGTGACTGAGAGTGGGCTGGGATTGTCAGTGTGTGATGGTGGTTTCTGGGTGCCCTTTAAGTCTGTGAAAGCAGAGGGAAAGGTGAGGGTGAGATGTGTTTTGAGGGTCTTGGAGGGTTGACTCCGGATGGTTATGTGAAAAGTTGGCCTGGTATATGATGTCCACTATTCTAGTGGGCACCCTGTATCAGTCCAAACAACCCTTATGGTGATGGTTGTAAGTCAACCTTATAGACCAGCTATCCTAGTGGTAGCATGGACAAAGCAGTCTTAGGCTAAAACTTCAGAGAGCATGTGAAGCCGGCTGTTTTACCAATTATAATCCCTTGAATACCAAATGAAAGAACACCACACAAGGTAAATATCAAATATATATGTATTTATTACTAACACAACCCCTCTGAACTCTTTAATAGGTCAGAGTTCGAGATACGTAGCAAGTTACTCATTAAGCATACTATAAGTTCCACAAATACAATTCTGCCCTAGGGGCCTCACAAACCATATACTAAGTAAGTGGTATAAGAACCACTTCAGGAATAGTGAATAGGCCTAGGGAATCGCTGGGGCTACACTGAACAACCAAGGAATTGGAAGTAGGAGGCCCATGGGAGGCGTGTGCAGTGTCTAAACACATACGCCAGTTACCACAGAGTTAGAATGGGAACGTAAAAGTTACAAAGTAGTAGATTTCGGACTCTTCCGGATGGGCTACGGTAGAACCCTGTTAAACTAGGTGTTGGACTTGGCCCTTCTGGCAGGTTCACCCCTGAACTTTTTGCCTTGAATTATAGTGATTTCTGGTCTTTGCGCACTTTGACACTGTGGCGCAGTGTAAAGTGCGTGCTCTCCATGAGTGCGTGGAGTGAGATTGGCCTGCCCTCCCATAGGAATGCATGGGGAATGTCTGTGTCCCTGGTAGTTCCTGATGCGTGAGGTGTGCATGCTCAAGTTTGGTATGTGCACACTCGTGTGATTGAATGCTTCGCAACGATGTATGTGGCATGACTGTGTCTTGTGCGGAAGGGCCACTTCTAGGAGTTGGCATATTAGTGTAAAATATGCCTGGCGTGTGATTGGCTGGAACTGGCTGGGATGCCAGGCTCCAGGAGTCTGTGTGGGTCTGCCCCGGTGGTGAATGGAGAGATTAGCATGCTGATGTGAGGGAGGGGCTGCACCTGTGTCCTGAATGAGGCTGGGTTTTCCCCACACAATGCTGGCTCCTCCCCCTGTGGTGCGACTGATGACCCTAGTCTGCCTGGTGAATGAAAGGGGTGGTTGAGCCATCAAGGGTACTCCAAAACCAGCTGCGACTGGTTCTCCCCCACCCTGCACCTGAAGACAAAGGGAAAAGGTGTATAAAAGAGGGGCTGTAACCCCATGAAAATGTTCTTGTTCTTGTTGACACTTGAATCTGCCAGGGGGATGCTGCTGCTGGGGCCCAGGGGAAGGCTTGCCCTCCCTGGGCCCTGCCCAGCCCCTAGACTACTGAGGTCCTCGACCCCTGAAGGACTTTGCCATTTTCCTGCGTGCCTAGCGCTTTCCTTGGGCCCCCAGCGCTTGGGAGCGCTGATTCTTGCCCTCTAGCGCTTGGGAGCGCTTCATTCCTGCTACAAGCGCTGAGAGCGCTTTGTTCGTCAAGCCGGTGCCCACCCGGCATTTGCCCCGTCCTGGTGAAGGTCGCTGGGCCCCAGCGAGTGCCTACCTCGCTTGATTTCTTATTTAATTGATTCTCGAGGGAGCCTACCCCTTGTTATTCCCCCGAGTTCACCGCCGCGGGCCCGGGACCCTTCGTGATGTCTTCCCCGGCGCCGCGCCATGATTGGCTGCCGGCCGGGGATTCCCTGGTGACGTCCGTCCCCGGGCCGCGCCATGATTGGCTGCCGGCCCGAGGAGATTGCCAGGTCCTGCCCACGTAGCAAGATGAAGCAGGGAGCAACGGGAGCCTAGTCCGCGCTCCTGCATTGCCCCAGAGAATCTGCCGATCCCCCCCGGGGCTCCCAAGAGCGAGGGAGAGCCCCGGAGAGCGAGAGGAGGCTGCCAGAAGGAGATGTCCGGTCCGCCGCCTGGTTGTGGGCGGGGCCGGGTGGACGTGTTTCCGCTTCCCCCTGCCTGGGGGAAGCCCTTGCTGCTGTGCCGGTCTCCCGGGTCAAGAGGGAGACCGGAGATGTTACTGCCGCCGAGGAGAGCCGCAGGCCGCCCCAGAGCCGGTGAGTGTGTGCGGGAGGAGGGGGGGCTTCGGGGCACATTGCCGGTGCCCACCCCCCCTCCAGTGTTGCCGAGTCCTTGCGGGGAGCGCCGAGAGGCCCCCGCGAGGCCCCATTTGCTGTTTGAGCCCCGAGAGGCTCGTGGGGGACATTTCTTTCGTTAGTGCCCACGGGAGGCTCTTGGCTCATTTCTGCTGATGCAGAGTCCGGGAGGGACTCCAACCAGGGGCATTTGTTCATTTGGAGTCCCCGGAGGGGGGACTCCCAACGCTGGGGCCATATCTGAGCCGAGCCCACGAGGCTCACGTCGCCGCATCTGTCCTCGAGTCCAGGAAAGACTCCGACGACGCCCCAGTTGTTTGCTTGAGCCCAGAGAGGCTCCAGGCGCCCCAAGTGTTCTCGGGTTCCCCGTGAGGGACCCCACCGCCCAGTGAGGCTGCAAAGGAGGCATATCTCTTTTGTTTAGAGCCTGCAAGGCTCCCCCATCGTGTTGGCCCCATCATATTGTTCTATCAGCTGCCCAGCACTTTGTGGGCAGCTGCCACGTTTAGGCCCCTGACTGTGGACACAGGGCGTCCTAGCCCCAACAAGGCCAAAGGGCCGAGGGACTGTCACCAGTGGTGACTAATGTGAGTTTGGCGCAAGTTGTCATTTACTGGCTTATGTGAGCTTTGCGCTATTGTGTTCTCCTGCGTTACACCTCTGAATGGGTAGATTATTCATCATGTGTTCTCCTGCGCTGCACCTCTGAATGTGTTGTTGATGCATCATGTGCCTTGTTCCTTACACCGCTGAACGTGTGTTGATGCGTCATGTGTTCCTTACACCGCTGAATGTAAGTTTCTGCATCATGTGTTTTCCTCCCCTACACCGCTGACTGTATGTTTATGCATCATGTGTTTTGTCCCCAGGTCTATGCCCCTACTTGTATTGTGATATTTAGGTGGTTGTTCTTGCTAGTACAGGTGGTGCTAGTGAGGTCCTGGTTCCCTGCGTGACCTGTTCCTAAGGTGGTTAGGATTGTGTAGGTGGTCCTTAACCTTTACCAGTGATTACTGGTTGTGTGCTTTATGTTCTATTTGATGCTAAAGTGAATATTATTCTAAGTTCTAAAAGTGCTGATTCCTGACAGTGGTCCATGTGGCCCTGTCTTGTACATATCCCTTGTAAATTCTGCCCGTGCCTGTTGGCACATTGTAAAGTGTGTGTTTTATCTAATGTGTTTTGGTGTAATACAAAGGCTATTTTTATATATAACCTTGTGTGGAGTTTCCTTTGTGGTGGGCCTTGGGTGTTGTTGCTGGGGTGCGTGCGCAAATACTTAACTCACATCACCTCCAAGTTTAGCCTTGCTGCTCGCGCCACGTTACATAGAGGGTGAGCAGGGGTTATCTTGGCGTGTAACTCCCTTGCCCTGACTTAGGAGTGGTGGTCTCTGACTGACTTTGGCGCAAGCCCTGGCCAGCCAGGGATCCCATTTATAACACTAGGACACTTGGATAGTTAATACCCACGGGAGCACCGGAGTACTCGAGTTACCTCACCCAGGGAAGCCGGGTGCATAGGTGTCTTTTCGTGTCGGGTTTCGTCGCTGTTTCCTATGGAGAGCTGCAAAGAAGTGCTGCAGGCGACCAGAAGAAAAGTGTCTGGGTGGATCCAAGGGTGGATCGGAGTCGAGAAGAACCTGAAAGCAGAGGGGACAGAGTCTGGGTCACTAGCTAGTGACCAGGAAGGAACCAGGCGATGTTGAGATGCAATCAGGTAAAGAGGTGACGCTTGTCTCTGCAGCCACGTGGACCAGGAGGCGTTGACATCGACCAGGCACTGGATACGAGCTGTCCCACGAAGGATCTAGGTGACTGCGGTGTTGGTATCCGTATTGGACCCAACAAGCCTTGGTAACCACAACCCACGCAGGAAATAGAAATGGGCTTCTGGTCAGACCAGCAAGGTCTGGGGCGCTCCTACTTCACAGGGAAGCTGGAGCAAGACTGGAGCAACCAGGCAAGCATTGTAGATTCAAAGGTTCGTCTTCGTAGGGCTCACTAGCCAACGGGCTAGCAACCGGGAAGAGGCGTCGAGCTGAAATGCAGGAGCGGGCCCCACACGGCACTTGTGGAGTGTGGAGGGCTGAGCTTCGGTGCAAATGCTGCTTGGGTCTGGGGCTTCTTTAAACCCCAATGCACAACTTCGAGGGTACCTCTGAAGCTGCACGGTTAGCAAAAATCAAGTAGTCCAGGATGTCCGGTCCCACGTCTCTCGTGTCCGCCACGGGTCTCAGCTTTGCTGTCGATCGGAGTCGGAGAAGTCTGGAAGTCCAGTTCCTGCGTCGCTGAGTCTTCGGGGTCCGGCAGGAGTGTCAACAAAGCAAACTGGCAAGTTACTGGTGGTGCCTGTTTGCACAGAGTGGTCACTCCTTGACCACAAGAGAGATGTCTTCAGTCTTCCAGTCGATATGGAACTTCGAAGGTCCAAGAATTTCGTTTCAGAGTTTCTTTCCAGGATAATCTAATGTCTCTAGACACAGCTCCTATCTTTATGCTAAACTAAGGGGCTGGATTACCTGCTAGGTCCCTCCTATGGGTGGAACCTGAGAAGGGGGGGGTTACACCCCATTCTCTTTGTCCAGTTTTGCACCAGAGCTGGGGCTGGAGTGCCCCAGAAACTGGTTTGAACCAGGCTATGCATGGAGCACCTTGTGTGCCCCAGGCAGTGTCTGGAAAAGCATCTTTCCATTGAACCCACCCTGCCCCAATCCACTACAGGCTGTCTGGGGAGGTGCCAGCACCTCCCTCGACAGGAAACCTATTGTCCAGGCCTCCCTTGCCGGAGTTTCGTCCAGCAGCAGGAGGTCAGACTTGTGTCTATGGCAGCAGCATCCATTTTGTGATGCTGAGGCTCTGTTTAACTTTAACCGGGTAAAGTAGTAACTACATGTCTTCTCCCTATAGAAGGGTGGAATGCTACCCCCGCCGCCAGGACTGGCGGGGGGGGGGGTCTAAGGGGGGGTAGTATTCTAAAGTGTTTGACACCTTGCACAACATGTTTGATAAAGCCAAACCAAAGTTAGCATTAACCGCGAGGATTATAATGCACTTAAGAGTATATGGTATGGCCATATCGTAGAACAGCTATAAGGAGATGGTTCCGAAAGCTGTAGAAGGGCTCAGCTCATGCTAGAGCACCCTCTCACATAAAACCAAGCACTCTGCCTTCAGGATTGTAAAGGCCTGCCATAGGAGTGACTTATAGGTATATATTTGTCTATATATAAGGGTAGATATAGGAGGTACTATATCTAAGCAAGGGGTGTTTACACCACCTTGCCCAAGCTGAGTGATCAGCCAGTTGTGGAGTCCATTTTACAGTGAGAGCAGATAGTCTTGGGCCCTGAATAGCAGGACCCCAGGCCAACTAAGTCAAAAACCAGCTAAACACTAGGCAAAAAGTTGGGGTAACCATATAGTCAGATATCCACCTTCCTACAGTTAACATGAGGGTCCTGATGAGTCTCCCCAGGACACAGCCGGGAGTATGTAAAGGCAGAACAACAATATCTGTGGAGTCTCTGGACCAGTCGGGGCACTCTGAGGGGAACTGAGGTCTCTGCTGTTATTTAAGGATCATCTGAATAAATGTAGTGCATAGACGGTGTTAAGCAGATGTATGAGTCAGACTGCAGGCTGAGGGCCCCTGGGGGCCCCGCTGGCCGTGTGTGAATGGACGCTTAGAGTCTGTGACAAACTTGTAGGGTCTGATGACCAGCTCTGAGAGTCTGAATCTAGCCTGAGGCCTGGCGGCTGTATAATGTTCAAACCTAGGCATGGGCGGAGATCTGCTATGAGGAACTCGGCGAAGTGTTAAAGAAACTCCGTCGCGCTACGTGGAGTTCCAGGAGCAGTGGAGTGCGTCATGGCGTTTGCAGTGATTTTGAGCGCTGGGTGTTTGTCCCGCAGTGTAAGATTCTTCGCTAACGGCACCATGTGCAGAGCAAGAGAGTGCAGCTTTCTTTCTGCTGCTCGAATAGTTTGTCTACTCGAACAGTAGCTTTCTCAACGCGAACAGGTGGTTTCTAAACGCGAGCGGAAGGTTTCTCAACGCGAGCGGAAGGTTTCTGAATGCGAACAGGTTTCTCAACGCGGACAGAAGGTTTGTCAACGCGGACAGAAGGTTTCTCAACGCGGACAGAAGGTTTCTCAACACAAACGGAATGTTTCTCAACACGAACGGAAGGTTTTTCAACGCGAACAGAAGGTTTCTCAATGCGAGCGGTTGCGACCTGCCACGACCACTCGCAGTAAGAAATCTGCCCGCATTAAGAAATCTCTCCGGGAGTTTGATTTTCCTCACTCACCAACTTAACAATGGTCAGCGCGGGCGAGAAAAAATCTCGCCGGGAGGTGGATTTTCCTCGCTAGCCAACTTGGCGTTGACGAGAGCAAGTGAGTAAACAAGCATTTACAATGCAATGGTTTTGCCTTTGTTAAAGTTTGAGCTATTGGCAATGCTCTTGACATTATTTTTATTTACGGCTGCAAACCCGGCCTGGGCAGACTCTCGAACAATGGAGCGCACGCCTCACGCAGCAAACGTCCCGTACTCCTCTGTGTCCCGTAAAGATAAGACGCAACTTACGTATCCAACTCACGAGCCCATCGCACGAGACACAACAAGAAAATGCCGCCTCCCGAGGCGCGAGACAGAAACAATAACAAGCTACAGGAAGCGGCGCGTGAGTACAGCTCTGAGCGGAGATGGGCGGGGGCTCTCGACCAGCAGTGACGTCCACGCAGCTCAACCAATCAACGCTAACAGACAGGAACCCTACACGACCGGCCGTGCTTGCAATTGGTCCTAGCTGTTCATTACAACTGTCAGGAGGAGGGACCAGTAAAATGTCTTGGTCAATCGGAGCAGTCACCGTTGGGCAGTCGCCCCGCCTCCCCAGCTTTCTGGTTTCTCCGGCGCGTCCCGAGCAGGAAGGCAGGTGCCGGCAATGCCGGACCAGATTTAGGGGTGTTCCCGAGAATTGGCTTTCGGCTGACGTAGCGTGACGTAGCCAAAAGCCAAAAATTCTTGGGAACGCCCCCGATTCTGGTCCTGCATTGACGGACAAACGTGTCTTCCAATGGCTAGCCTCCATTTATAGAGCTAGCCAATGCAAGACTGGGGCCGATTCCAAGCCCCATACTATACTCATTAGGTTTTCGCCTGCGCGAGAAAGCTGCGCAAAGCGCAGCTTTTGCCAGGCAAAACCTAAAAACAGCGTCGCAGAATATCAGTCCTGCAGAATTCCCCTACGCCATAAAAAAAACACAAAACCATGTCATGCACCAGGTACAACTGAGCTCCCATGAGAGTAGAAGATTATAAAAAAAATCCTCAACCAAAGTATCGGGCTACATGCTATCATAACAGTCCACATATTACACCCCTGGAAGGTTAGGAGCACAACTGAAGACAGTGGATTTTCCGAGGGCTAATAATGGCTGCTACAGACCTTCTGCTCAAATATTCCAGTATTTGTTTAATTATTTTGTCAATATAATTTAGAACAATTTACACTTAGAGGGAGAAATGTTCTGGTAGCTTGATAGCATTTCTACTTCCAGCATTAACAGTCATTAAAGGCCCTCCCTCATTTGGTCCCACATCTGCAGCTTAGGTGCATAACTTGGTAGACAGCCAATGAAGAACTCACCAGGGGGGTTGATGATATAGTGAAATGGTCTATGATAAAAATAAGATGCCCTTTAGAATAAGGAGGTCCAATATAAACGAGCCTCACATGGGATGTTGCATAATACAGATACACCTTTTTACTGAAGACATCAATGGTCAGATGTTCAAAGAATACTGGTAAAAAAAAAGTTGTCAGAATTTACCCCCACACTTTCTGAGACCAATCCTTAATTTTGCAAACCGACCACGGAGATAAAAAATCCGTTCACAGAAAAAGAATCACCTAAGAACAACCTTCCTCATAAATATATGTTAGGCAGGTCACAATTTGCTCCCGACTGTTATTGGCTGCAGTCACACAGATGTTGGCCTGCAAGGGACAGCAGACTACCATCCCAGGCAATGTTTCAAAATTGACTACAGAAGAAAGCATATGGGCCTCATCGTCAGCCCTGCACCGCACTTATTTCTGGCATACCCGATGGAGTGTGAGAAAGAGGGCTTTGGAAGTGCCTGAAGTGTGCAATGCAAAGGCCGCATAGCATCTTGACAGCACTACAAAACGTGTGGCTATATATAGCGCTCCCTGCTCTGCAGACTTCACTAGGAGGCGATAACATACTCATCTAATCGATGGGTTGTTGTTACTAGGGCGACTGACAGAACCCAACGCAAGTGTCAAAAGCTGGCAAAGTGGGATGGAATGGGGGTCGGGCACAAGGATGTCAAGCTGCGAGATTCTCCTCCTCTGCTGCGTGAGGCTGACACTTATAATGCACAGTGCTCTTCTGGTGTATGCAATAAAAGCCATCCTAGCGTTAGTACAAGCAGTGCGGAATGCAGCCTCCCGGCCACCTACAGCCACAATCACATCACCTCACTTCTGATATCACAATATTGCCTGTCATTTTCTAACCTACGTCACCATCTATATAGGCCATTGTGAAGGTGCACACACACAGTACAGTAAGAACACTGAGGCAAATTCAGAACGAAACAGATAGTATAAAACCTGGAACATTGGTGCAGACTGATCAAAGGGTATTTGGGTTATTAGCAAAAACTAACAAACATTGGCAAAGCCGATTAATTTGATCTTGCTAACCTATTGGCTTTGCCCCAGCTCTGTTTACACTACACAGAGAGAGCGAACGCCGAGGCAGCCTTCGTGGACCCGGCAAGCTTGAACCCCTCCGCAACAGCATTTTATCAAACGTCGTGGGGCAGGCCAAGGGCAACAGTTTTCACTTGGGCAGGGCACGTGCAAGCATAACGGCCGATGTGAGCTTTCCTATCTGCAAGAACAGATGCGAGTGCAGGGAGGACACTGCCAGTGCTGACTGCAAACTAGGGTTAACATCTCTAAGTGGCTCGTGCCTTCACCAGAGGTCCCTCCCTGGTACTTACCTCAGTAAATTAAACCCTCCTTTGGGCATAGTCTTTACCCCCTTACTAAGCCTGCTAGCTGTTTGGATGATTAACAGGTCACCAAGGGCACTCATTAGTTATTCCATTTTCTTGCTCACTCTACGTGGGCTCAATCCATTTCTGCGGGGACTCGAGTTATGTGTGATGCTGGACAGCAATAGCAAAGACCGCAGTAGAGCGCCTACAGGCATTTGAGATTATGTAGCGCTATACAAGGTCTTTCATGTGTTCATAAAAGTGAGCAGGGTCGACAGCCCTAGATGCCAGGTTATATGGGCTTGCGGGACTGATATGAGGGGGCAATGCCCCTGAATTGGGACTTTTGAATACAGAATATGGGGGAAACGACAGATTATTTTTCCTTGCTTGCATAAGGTACCGTTGCTACGTCACTGCTTGTGATTGACAGGTCACGGTTATATAGTATGTCGAATGAATCTGAATTTGCAGGATATTGCAACACTGAAGATCCACACAGACGCCAGGGCCAGACAAGGGAGCCGGTTATACCTGCACATTGACGGGAACTGGAAGAACCAGCCGGAGCCCCGCCGCAAGAAGCGGGAACAGCCCTCGGGTCCTTGGCGGGCTTCAACAGCGCATGGTGGCGCGCGGGCATGACGTGCCAGCAGGAGCACAGACCGCCGAGCTGCTGCTGCGCGCACCAGCGCGAGACCCCGTCAAAACGATCCCGTTCCCCAGGTGCATATGAGTAGTGCGTGCAATCCAAGTTAACTCTTTAATTCCTGGGAGTTATCGTCATGCTTTTTAAATGTATTATTGGGACAACAGACGGAAGAATACACCCTATTGTGGGTGAGGTATGCACTCAGTTATTTGGGAGAGCTGCGAGTTCTGTTTTCGCGGCACTTGGGCTGAAAGAAAAAGGAAGAAACTTATTTTCAGATTCTAAACATACATTTCAGGCCCCTTAACTGATACCACTGACCGGTGCCGAGCACTTATGTGAGAGGCCAGCTCGTTGAGAACAAGGATAGGTCCCTCACCCCTCCCAAACACACACTAGGACTCGACAGAAGGTAAAATACACTCATTTCACACTAACAGACTGCTCCGATTGGTCGGGAAGAAGCAATGGGAGGTGGAAGGGGAAGACATAACGCAGACAGGAAGCATAAAGAAAGAAAAATAATACCTGAATTACAGCAAGCAGAGGAAGGACACCGGAATCACATTAATCAAAATAAATCAATCGGTACTTGGGCCACGATCCAAACAAAAGAACAGGAACAGACGCAGGCTGCTTCCTGCTCTCCACTCCTCCTCCGGATGACGTGGCGGAGGCTCGGCCGGCTGGGCCAATCCCAGCGCGGCCCTGGCTGGAGGCACACGGCTGCTTCCTTCGGGCCGGCTTTTCGCTGCGGGGAGCATCTCCGGTCTCCCTCACAACACGGGAGACCGGCAAGGCAGGCAATGGCTTCCCCAAGGAAGGGGGAAGCAGAAACTACGTCCTCCCGGCCCCGCCCACAACCAGGCGGCGGGCCGGACATCTTCTTCCGGTGTTTCCAATGCCGGACCAGATTCGGGGGCGTTCCCGAGAACAGGCTTTCGGCTGACGTCGCCAAAAGCCAAAAATTCTCGGGAACGCCCCCGAATCTGGTCCTGCATTGACGGACAAACGTGTCTTCCAATGGCTAGCCTCCATTTATGGAGCTAGCCAATGGAAGACGGGGCGGATTCCAAGCCCCATATACTATACTCATTAGGTTTTTTCCTAGCGCATGCGTACTTCGTACGCATTGGCTAGGCAAAACCTAAAAACACCGCTCAGAATTCGTGGAGTGCGGAAAACTCTGCTAACGTGGGGGAAACGGAGTGAGGAAAACACCGCTAATGTGGGGGCTTGGAAGCGTCTGAGCCTAGAGGGCTTTAGGTGGTTCTGAACATCTGGGTGGCTCTGGGGGTAGGGGTTTGTGGCTGGCATGTGTGATGGCAGACGAAGGGGTTCCGGCTGCTACTGAGACATGTCCAGAGGCTCCTGGAAGTGTTAGACTAGGGGCCCTAGCGCCAGGTTTGTGGAAGAGGCAGCTGGGTGGGTCTTACAGATCACCAAGGATCTCTGATGCTGAAGGGACAGGCTTTTGGCGGTAACTAACATCCAGGGGGGGGGGAGGGGTCACTGAACCTCTCTGAGGGGAGAGTGTTGGGGTTTAAGGGCTCCCTCCTGCCCTGTGTGCAGGACCCGCACATGTCCAAGGTTGGTAAATTCTGGTGGTCACAAAGTGGCACTAACTTAGTCGGACACAGCCGAAAATTGTTGTTCAGAAGGAACACAGGGAGTGCTTCAGCAGCAAAATATTTTTTTTCTGGACCACCGAACGTCCTTTCAGTGTTCCCAGTGAGAAAGATTCACTTCCATCTCATAATTCTACTTTGGCATTAAAGACAAAGCTTGACAGGGGATGTCAGGAGCCATGGCGGCAGAGTTGTGTTGTTTCTCAAACTGAGCCGGCTGATGCGAAGGTGGGACTGCGCACCAAACAATGTGTGAACCATAAACACAACCACAATGAAGTGCATGGATGTATGTGAGGGACTGAGAAGAAAACAACAGAAGAAGGCTTGGAAACAGGAAAGAAAACCCTGTGACGTGATGATGATGTCACAAGCTGACGGAACCCTGCGGGCTACTGGGGAAGAAGGTTCCCTGAGGGGGGCATGATGCTCAATCCGGGGTCTGAGGGGGTCCCAAGGGGCCCTAAGGGGTCTGAACGGGTCTGAAAAGGTCTGAAGGGGTCCCAAGGGGTCTGAAGGGGTCTGAAGAGGTCTGAAGAGGTCTGAAAGGGTCCCAAGGGGTCCTAAGGGGTCTAAAGGAGTCTGAAGGGGTCCAAAGGGGACTGAAGGTGTCCAAAGGGGACTGAAGGTGTCCCAAGGGTTCTTAAGGGGTCTGCAGGGGTCCCAAGGGGTCTGAATGAGTCCCAAGGGGTTTGAAGGGGCCCCCAGGGGTCTGCAGGGGTCCCAATGGGTCTGCAGGGGTCCCAAGGGGTCTGAAGGAGTCCCAATGGGTCTGAAGGGGTCCCCATGTGTCCGAATGAGTCCCAAGGGGTTTGAAGGGGCCCCCAGGGGTCTGAAGGGGTCCCAATGGGTCTGAAGGGGTCCCAAGGGGTCTGAAGGGGTTCCAAGGGGTACCAAGGGTTTCTAAGGGGTCCCAAGGGTTCCTAAGGGGTCTGAAGGAGTCCCAAGGGGTCTGAATGAGTCCCAAGGGGTCTGAATGAGTCCCAAGGGGTCTGAAGGGGTCACAAGGGGTCTGAAGGGTTCCCAAGGGTCTGAAGGGTTCCCAAGAAGTCCCAAGGCGTCTGAAGGAGTCCCAATGGGTCTGAAGGGGTCCCAAGGGGTCTGGGGGGTACCAAGGGGTCTGAAGGGGTCCCAAGGGGTCTGGGGGCGGGGTCCCAAAGGGTGAGGACTCTACTTTTTTCCCAGAGAACCCGAACCTTTAAGGCCGTTTGCCCCCTGAGTGGTAGATTGTAATAAACGCTTCAGGAGCCATGTGAAGTGCTTTGTGTACCCTCTTAGCCTAATGTCATTAGTAGTGCCCCCTTCTCTGATTTAAAGTCTGCCAAGGTTGGCACGAGGCCCGGTGGACCACCTGCCTCTCGTAACTATACCTGTACCCCTCCTGCTGGGGTGCCAGCCAGACCTGTGGCACCCGAGGGTTCACACGAGGTGCACCCACCCCCTGGCATGTTCCCCGATGCAAACGTCAATGAAGGAAGGTATTGGGGGGGATTCTCTTCTCTTGGGGCACCCCTGGGAGTAGCTGTGTGCTTTAGAAAAGGATTGATCAATTGATCAGCTGATCGGCTCTTTAAGAACGGTGACTCTACATTACATAAGCGTCTCTTGGCGCTGAATAACAGATGTTTGTTGTTACCCAACTCAATGGTACTCATTTTATCGACCTCGGAAGGATGAGAGGCTGAGTGGTCCCGCCTGGATTTGAACCTGCGATCATGAGGTCGAAAACAGACCCGTACAGTGGATGCTTTAGTCCAGTAAGGCACCAGACCCGGCTTGAGGTGGATTCTGAGGGCGGTTCTGTGATTCAAGCTCCGTCTGGGCCACAGTGAATCATTTGTGAGTAATACATTTTTTGTTTTCGATTAATTAAAACCATTACAAAAATACACTCCAATAAAACATTTTTGGTTAGTAAGCCTTGTCAGTCAGTGCTCTTTTAAAATTCTTATATATTATAAAAATGCAGGAACGTTCGAGTAGAGCAGAGTTCCCAGTGTGACACTTTTTCTCTGAGCCGCCGGAGTTTATGCACCGATTACAGTTCGGAAAAGTTTACGTTTTTTTGTTGTTTTTGCACTCCCACAGGATGCCACCAGGCCTTGCTTTGATGCTACTGGTTTCAAGAACTTGACTAGCTTCCCATTTAAATGCGGGTCCCTTGGGTTAAAGCAGGCAAGCACTGCTTGCCTCCGGTGTGAGAAGTTGGCCTGGCATATGCTGTCCACTAGTGATAGTGGGCATCTTGCACCAGTCCAAACACCCCCTTAGAGGTGATAGGTTAAAGACAACCTTATTTGAAAGCTATCCTAGTGGTAGCTATGGAGAGCAGCCTTCAGGCTAAGTCTTAAAGGAATGTAAAGCAGTTTACCAATCTATAATCTCTTGAATGACCAAATGAATTGAGAACTACACCAGGTATATATATATAACATATGTATTTATTCTAAACACACCCTACTAGTCTCTTTATGAGGCTAGAGGTCAAAGCGCATATGTTGCACTTAATATATCACTGTAAATTAGCACAATATATGTTAGGCCCTAGGGGCGAACCAAACCATATATTAAGAAAGTGGTATAAGAACAACGACTGGACTAGACACAAGGCCTAGAGCCTTTAGAATCGCTGGGACTACAAGGAACCACCCAAGGTAGTGACACAGGGGACCCACGGGGACGCATGCAGTGTGAGAACACAGCTGCGAATCGCCGTTAGCTTCTATGGGGAAAGTTACAGTTGGAAATTTAAAGATTAAGGACACTTAGGAGAGAACTTTGAACTAACCCCTTTAGACTTAAGGGGTTCTAGGGCCCACACCCATGGGAGCACCGGAGTACTTGTGTTACCTCACCTAGGGAAGCCGGGTGCATTGGTGTCTTTTGGTGTCGTGAATCGTCGTCATTTTCAATGGCGATCTACTACAAAGTGCTGCTGGTGTGCAGGAGGAAAGTGTCCGGTGTGATCCATGCCTGGATCGAAGATGAGAGGAACCTGAAAGCAGAGGGGACATAGTCTGGGACACTTGCCAGTGACCAGGGGCACGATAGTCGAATGCCCACCGATGTCGGATGTTTCAGGTGTGATGAGGAAAAGCTCGACTCTGCAGCCACGAGGACCAGGAGGCGTCGACGACGACCAGGGGCTGGATTCGAGCTGTCCCACGAAGGATGTCGAGTGCTGCGGTATCGGTGCTTGGATTGGACCCAACAAGCCTTTGCAACAGCAACCCACGCAGGAAGAGAAAAGATGCTTCGGCAAGGTCCGGGGCACTCACCAAGTGGTGGAGAGTCTTGGCATGTCTGGAGCAACCAGGGAAATCAAAGGAAAGTCAAAGTTGCCTTCTCAGGGATCCACCAGTCAACGGGCCAGGGATCGCGAAGGTACCTCGAGCGAAAACACAAAGGATCAGCTCACGGAACACTCGTGGAGTATAGGTCAGCAATCTTCTGTGGAAAAGGTGCTCGGGGTCTGGGCTACAAGTCACCCAATGCACAGCCTCAAGGAACGTCGAGAAGCTAATGCACTTGCAAATGTGCACAGTGTCCAGGGGTTCTGGCTCCACGGTACCCACAAGGGCTACGGGTCTCAGCTTTGCTGGGGACTCAGGTCGGCCTCTGGGAAGTCTGGAAATCCACCTCCTGTGCTGCAAATACTTCGGAGTTTGATGGGAGCTTTGGAGATACAAACCGGTCAGATGCGTCTTTGGTGCCTGCCAAGCAGGGGAGTAACTCCTTTACTCCAAGGGAGATTCTTCAGTCATGTAGTCATGTAGATCGTCGAATTTCTGTGATTTCTGTATCAGAGTTTTGTCCAGGTGTAATCTAAAGTCCTGTAGCGAGGGGTTCCTTTCTTATACCCAAGGAAGGGGTTGGACATACTCTGGGGACCCACCTATGGGAGGGTTTGGAACGAGGAGTGGCCATTTCCTTTGTCCTGTTTCGCGTCAGAGCAGGGGCTGGTAGCTCCTGCAACCGGTTTGAACTGGGCTATGCACAGGGACACCAAATGTGCCCCCAGTGCAGACTATAAAGCACTCTTGGAGTGCACCCACCCAGCCCCAATACACTAAAGCCTGTCTGGGAGGTGGTTACACCTCCCTGTGACAGGAAGCCTATAGTCCAGGCCTCCCATGCCGAAGTTTCGTCCAGCAGCAGGAGGCCAGACTCGTGGCTGCAGCATTCATTTTGTGATGCCAGAGCTCTTTTAAACTGGTACCAGGTGTACCGGTGTGTACATGTCTCTCCCTCTAGAAAGGTGGAATTCAACCCCCGCTGCCAGGACTGGGGGTTGCCTGCATTACTTCCCGAAATTCTCTCTCAGCCACGGTGGAAGATGTGGTAAGGCTGGAAGGATTCCTAACCTGTATTTTAAAAGGGATTCTTTTGAGTTCCTGGAATACCCCAATTCGAAGTATGCCTGTTGCCCGAATATTTTGTAGCTGCTCAGAGTCATCCGTGCGTGGCTCCTGTGTGATAAGGTGGTGTTGTCTTCTGTGAAGGAAAGCCTCTTATAACCTTATTTAAGTGCCAGTGCGTTGTTGGAATTTCCCATAAGTCGGCTAGTCCTGTAGTGGCCAGTGATTCTTCCAAGTAGGCTCTGGCCGGTGAGATCGATGTATTACTCAGTTCCAGAGCCGGTGATTCAGTGTATTTCAGTGCAAATTCTTGATTTTATGCCTGCACTTGATGTACGAGCCTCGCCTTGCGAGGAGTTGCTTTGTTAGTCCAAACTTGAGTCGGATCTGTGCTGGAGAGGTATATGACGCGAGGCTTAGCGTAACTCTGTATGCCTTTGCCAGGGTGGTATCCAGCAGTAAGGCGTCTCTGCCTCCAAGTACTTCACTGCCATTGGTGATCGACGGCGGAATTTTTGCATGCGCAACACACAGCCGTAGTGAAAAAGTTGGCCCAGTCAGTTTTGTTTTAAGATGCATTAGCGTTGTCGCAATCATCAGCCCTTTCCTTTTTATGTCCTCAAGGGGTTTCACAAATTGGCCACCCTAGCCAATGTTGACACCTAAGTATTTATACTCTGTGGTATTCACAGTTTGAGTTTTTCCCAGAGACCGTGCATGAGACCGTTTTTTCCCATTGATTGTCAGGGTTTTAGTTTTGTTGATGCAATTTGCGGCTGCATATTCAAGCAATGCGTTAAGTAGCCATTGCAGTACAACTTGAGTGTGGCTTGCTAAAACAATGTTGTCCGCATATGAGATACTGGAAATGGCTTCTCCCCCTAGTCGAGGGGCGTGTGCGTTGCAGGCACTTAGGCCGGATGTCATATCTGCTGTGTAAAGGTTAAAAAGAGTTGGTGCGAGCACACAACCCTGTTTAAGGCCTTTAGTTGTTAATACGCGTTTCGAAAGGTGGGAGCCATTGCCTAGGTTAACCTGTATCCATGTGTTGGACTGTGATTGCATCAGAAGGTTCAGAAGCGATCGAGGAATCCCCCGGAGAGCCAGTTTCCTCCACTGGTTGGCTCGGTTGACATTGTCGAAAGCCGGCTTAAAGTCCACAAAGCAGAAATCTAGAGTTTGTTTGGTTAATTTCGTCTTGTCAATAAGTAATGACATTGCTAATAGGTTTGTTGTTGAGCCGGTCTCTCTGGAAAACCCTGTCTGACAAGGGGGAATTATGTTGTGCTCTGATGACCATTCATGCAGCTCTCTTAGTAGAATTCCCACAAAATACTTTACCTCGACGTCTAACAATGCAATCAGGGAGTAGTTTTTTTGGTTGTGTTTTATCTCCAGCTTTATAAATTGGTGAAATGATGGAGCCCTTCCAAGATGCGGGCAGGCACCCAGACTGTCTAACAGAGTTGAAGAGAGGAGTCAGACTGTCTGACCAGTATTCTGGGTCGTGTTTAAAGAGAGCTGGTGGGATCCCGTTTGGCCCGGGTGCTCCTTCTTTCCTCACTTTAGAGATTTGTTCCCTGGCCTTGGCGTTGTCGATTTCGTTTGCCTCGACCTCGTCAGTCATCACGGTTTGGGTTAAAGGGGCTGGCCTGGCTGGTTATCCTTCAGAGCGGATAGTCCCGATACCTGTTGGTGAAAGTCAAATTCTAAATAAGATGTCCAAGTATTTTCTGTGATCTGGGCCACAGTGGCTTCTTGGCGCTCACCTTTGGGCTCGGCCATCAGTTGGGGGTTGCTGGGGTGTGCTGCTGGAGCTTCGCCCTGGCGGGTCTGGCATGCACACAGGTTGCATGTTTGCCTCATGATTGAAGATAACATGTAGATCACAGATCACAGGCTCCCCAGAGGGTCACGCAGCATCAACGCCACAGGGGCTTCGGTCAGTTACTGTCTTTTATTGTTCGAGGATAAATGCAGCCGCTGCTGCCACCTGCGGTGCCCTCAGGGAAGACGATGCCACCTGCGGTGCCCTCAGGGAAGACGATGCCACCTGCGGTCCCCTCAGGGAAGGCGGTGCCACCCGCGGTGCCCTCAAGGAAGGGAATGCCACCCATGGTGCCCTCAGGGAAGGCTCCTAAAGTGCTGTCAAGCACCACCGAGACATTAGTCTCCCGAAGCGCTATCAAGCGCTAGCCAGACACCGGGCTCCCGAAGCGCTATCAGGCGCTAGCCAGACACCGGGCTCCCGAAGCGCTATCAGGCGCTAGCCAGACATCGGGATCTTGAAGCGCTATCAGGCGCTAGCCAGACACCGGGCTCCAGAAGCGCTATCAAGCACTAGCCAGACACCGGGCTCCCGAAGCGCTATCAGGCGCTAGCCAGACACCGGGCTCCCGAAGCGCTATCAAGCGCTAGCCAGACATCGGGATCTTGAAGCGCTATCAAGCACTAGCCAGACACCGGGCTCCAGAAGCGCTATCTCAGTGCTCGGCTTCATCTGACACCGTTCAGAGAGAATTTATCACCATGAATAATGCGGGTATTCTGCTGGCCAGGAAGGGCTGGCACTTTGATGGGAGTTATAAAAATGAGATGAGACAATCTGGAGAATTAATGTTTTATATCTGAGGCCAGCCTAGGTAAACAACATCAATCACTTGGGATCTAATGCTGTGAATATTTAATATAAAAATGATATCTGGGCGCAGCCGGGCTCGCGCACTCAGCTCACTAAACACTCAATCAACAGCTGCGTCCAGGAGACGTCTCTGTGCGGAGCATGAGATGCCAGGGGTGTCAGGAGCGTGAGATGCCGGGGGTGTCAGGAGCGTGAGATGCCGGGGGTGTCAGGAGCGTGAGATGCCGGGGGTGTCAGGAGCGTGAGATGCCGGGGGTGTCAGGAGCGTGAGATGCCGGGGGTGTCAGGAGCGTGAGATGCCGGGGGTGTCAGGAGCGTGAGATGCCGGGGGTGTCAGGAGCGTGAGATGCCGGGGGTGTCAGGAGCGTGAGATGCCGGGGGTGTCCGGAGCGCGAGATGCCGGGGGTGTCCGGAGCGTGAGATGCCGGGGGTGTCCGGAGCGTGAGATGCCGGGGGTGCCAGGAGCGTGAGATACCGGGGGTGACAGGAGCGTGAGATGCCGGGGGTGTCAGGAGCGTGAGATGCCGGGGGTGTCAGGAGCGTGAGATGCCGGGGGTGTCAGGAGCGTGAGATGCCGGGGGTGTCCGGAGCGTGAGATGCCGGGGGTGTCCGGAGCGTGAGAAGCCGGGGGTGTCAGGAGCGTGAGAAGCCGGGGGTGTCAGGAGCGTGAGATGCCGGGGGTGTCAGGAGCGTGAGATGCCGGGGGTGTCAGGAGCGTGAGATGCTGGGGTGTCAGGAGAGTGAGATGCTGGGGGTGTCAGGAGCGTGAGATGCCGGGGGTGTCCGGAGCGTGAGATGCCGGGGGTGTCAGGAGCGTGAGATGCCGGCGGTGTCATAAGCGTGAGATGCCGGGGGTGTCAGGATGAGGAAAATTAAATTTTGGCCATGTTGTGTTCCCTAGCGCGTACCCCACCGACTCCATGTACCAGCTTAAAGTGCATGTAACTTCCCTCCTGTGCCAGTTATGAAGACGCAAATACATTTGCGTCCACCGTCAACTTGTCCTCTTTCAGACGCACCATGAATGGATTATATAGTCCGTTCCTAAGTATGCTACGCCAACGTCTTTTTGTAGTACACTTTTCGCTTTTTCCTGCTCTAGCCAGAGTAGGCCCTGAATTCCTGCCATCTGAACCTCTTTTGTGGCTCCTGGCTCTGCCCAGGCTACCTCTGTACTCATGAACTATGTCCTATATTCAGCGCGACCCCTCGCGCTCAGCTCAAGCCTGCTTTCTGCCAAGACTGACTATAACCTTCGAGTTATCTGTTCCGCTCCCCGAGAATACATTCCTGCCTACTAGATCCTGTAAACATCCTCTCCAGCTGCAGAGCCAAAAGGCCGATCTGTCTTAATACAAGTAATTCATAGCCTCCGTTGCCATGCTTCCATGGAAGGCCCCGTGCCCCCACGCTTCACATGTAGACACTCAGGCGCTTATACACGCATCCACAGTTAGCATAGAATAGCTTCTACCCTAGAGACCTTTCCGCCCAGATAGTATAGTTCCTAAACATCAGATATCAGATATGATAGAAGTACAAGTTGATCTGACATGCCAGACTTCTGTCTCTTCCCGTCAGTGTAAATGTCAAGACCCCTGCACCCCGTCAGTCACACGTCATACAGCTGCGCGCGCATCCAAGCTTCCGATTTCTGCTGACATTGCAACATTCTGTTAGCACCACCCCTTGGTGCCACCCACTTGCGTCACCTGTCAGTGACGTTTCTAGCATACACCTCTAGTTCACGCCTAGTTTACGCCTCTTGATGATGTATTGGTACCACGTGTATACTGTTATCTTGTCTTCTCTCAGCTGTTACGCCTCTCACATTGAAACTTATGATGTAAATCAAGTATATAAGCTATGTAATGTCAATAAACGAGAGCGCGCTCTTCTATCCCTTCTGACACCCCTGTGGTGGTCAGAACATGATATCCTGATTCCTTTATGAGGAATAAAACCCTTAGAAACTCTAACACCACGGACTCTGTTTTCTTTCCTTCTGATTGAGTTATTATTGATTAAGTACTTACCTGCATAGAAATTAAGAGAGTAAATTAATTATTTACATCATTTTGGCGCCCGAATAGGGACCCCTCCCCCACCTCACGCGCCGGAAGGTGCGTTGCAATCCGTGTCCCCTGCCATCAGTTAGACGGACAACACGTGTACTGGCAGGATTTCCTGCATCCCCCTCTGACACACGGAGGTGACGAAGACTGCGATCAGTGCCCAGACGAGGCGGTGAGGAGTGCGGAGGATCCCGACCAGAGCCCAGCCGAAAGAAGCAAGGTCCGAGGTGTGAAGAGGCCCACCAGTTTTCCGAAGTTTCCCGAAGTTTTCCGAAGTTTTGAGTCGAGTCCAGTCGAGTTTTCCGAGGCCTTCTGTTTCCGTGCTTCCCGGTGAGTACCATTGCTGGGTCGTATCTAGACGGGTTTGGGTACGCAAGTCCGGTCTGCACTGTTTTTAGGCAGTGTATCTGTACTGTTTAGCAGTATATAAAGTATTCCGAATTTTTGCACTGTTACACCAGTGTATCCGTACCGTTGAGCGGTACATTCAGTGTAGGGGGTAGTTAGCTATGTCTTTAATGTTTTTATGTGATTAATGTCGTGGTATGAATGTGACTGTTTTATTGTGTATCATTGTATTTCTTGTATCAACTAGCAACTCGTATCAAGGAATAAAGACTAGCGTTCAAGTAATAAGCAAACAAGATGCCGTTCCTCAGCAAGTTAAAACAGATAGGAACTAGGAAAGGGTTACTAGAGGAAGAAATTCCCATCCCCCCTAGGGACACTCCAGGCAATTTTATGTATCAGAAGCACGGCATAGATGCCATATTATATCTAGATTTATGGGCCGATTACACCAAGCACCTAGATGAGAGACACAGATGGCCTGTTACCGGAACGTGGGATGCCGAGTGCATCATGAGGGTAGAAGAAGCATTATGGAAAAAGAAAGCTAGGCAATCTCAGAAGGACGCCATAGAATTTTGGCGTAAGGAATCACGTAAGCGTGCTGACAAAGCACTCCGTAGAGAAGACAGACTTAAAGAATCAGATAAAGAGCGAGAAAACGAATTAGTTACTGAAGGGATCCGAGTAAAAACAGAACAAATAGACCGTGCCCGAAATAATCTTGTAAACGGTATGTACCTCGCAGCAGATGGCCCATCCGAAACTGAATCAGAGATACCGAAAAACTTACCGATACCATTAGTTCCAGCTAAAGTAATGCACAAGACTACTAAAGACATATTCCTGAATTCGTATCTAGAGGATGTAGCGCCAGCTTACACCAATCTGCCTGTTCGTGCCCTGCCTACTGACAGGGATGGGGGTGGCACTGCGCCCCCAGATAATGTTCCGCCGGTACCGCGACAGACCTCCCCTGTTCCGCCACCTCCGCCACTTCCTCCACTCAAGACGGATCTACCGAAACCAGCACTACCCGATCTTACTAAAAGACAGACTCAAGTCCAGATACAGACTCCGCGGAGAGATAATGCCCAAGCATCCGCCCCGGGAGGTGCGACAGCGGGTCTACAGACCCCGCCACCGACACACAGATTACATTTAAAGGACACACAGAATCCTTCCCAGTCACCCTATTCAGCCCGGCTAGACGCATTCAAAGATAGGATGTCATTCTGCAGATATGATCCAGTACCCGGAACAGACGATCTGATGGTCTTAGCATCACTACGCTTAAGATCTGCCACCGATAGCTTGTTATGCTATGTAGGAATGCAGGAAGCTCTCGACAGACTATACAAATTCATACAGACGGGGAAAGACCCCGACAGTGTTAAAGCTGCCATGTATAAACAGAAAGTTGACGTTCAAAAACAGATTTTAAGATTCTTCATAAATTGTGTGATAAGAGAACGAGACAGGCCCGGGACAGATCAGAGTGAGTTAGACGCATTAAACAAGTGGGGCCAAAACATAGCAGACGCGAAACATGACAAGCTATCATGTATAGCCACTATGTCCCAGAAAATTAGAAAGGCAGTATTAACTGCACATCAGGAAGAAAATGATAAAACTTCCTCTGGGGAGGAAGATGAAGATGAAACATCAGAAAAATCTACAGATATGATAGCGTATGTAGGTAGGGGAAACTACCTTAGGAAAGGTGTCCGTCCGGAGAGCAAGAGAGTTCTTTTCTCCGCTTTAACAAATCCGAATTCTTCAGAACATCAGTTCCAGGAAACTGATAAAAGGCTTCGAGATCGAGTAGGGTATCATATACTCAATTCTATGGATGAACAGGAACTAGCCCGGTCCGCCGTGTTGTGGGCCGAAAACGCAGACATATATAATGATGACACGTTAGTGCAGACATTCTTGAACCTTTCCCCGGAAGAGCAGAAAATAGCAGGTGTATACATGATTCAGCACCTCCTCATCAAGTTCAGAAACCATCATTCTGATCCAGGTCCCTTACACGAAACATTAGAAGCACTAATTATGGATAGATGGAGAGGTTTTAGTACCAAATTAATACAAATAATTCTAGAACAACGACGTAAGTATAACACTTTCCTGAGCTCTGAATATGTTCCCGCCCCACCTCCAGAAAGAAAAATGTACCACATGCAATGCGGTAGTGGCATTGAAAGTCAGAATCCCTTACGAGAAGTACATCCAGTTATGGGTGCGGACCAACGTCTGAAACGTGTGTATGTTCACACACCACTGACTAAGTTAGAACTGTTAGAAATGAAGAAATTAGTTCCGTGCCATGATAAAGACCCTGCGGGTTTTCACAGAGAGCTTAAAGACATGTTACTGATGGGAGATTACACGTATGATGATATTATGAAAATGTTGAAAGTACTGTTGCCCACGGGCATTTACGAGAAATTAAAGGAGAAGGATTGGGAAGTGGGAGAGTCAAAGATAGCATGGGCGGAAATAGAAGACGAAGAAAGCAAACGAGTCCCAGGGGTAGGCCTTGGGGACAAGACTAAAGCATTACCAGGTTTAATAGTACAGGTTCTGCCAAGATTATTGACAACTAGAAAGGAAGATTGGGACGCAATCTCGTCCTGCAAACAGAAACAAGATGAAGATACTAGTGACTTTTATTCAAGATTCGAGAAATGTTTCATTATCAATAGTGGTCTAAAAACAAGTAGCGAGTCATATCCACACCTTTTTGTAACAAAATTAGTAGAGAACGCCCTACCACTAGTTAAAAATAGAGTGTACAAGGTTGAAAGTACTTGGCAGGCAAATACGCCATCACAGATGTTACAAATGTTACAATATCACCAGAATAGAATTAGGGAAGAACAAGAGCAGGAACAGAAACGTATGAAAGACACGAAAATGAAAATGTTAGTGGCTCAGACAATTCCAGCCGAGGGTCATAGAAAAGGTGGGGCCCAGACAAATCATTCTGCCGCTCCCGTTAAAGGGACATGTAATTATTGCAAGCAGCCAGGTCACTACGTACATGAATGTCCAGTCCTGAAACATAACATCGAGACAGGTAAAACTAAAGAAAGACCGCGTCCGCCTAGACATGAACAGGGTCAACAACAGACCTCACAGAACGAACAGCCAATGCAGAATACACAGCCCATGCATGATCAGTCCCATACAGTACAGACAGTAGCAGTACCGCAGCCACAGCATGCTCAGACACAGCCCGCTGCCGCAACACGACAAGTATCACAACAGATGTACCAGTATGCCCAGTCGGCATATCCAGATTATCAGCGTTATACATGAAACAGCCTAGGGAGGGAAAGTGATTTGCCTCTTATTGAAATTCCTGTAGATCAAGAAGGTCCTTATGTACATAGTCACGTATTAGGAAAAGACAGAAAGTTTTTAATTGACACAGGGGCAAGTCGCACTACTATAAGTCATAATGAAGTTCCAGGGGCACCCCTCTCAGGCTCACAGAATGTTTCCCTTGGTTTTTCAGGACAGCCTATTGTAAATGAAGTATCAGAACCAGTACCACTAGCTGTGGGTCCATTATCTCGAGTTACAGACTTGTTACTTACAAAATCATGTCCCGAAAATCTGTTAGGAATTAAAACACTGAAGGCTCTAGGAGCTATAATTTGCTGTTCCCCGGAGGGAGTCAGACTCTTTCTACGGGATTTCAAGGGTCATTATGTTCTACGTGACTTTGATGTCAGATTGAGAAATGTACCAGATCACTTATGGGCAAAAGGCCCAGCTGATGTAGGTTGTATGCATATCACACCATACCGTGTTACACTCAAGACAGGAGTTGTTCTACCCAGAATCAGACAATACAAGTTACCACCCGATGCTGTAGTGGCTTTACTGAAAATCATTGAAGAGCTTATTGCCCAAGGAGTGGTCGTAGAGACCGACTCCAATATCTGTAATTCGCCTATCATTCCAATTCTTAAACGTACAGACCGCAATGCACCGCCAGTATACCGGTTGGTGATTGATCTTCGAGAACTGAACAAATGCATTGTACCACAGTATCCTGTGGTCCCCGATATCTCCTCCCTGTTGACTGCCATTGATTCAGAAGCAACGTTCTTTACTGTAATCGATCTCAAGAACGCTTTCTTCAGTGTACCCATTGACCCGGAGAGCCAATATCTCTTCGGATTCAGTTTAAATGGACGAAGTTTCAAATTTTCCCGCGCACCTCAAGGATTTACAGAAAGCCCCAGCATCTATAGTCAAGCACTGAAAAGACAACTAGATTGTATTCAAATGCCAGTTAATACCGCTTTACTACAGTACGTCGATGATCTACTGATCACCGCACGAAGTGAGCCCGAATGTGAACAAGCATCTCTGATAGTTTTGCATTTTCTGGCCGACAAAGGACACAAGGTGTCTCCTTCGAAGCTACAATTCTGTGTTCAGCAAGTTGTGTACTTGGGTCACTTGCTGTCCAAAGTGGGGAGACAGCTCACTCCCGATCGCGTTCAGTTAATAGTAAACATGCCCAGACCCCAGACACAAAAAGAAGTGCGGGCCTTCATAGGCCTCACCTCGTACTGCAGACAATGGATTCCTCAATATGCATTTCTAGCTAAACCACTCATCCAGTTAACGACACAGGAGGCAGCAACTTCGACTGTCCTCCCTTGGACTCAGGAACACACACAAGCCTTTGAGGAATTAAAGAAAGCTTTATGCCAAGCACCAGTTTTAGCGACACCATGTTACAGCAAACCGTTTACACTTTTTGTTACAGAACGTGACGGTACAGCGTTGTCTGTCCTCACTCAAGATCAAGCAGGTTCACATAAGCCTTGCGCTTATTTTTCAAGCACATTGGATTCAGTAGCACAGGCACTCCCTGCATGCTTAAAGTCAGTAGCAGCAACAGCGTTAGCAATCAGACAAAGCGATTCAATTGTTTTAGGTCATCAGTTAACAGTACAGGTTCCACATTCTGTAGAGGTTCTGTTAAACAGAACCCAGACTCAACACTTAACTATAGCGCGACTGACAGGTTACGAATTGACATTATTCCAGCCACACATAGAAATCAGACGCTGCAGTATCTTGAATCCAGCAACATTGTTACCTACAGTTATGACAGATCCAGCCCCACATGATTGTATAGAGATTATTAATGCAGTAACAAAGCCCAGACGAGATTTAACAGATGTTCCACTGACAAATCCAGACCTGACACTTTATGTGGATGGTTCATGCATGAGAACAAGTACAGGAGAGTTAGTGGCCGCATATGCTGTGACCACTGAAACTGAAGTTAAAGAAACACATCGTATTGATACACTGTCTGCTCAAGCGGCAGAGCTCATCGCTCTGACCCAAGCCTGTATTCTAGCAAAGAACAGAAATGTTAACATATACACAGATTCCCGTTATGCGTTTGGAGTCGTACACGACTTCGGCATGCTCTGGCAGGAACGAGGTTTCCTGACCTCTCATGGTACCAAAATACAGCATGGTCCTCTCATTCAAGCACTGTTAGAAGCAATACATCTGCCTTCAGCCATATCAGTCATGAAGTGTAAAGCACATACTAAAGCCACAGATTCTGTTTCCCAGGGTAACGACCTGGCAGATCAGACTGCAAAACATACAGCACTGACTCACACTCAGACAACTGACACGACAAAGATAACAGATCTGACAAACTGCATGACAGTCAGGGATCCCACACTAGATGTTATTGACATTCAGACACATGCTACTGCAGACGAAATAAAGAAATGGACCGAACTAGGAGGGATCCAGACAGATCAAGGTTGGATGACGGGAAAATCTACATGGTTTCTCCCTGACTCTATGGTTCAAGTTATGATAAATACAGCACATAGTCCTGCCCACCTGGGAGAGAAAGCCATGTTAGACAGTTTACAAAATCTCTGGTACAATAAACACTTACGAGCAGCCGCAAAACAGAAAGTGCGTACTTGCATGATCTGTTGTCAGTTCAATCCAGGTAAAAGCGTCCCTGTAGAACAAGGTGGATTTCATCCTCCCGATCACCCTTTTGAAGTCCTCCAGATGGATTATATCCAGATGGACCGTTGTCGAGGATTCAAATATGTTCTCGTAGTTGTCTGTGCTCTGTCCCGCTGGACCGAAGCATACCCAGTCTCAGATTACACTGCTCCGACCACTGCCAAACAGTTGGTTCGTGAATTCTTCCCACGGTACGGCTTGCCTCGTGTCGTGTACTCAGATAACGGTCAGCCATTCTCATCTGCCCTAATGAAAGAAGTTTCCTTGTTATTAGGATACCAGTGGAAGTTCCATTGTGTCCGACATCCAGAGGCCGCAGGCCTTGTTGAAAGGCATAATCAGACATTAAAGATTCGCCTTGCCAAAATATGTCAAGACAAAGGGGTCGACTGGATAGTCGCCCTGCCGGTGGCACTATTCTATATAAGAATGGTCGCCCATTCGAGATCAGGGCTATCTCCGTACGAAGTGGTCTTTGGCAGACCACCGAATATGTGGGGGACGCCCATTCCTAAAAAGATAACCGATGTTGATTCTAATATGTTGACAGATTACCTTGCCTCCTTGATGTCTGCACTCCAATCATGTCGTTCACAGGTTGCCGCAGCCTTCCCTGACAACACCGATGTGAAGGAGCATGATGTCCGCCCCGGTGACGTTGTTTTAGTCCGGAACTTCGACAGGAAAAGTCCGTTGGAGCCCCGCTGGAAGTCTCCGAAAACCGTTCTACTAACAACAAGGACCGCCGTCAAGTTGGAAGGAAGAAAGGGGTGGGTCCACCTAAGCCATATCAAAACATTCCCAGGACTGAAACCGGAACAAGACACACCCACCCCCACCAAAGACTCTGATATCAAAGACTTTTCCGAACCCAAACGAGAAAAAACTCCTCAAGAACAATATCGTATGAAGTTACGATCTAGCAAGTCAGACAGTTTAATTGTTTAAGTCCTCCCCTAGGTGAATCGGTTAAATAGTTTCTGACATGTATCCCCTAGATCGAGTTAGAGAGAGAGAGGAAAAGAAAAGAACATATTGCAAATCACTTCGTAGTCACTGCATAGTGACACTAATAATTATGTTTATTCTAAGTATATTAATAATTGTTGCTAGCATCTTATTACCGATATACTTTCCTATCTTCAAGCGTGAACAATCTGCTTACAATGTCTCTGCTGAACACACTTTTAGTGAATTACCTCCTCATGAGCTTTCCTACAGACTTGCGCTGCGCAACAATACATTCATTAGTATGTTACATCATTCTCATCAAACTAACAATGCTACAAATTGCTGGATATGTGGCCGACTCCCTCCCTACCAGAATTATAAGGGAGCCCTGCCTCTCTTTCCTTACCCGTTCTCTCACAATGGCTCCTGTGGAGCATGGTTTAAGATAATTAATTCATTAGATCCCGACATTGCTGTTTTCGATGGGGGTTGGGTTTGGGGAAACCTGAACTTGGTCCTACTAGACGTCTGTTACCCGGATAAGGAGGGACTCCCCATTAGAATAGGAACTGATCTAGAAAATGAAGTATATGGATTAGGTAATTACACAATTAGCCTTATGATTCTTACTGTCGAATCCAAAGCCGCACCAGTTCTACCTATTATGTCAGTACTGCCAGTCATTGGTGAATTATGTATCAAGAAGAAAGGTTCCGTACACTTAGGTCATAGTAAATGCACTACTGTGGTCGAATTCAGTGATGATGGAAAATCATCTTTCAAAGCTATCAGTCATTCTTACTTTGTGTGTGGTCATACCGCATACATCTGTCTACCTCCAGATTGGGATGGTACCTGTTACATTGCATTCCTTCTGCCGCCTGTTTTTCTAGCTCCTTCTGATTACCATAGAAATAGCAATCTAGTAAAGAATAGACCCAGAAGAGATGCCCCCCTTGTCGACTACACAGAAACGGCATGGGAACAGTACACTGACTTTAATAAAGGATTCTTTTTCTTTTTAGGCCCTGTACAGAATAGTAAATTAATACGCAGATTAACTAGAACACTTGAAGCTGTAGTAAATGAAACTACCTCCGCCTTAGGAAACTTAACAGAGGAGCAGTCCGCTATGCGGGTTGTTGTCCTTCAGAATCGTCTTGTAATTGACGTCATCTTGGCAGATAGAGGTGGAGCCTGTAAGGTCATCGGGTCAAGCTGCTGTGTTTTCATTCCCCAGAATGCACCATCTGTATATCAAGCTATCACCCGTCTTCATAAAATTGCAAATCAGATACATCAGAATCCAGGCACCTGGACTTGGTCCGGTTGGTTCTGGACAACGTTAACAGCTTGGGGATGGAAGATACTATCCTTCCTAGGCATTGGCCTAGTCCTAGTATTCAGTTGCTGCTTGTGCCTACAGTGTGGGCCAGCGATTTGTGGACTGTGTGCCACTTCTTGCATTGAACATTCCAGTTTTCACTCAAAACGTAACCGAAAGAAAGAAGAACAAATGATGTTACAAGAACAGACTGATCGATTCATGAGGATCGATATTTCATGAAGGGTCCGTAGGGAACAAGGAGGGAATGAGGAAAATTAAATTTTGGCCATGTTGTGTTCCCTAGCGCGTACCCCACCGACTCCATGTACCAGCTTAAAGTGCATGTAACTTCCCTCCTGTGCCAGTTATGAAGACGCAAATACATTTGCGTCCACCGTCAACTTGTCCTCTTTCAGACGCACCATGAATGGATTATATAGTCCGTTCCTAAGTATGCTACGCCAACGTCTTTTTGTAGTACACTTTTCGCTTTTTCCTGCTCTAGCCAGAGTAGGCCCTGAATTCCTGCCATCTGAACCTCTTTTGTGGCTCCTGGCTCTGCCCAGGCTACCTCTGTACTCATGAACTATGTCCTATATTCAGCGCGACCCCTCGCGCTCAGCTCAAGCCTGCTTTCTGCCAAGACTGACTATAACCTTCGAGTTATCTGTTCCGCTCCCCGAGAATACATTCCTGCCTACTAGATCCTGTAAACATCCTCTCCAGCTGCAGAGCCAAAAGGCCGATCTGTCTTAATACAAGTAATTCATAGCCTCCGTTGCCATGCTTCCATGGAAGGCCCCGTGCCCCCACGCTTCACATGTAGACACTCAGGCGCTTATACACGCATCCACAGTTAGCATAGAATAGCTTCTACCCTAGAGACCTTTCCGCCCAGATAGTATAGTTCCTAAACATCAGATATCAGATATGATAGAAGTACAAGTTGATCTGACATGCCAGACTTCTGTCTCTTCCCGTCAGTGTAAATGTCAAGACCCCTGCACCCCGTCAGTCACACGTCATACAGCTGCGCGCGCATCCAAGCTTCCGATTTCTGCTGACATTGCAACATTCTGTTAGCACCACCCCTTGGTGCCACCCACTTGCGTCACCTGTCAGTGACGTTTCTAGCATACACCTCTAGTTCACGCCTAGTTTACGCCTCTTGATGATGTATTGGTACCACGTGTATACTGTTATCTTGTCTTCTCTCAGCTGTTACGCCTCTCACATTGAAACTTATGATGTAAATCAAGTATATAAGCTATGTAATGTCAATAAACGAGAGCGCGCTCTTCTATCCCTTCTGACACCCCTGTGGTGGTCAGAACATGATATCCTGATTCCTTTATGAGGAATAAAACCCTTAGAAACTCTAACACCACGGACTCTGTTTTCTTTCCTTCTGATTGAGTTATTATTGATTAAGTACTTACCTGCATAGAAATTAAGAGAGTAAATTAATTATTTACATCAAGGAGCGTGAGATGCCGGGGGTGTCAGGAGCGTGAGATGCCGGGGGTGTCCGGAGCGTGAGATGCCGGGGGTGTCAGGAGCGTGAGATGCCGGGGGTGTCAGGAGCGTGAGATGCCAGGGGTGTCAGGAGCGTGAGATGCCGGGGGTGTCCGGAGCGTGAGATGCCGGGGGTGTCAGGAGCGTGAGATGCCAGGGGTGTCAGGAGCGTGAGATGCCGGGGGTGTCCGGAGCGTGAGATGCCGGGGGTGTCCGGAGCGTGAGATGCCGGGGGTGTCAGGAGCGTGAGATGCCGGGGGTGTCAGGAGCGTGAGATGCCGGGGGTGTCAGGAGCGTGAGATGCCGGGGGTGTCAGGAGCGTGAGATGCCGGGGGTGTCAGGAGCGTGAGATGCCGGGGGTGTCAGGAGCGTGAGATGCCGGGGGTGTCCGGAGCGTGAGATGCAGGGGGTGTCAGGAGCGTGAGATGCCGGGGGTGTCAGGAGCGCGAGATGCCGGGGGTGTCAGGAGCGCGAGATGCCGGGGGTGTCAGGAGCGCGAGATGCCGGGGGTGTCAGGAGCGCGAGATGCCGGGGGTGTCAGGAGCGCGAGATGCCGGGGGTGTCAGGAGCGTGAGATGCCGGGGGTGTCAGGAGCGTGAGATGCCGGGGATGTCAGGAGCGTGAGATGCCGGGGGTGTCAGGAGCGTGAGATGCCGGGGGTGTCAGGAGAGTGAGATGCGGGGGGTGTCAGGAGAGTGAGATGCGGGGGTGTCAGGAGCGTGAGATGCCGGGGGTGTCAGGAGCGTGAGATGCTGGGGTGTCAGGAGCGTGAGATGCTGGGGTGTCAGGAGAGTGAGATGCTGGGGTGTCAGGAGCGTTAGATGCCGGGGGTGTCAGGAGCGTGAGATGCCGGGGGTGTCAGGAGCGTGAGATGCCGGGGTTGTCAGGAGCGTGAGATGCCGGGGGTGTCAGGAGGGTGAGATGCCGGGGTGTCAGGGGTGTCAGGAGGGTGAGATGCCGGGGTGTCCGGAGCGTGAGATGCCGGGGTGTCAGGAGCGTGAGATGCCGGGGATGTCAGGAGAGTGAGACGCCAGGGTGACAGGAGAGTGAGATGCCAGGGGTGTCAGGAGCGTGAGATGCCGGGGGTGTCAGGAGAGTGAGATGCTGGGGGTGTCAGGAGCGTGAGATGCCGGGGGTGTCAGGAGAGTGAGATGCTCGGGGTGTCAGGAGCGTGAGATGCGGGGGTGTCAGGAGAGTGAGAAGCCAGGGGTGTCAGGAGGGTGAGATGCCGGGGTGTCAGGAGAGTGAGATGCGGGGGTGTCAGGAGCGTGAGATGCCCGGGGTGTCAGGAGCGTGAGATGCCGGAGGTGTCAGGAGCGTGAGATGCCGGGGGTGTCAGGAGCGTGAGATGCCGGGGTGTCAGGAGCGTGAGATGCCGGGGGTGTCAGGAGGGTGAGATGCCGGGGTGTCAGGAGCGTGAGATGCCGGGTGTGTCAGGAGCGTGAGATGCAGGGGTTGTCAGGAGCGTGAGATGCCGGGGGTGTCAGGAGGGTGAGATGGCGGGGGTATCAGGAGCGTGAGATGGCGGGGTATCAGGAGCGTGAGATGCCGGGGGTATCAGGAGCGTGAGATGCCGGGGGTGTCAGGAGCGTGAGATGCCGGGGGTGTCAGGAGCGTGAGATGCCGGGGGTGTCAGGAGTGTCAGATGCGGGGTGTCAGGAGCATGAGATGCTGGGTGTGGGGGGTCAGGACAGGAGATGCGGGGGTGTGGGAGGTCAGGACAGGAGATGCGGGGTGTGGGGGGTGTCAGGAGCGTGAGATGCCGGGGGTGTCAGGAGAGTGAGATGCGGGGGGTGTCAGGAGAGTGAGATGCGGGGTGTCAGGAGCGTGAGATGCCCGGGGTGTCAGGAGCGTGAGATGCCGGGGGTGTCAGGAGCGTGAGATGCCGGGGGTGTCAGGAGCGTGAGATGCCGGGGGTGTCAGGAGCGTGAGATGCCGGGGTGTCAGGAGCGTGAGATGCCGGGTGTGTCAGGAGGGTGAGATGCCGGGGGTGTCAGGAGGGTGAGATGCCGGGGGTGTCAGGAGCGTGAGATGCCGGGGTTGTCAGGAGCGTGAGATGCCGGGGGTGTCCGGAGCGTGAGATGCCGGGGGTGTCAGGAGCGTGAGATGCCGGGGGTATCAGGAGCGTGAGATGCCGGGGGTATCAGGAGCGTGAGATGCCGGGGGTGTCAGGAGCGTGAGATGCCGGGGGTGTCCGGAGCGTGAGATGCCGGGGGTGTCCGGAGCGTGAGATGCTGGGGTTTCAGGAGCGTGAGATGCCGGGGGTGTCAAGAGCATGAGATGCCAGGGGTGTCAGGAGCGTGAGATGCCGGGGGTGTCAGGAGAGTGAGATGCCGGGGGTGTCAGGAGAGTGAGATGCCGGGGGTGTCAGGAGCGTGAGATGCCGGGGGTGTCAGGAGCGTGAGATGCCGGGGGTGCCAGGAGCGTGAGATGCCGGGGGTGTCAGGAGCGTGAGATGCCGGGGGTGTCAGGAGCGTAGGTGCCGGGGGTGTCAGGAGAGTGAGATGCCGGGGGTGTCAGGAGCGTGAGATGCGGGGGTGTCAGGAGAGTGAGAAGCCAGGGGTGTCAGGAGGGTGAGATGCCGGGGTGTGAGGAGCGTGAGATGCCGGGGGTGTCCGGAGCGTGAGATGCCGGGGGTGTCCGGAGCGTGAGATGCCGGGGGTGTCCGGAGCGTGAGATGCCGGGGGTGTCCGGAGCGTGAGATGCCGGGGGTGTCCGGAGCGTGAGATGCCGGGGGTGTCCGGAGCGTGAGATGCCGGGAGTGTCAGGAGCGTGAGAAGCCGGGGGTGTCAGGAGCGTGAGAAGCCGGGGGTGTCAGGAGCGTGAGAAGCCGGGGGTGTCAGGAGCGTGAGAAGCCGGGGGTGTCAGGAGCGTGAGATGCCGGGGGTGTCAGGAGCATGAGATGCCGGGGGTGTCAGGAGCGTGAGATGCCGGGGGTGTCCGGAGCGTGAGATGCCGGGGGTGTCCGGAGCGTGAGATGCCGGGGGTGTCCGGAGCGTGAGATGCCGGGGGTGTCCGGAGCGTGAGATGCCGGGGGTGTCCGGAGCGTGAGATGCCGGGGGTGTCCGGAGCGTGAGATGCCGGGGGTGTCCGGAGCGTGAGATGCCGGGGGTGTCCGGAGCGTGAGATGCCGGGGGTGTCTGGAGCGTGAGATGCCGGGGGTGTCCGGAGTGTGAGAAGCCGGGGGTGTCTGGAGCGTGAGATGCCCGCCGGGGGTGTCAGGAGCGTGAGATGCCCGCCGGGGGTGTCAGGAGCGTGAGATGCCGGGGGTGTCAGGAGCGTGAGATGCCAGGGGTGTCAGGAGAGTGAGATGCCGGGGGTGTCAGGAGCGTTAGATGCCGGGGGTGTCAGGAGCGTGAGATGCCGGGGGTGTCAGGAGCGTGAGATGCCGGGGGTGTCAGGAGCGTGAGATGCCGGGTGTCAGGAGCGTGAGATGCTGGGGGTGTCAGGAGCGTGAGAAGCCAGGGGTGTCAGGAGCGTGAGATGCCGGGGGTGTCAGGAGCGTGAGATGCCGGGGTGTCAGGAGCGTGAGATGCCAGGGGTGTCAGGAGCGTGAGATGCCAGGGGTGTCAGGAGCGTGAGATGCCAGGGGTGTCAGGAGCGTGAGATGCCAGGGGTGTCAGGAGCGTGAGATGCCGGGGGTGTCAGGAGCGTGAGATGCCGGGGGTGTCAGGAGGGTGAGATGCCGGGGGTGTCAGGAGGGTGAGATGCCGGGGGTGTCAGGAGGGTGAGATGCCGGGGGTGTCAGGAGCGTGAGATGCCGGGGGTGTCAGGAGCGTGAGATGCCGGGGGTGTCAGGAGCGTGAGATGCCGGGGGTGTCAGGAGCGCGAGATGCCGGGGGTGTCAGGAGCGCGAGATGCCGGGGGTGTCAGGAGCGTGAGATGCCGGGGGTGTCAGGAGCGTGAGATGCCGGGGGTGTCAGGAGCGTGAGATGCCGGGGTGTCAGGAGCGTGAGATGCCGGGGTGTCAGGAGCGTGGGATGCCGGGGGTGTCAGGAGAGTGAGACGCCAGGGTGACAGGAGAGTGAGATGCTAGGGGTGTCAGGAGCGTGAGATGACGGGGGTGTCAGGAGCGTGAGATGACGGGGGTGTCAGGAGCGTGAGATGACGGGGGTGTCAGGAGCGTGAGATGACGGGGGTGTCCGGAGCGTGAGATGCCGGGGGTGTCAGGAGCGTGAGAAGCCGGGGGTGTCAGGAGCGTGAGATGCCGGGGGTGTCAGGAGCGTGAGATGCCGGGGGTGTCAGGAGCGTGAGATGCCGGGGTGTCAGGAGAGTGAGATGCTGGGGGTGTCAGGAGCGTGAGATGCCGGGGGTGTCAGGAGCGTGAGATGCCGGGGGTGTCAGGAGCGTGAGATGCCGGGGGTTTCAGGAGCGTGAGATGCGGGGTGTCAGGAGCGTGAGATGCCGGGGGTGTCAAGAGTGTGAGATGCCGGGGGTGTCAGGAGCGTGAGATGCTGGGGTGTCAGGAGCGTGAGATGCTGGGGTGTCAGGAGCGTGAGATGCCGGGGGTGTCAAGAGTGTGAGATGCCGGGGGTGTCAGGAGCGTGAGATGCTGGGGTGTCAGGAGCGTGAGATGCTGGGGTGTCAGGAGAGTGAGATGCTGGGGTGTCAGGAGCGTTAGATGCGGGGGTGTCAGAAGCGTGAGATGCGGGGGTGTCAGGAGCGTGAGATGCCGGGGTTGTCAGGAGCGTGAGATGCCGGGGGTGTCAGGAGGGTGAGATGCCGGGGTGTCAGGGGTGTCAGGAGGGTGAGATGCCGGGGTGTCAGGAGCGTGAGATGCCGGGGTGTCAGGAGCGTGAGATGCCGGGGGTGTCAGGAGCGTGAGATGCCGGGGGTGTCAGGAGCGTGAGATGCCGGGGTGTCAGGAGCGTGAGATGCCAGGCGTGTCAAGAGCGTGAGATGCCGGGGTGTCAGGAGCGTGAGATGCCAGGGGTGTCAGGAGCGTGAGATGCCGGGGGTGTCAGGAGCGTGAGATGCCAGGGGTGTCAGGAGCGTGAGATGCCGGGGTGTCAGGAGCGTGAGATGCCGGGGGTGTCAGGAGCGTGAGATGCCGGGGGTGTCAGGAGCGTGAGATGCGGGGGGTGTCAGGAGCGTGAGATGCCAGGGGTGTCAGGAGCGTGAGATGCCGGGGTGTCAGGAGAGTGAGATGCCAGGGGTGTCAGGAGCGTGAGATGCCGGGGGTGTCAGGAGCGTGAGATGCCGGGGGTGTCAGGAGCGTGAGATGCCGGGGGTGTCCGGAGCGTGAGATGCCGAGGGTGTCAGGAGCGTGAGATGCCGGGGGTGTCCGGAGCGTGAGATGCCGGGGGTGTCCGGAGCGTGAGATGCCGGGGGTGTCCGGAGCGTGAGATGCCGGGGGTGTCAGGAGCGTGAGATGCCGGGGGTGTCAGGAGCGTGAGATGCCGGGGGTGTCAGGAGCGCGAGATGCCGGGGGTGTCAGGAGCGCGAGATGCCGGGGGTGTCCGGAGCGTGAGATGCCGGGGGTGTCCGGAGCGTGAGATGCTGGGGTTTCAGGAGCGTGAGATGCCGGGGGTGTCAAGAGCATGAAATGCCAGGGGTGTCAGGAGCGTGAGATGCCGGGGGTGTCAGGAGAGTGAGATGCCGGGGGTGTCAGGAGCGTGAGATGCCGGGGGTGTCAGGAGCGTGAGATGCCGGGGGTGCCAGGAGCGTGAGATGCCGGGGGTGTCAGGAGCGTGAGATGCCGGGGGTGTCAGGAGCGTAGGTGCCGGGGGTGTCAGGAGAGTGAGATGCCGGGGGTGTCAGGAGCGTGAGATGCGGGGGTGTCAGGAGAGTGAGAAGCCAGGGGTGTCAGGAGGGTGAGATGCCGGGGTGTGAGGAGCGTGAGATGCCGGGGGTGTCCGGAGCGTGAGATGCCGGGGGTGTCCGGAGCGTGAGATGCCGGGGGTGTCCGGAGCGTGAGATGCCGGGGGTGTCCGGAGCGTGAGATGCCGGGGGTGTCCGGAGCGTGAGATGCCGGGGGTGTCCGGAGCGTGAGATGCCGGGGGTGTCCGGAGCGTGAGATGCCGGGGGTGTCCGGAGCGTGAGATGCCGGGAGTGTCAGGAGCGTGAGAAGCCGGGGGTGTCAGGAGCGTGAGAAGCCGGGGGTGTCAGGAGCGTGAGAAGCCGGGGGTGTCAGGAGCGTGAGATGCCGGGGGTGTCAGGAGCGTGAGATGCCGGGGGTGTCAGGAGCATGAGATGCCGGGGGTGTCAGGAGCGTGAGATGCCGGGGGTGTCCGGAGCGTGAGATGCCGGGGGTGTCCGGAGCGTGAGATGCCGGGGGTGTCCGGAGCGTGAGATGCCGGGGGTGTCCGGAGCGTGAGATGCCGGGGGTGTCCGGAGCGTGAGATGCCGGGGGTGTCCGGAGCGTGAGATGCCGGGGGTGTCCGGAGCGTGAGATGCCGGGGGTGTCCGGAGCGTGAGATGCCGGGGGTGTCCGGAGCGTGAGATGCCGGGGTGTCAGGAGCGTGAGATGCCAGGCGTGTCAAGAGCGTGAGATGCCGGGGTGTCAGGAGCGTGAGATGCCAGGGGTGTCAGGAGCGTGAGATGCCGGGGGTGTCAGGAGCGTGAGATGCCAGGGGTGTCAGGAGCGTGAGATGCCGGGGTGTCAGGAGCGTGAGATGCCGGGGGTGTCAGGAGCGTGAGATGCCGGGGGTGTCCGGAGTGTGAGAAGCCGGGGGTGTCTGGAGCGTGAGATGCCCGCCGGGGGTGTCAGGAGCGTGAGATGCCCGCCGGGGGTGTCAGGAGCGTGAGATGCCGGGGGTGTCAGGAGCGTGAGATGCCAGGGGTGTCAGGAGAGTGAGATGCCGGGGGTGTCAGGAGCGTTAGATGCCGGGGGTGTCAGGAGCGTGAGATGCCGGGGGTGTCAGGAGCCTGAGATGCCGGGGGTGTCAGGAGCGTGAGATGCCGGGTGTCAGGAGCGTGAGATGCTGGGGGTGTCAGGAGCGTGAGAAGCCAGGGGTGTCAGGAGCGTGAGATGCCGGGGGTGTCAGGAGCGTGAGATGCCGGGGTGTCAGGAGCGTGAGATGCCAGGGGTGTCAGGAGCGTGAGATGCCAGGGGTGTCAGGAGCGTGAGATGCCAGGGGTGTCAGGAGCGTGAGATGCCAGGGGTGTCAGGAGCGTGAGATGCCGGGGGTGTCAGGAGCGTGAGATGCCGGGGGTGTCAGGAGGGTGAGATGCCGGGGGTGTCAGGAGGGTGAGATGCCGGGGGTGTCAGGAGGGTGAGATGCCGGGGGTGTCAGGAGCGTGAGATGCCGGGGGTGTCAGGAGCGTGAGATGCCGGGGGTGTCCGGAGCGTGAGATGCCGGGGGTGTCAGGAGCGCGAGATGCCGGGGGTGTCAGGAGCGCGAGATGCCGGGGGTGTCAGGAGCGTGAGATGCCGGGGGTGTCAGGAGCGTGAGATGCCGGGGGTGTCAGGAGCGTGAGATGCCGGGGTGTCAGGAGCGTGAGATGCCGGGGTGTCAGGAGCGTGGGATGCCGGGGGTGTCAGGAGAGTGAGACGCCAGGGTGACAGGAGAGTGAGATGCTAGGGGTGTCAGGAGCGTGAGATGACGGGGGTGTCAGGAGCGTGAGATGACGGGGGTGTCAGGAGCGTGAGATGACGGGGGTGTCAGGAGCGTGAGATGACGGGGGTGTCCGGAGCGTGAGATGCCGGGGGTGTCAGGAGCGTGAGAAGCCGGGGGTGTCAGGAGCGTGAGATGCCGGGGGTGTCAGGAGCGTGAGATGCCGGGGGTGTCAGGAGCGTGAGATGCCGGGGTGTCAGGAGAGTGAGATGCTGGGGGTGTCAGGAGCGTGAGATGCCGGGGGTGTCAGGAGCGTGAGATGCCGGGGGTGTCAGGAGCGTGAGATGCCGGGGGTGTCAGGAGCGTGAGATGCGGGGTGTCAGGAGCGTGAGATGCCGGGGGTGTCAAGAGTGTGAGATGCCGGGGGTGTCAGGAGCGTGAGATGCTGGGGTGTCAGGAGCGTGAGATGCTGGGGTGTCAGGAGCGTGAGATGCCGGGGGTGTCAAGAGTGTGAGATGCCGGGGGTGTCAGGAGCGTGAGATGCTGGGGTGTCAGGAGCGTGAGATGATGGGGTGTCAGGAGAGTGAGATGCTGGGGTGTCAGGAGCGTTAGATGCGGGGGTGTCAGAAGCGTGAGATGCGGGGGTGTCAGGAGCGTGAGATGCCGGGGTTGTCAGGAGCGTGAGATGCCGGGGGTGTCAGGAGGGTGAGATGCCGGGGTGTCAGGGGTGTCAGGAGGGTGAGATGCCGGGGTGTCAGGAGCGTGAGATGCCGGGGTGTCAGGAGCGTGAGATGCCGGGGGTGTCAGGAGCGTGAGATGCCGGGGGTGTCAGGAGCGTGAGATGCCGGGGTGTCAGGAGCGTGAGATGCCAGGCGTGTCAAGAGCGTGAGATGCCGGGGTGTCAGGAGCGTGAGATGCCAGGGGTGTCAGGAGCGTGAGATGCCGGGGGTGTCAGGAGCGTGAGATGCCAGGGGTGTCAGGAGCGTGAGATGCCGGGGTGTCAGGAGCGTGAGATGCCGGGGGTGTCAGGAGCGTGAGATGCCGGGGGTGTCAGGAGCGTGAGATGCGGGGGGTGTCAGGAGCGTGAGATGCCAGGGGTGTCAGGAGCGTGAGATGCCGGGGTGTCAGGAGAGTGAGATGCCAGGGGTGTCAGGAGCGTGAGATGCCGGGGGTGTCAGGAGCGTGAGATGCCGGGGGTGTCAGGAGCGTGAGATGCCGGGGGTGTCCGGAGCGTGAGATGCCGAGGGTGTCAGGAGCGTGAGATGCCGGGGGTGTCCGGAGCGTGAGATGCCGGGGGTGTCCGGAGCGTGAGATGCCGGGGGTGTCAGGAGCGTGAGATGCCGGGGGTGTCAGGAGCGTGAGATGCCGGGGGTGTCAGGAGCGCGAGATGCCGGGGGTGTCAGGAGCGCGAGATGCCGGGGGTGTCAGGAGCGCGAGATGCCGGGGGTGTCAGGAGAGTGAGATGCTGGGGGTGTCAGGAGCGTGAGATGCCGGGGGTGTCAGGAGAGTGAGATGCTCGGGGTGTCAGGAGCGTGAGATGCGGGGGGTGTCAGGAGAGTGAGAAGCCAGGGGTGTCAGGAGGGTGAGATGCCGGGGTGTCAGGAGAGTGAGATGCGGGGGTGTCAGGAGCGTGAGATGCCCGAGGTGTCAGGAGCGTGAGATGCCGGGGGTGTCAGGAGCGTGAGATGCCGGGGGTGTCAGGAGCGTGAGATGCCGGGGGTGTCAGGAGCGTGAGATGCCGGGGTGTCAGGAGCGTGAGATGCCGGGATGTCAGGAGCGTGAGATGCCGGGGGTGTCAGGAGGGTGAGATGCCGGGTGTGTCAGGAGCGTGAGATGCAGGGGTTGTCAGGAGCGTGAGATGCCGGGGGTGTCAGGAGCGTGAGATGCCGGGGGTGTCAGGAGGGTGAGATGGCGGGGGTATCAGGAGCGTGAGATGGCGGGGTATCAGGAGCGTGAGATGCCGGGGGTATCAGGAGCGTGAGATGCCGGGGGTGTCAGGAGCGTGAGATGCCGGGGGTGTCAGGAGCGTGAGATGCCGGGGGTGTCAGGAGTGTCAGATGCGGGGTGTCAGGAGCATGAGATGCGGGGTGTGGGGGGTCAGGACAGGAGATGCGGGGGTGTGGGAGGTCAGGACAGGAGATGCGGGGTGTGGGGGGTGTCAGGAGCGTGAGATGCCGGGGGTGTCAGGAGAGTGAGATGCGGGGGGTGTCAGGAGAGTGAGATGCGGGGGTGTCAGGAGCGTGAGATGCCCGGGGTGTCAGGAGCGTGAGATGCCGGGGGTGTCAGGAGCGTGAGATGCCGGGGGTGTCAGGAGCGTGAGATGCCGGGGGTGTCAGGAGCGTGAGATGCCGGGGTGTCAGGAGCGTGAGATGCCGGGTGTGTCAGGAGGGTGAGATGCCGGGGGTGTCAGGAGGGTGAGATGCCGGGGGTGTCAGGAGCGTGAGATGCCGGGGTTGTCAGGAGCGTGAGATGCCGGGGGTGTCCGGAGCGTGAGATGCCGGGGGTGTCAGGAGCGTGAGATGCCGGGGGTATCAGGAGCGTGAGATGCCGGGGGTGTCAGGAGCGTGAGATGCCGGGGGTGTCAGGAGCGTGAGATGCCGGGGGTGTCAGGAGCGTGAGATGCCGGGGGTGTCAGGAGTGTCAGATGCCGGGGGTGTCAGGAGTGTCAGATGCGGGGTCTCAGGAGCGTGAGATGCGGGGTGTGGGGGGTCAGGACAGGAGATGCGGGGGTGTGGGAGGTCAGGACAGGAGATGCGGGGTGTGGGGGTTGTCAGGAGCGTGAGATGCCGGGGGTGTCAAGAGAGTGAGATGCGAGGGTGTCAGGAGCGTGAGATGCCCGGGGGTCAGGACTGTAAAATGCCGCGCGTGAAATGCTGGGGTGTCAGGAGCATGAGATGTGGGGGGGGGGGGGTCAGGAACGTGAGATGCTGGGGGTGTCAGGAGCGTGAGATGCTGGGGGTGTCAGGAGCATGAGATGCTGGGGGTGTCAGGAGTGTGAGATGCTGGGGGTGTCAGGAGCATGAGATGCTGGGGGTGTCAGGAGCGTGAGATGCCGGGGGTGTCAGGAGCGTGAGATGCGGAGGTGTCAGGAGAGTGAGATGCCGGGGGTGTCAGGAGCGTGAGATGCCGGGGGTGTCAGGAGAGTGAGATGCGGGGGTGTCAGGAGAGTGAGATGCGGGGGTGTCAGGAGCGTGAGATGCCCGGGGTGTCAGGAGCGTGAGATGCCGGGGGTGTCAGGAGCGTGAGATGCCGGGGGTGTCAGGAGCGTGAGATGCCGGGGGTGTCAGGAGCGTGAGATGCCGGGGTGTCAGGAGCGTGAGATGCCGGGTGTGTCAGGAGGGTGAGATGCCGGGGGTGTCAGGAGGGTGAGATGCCGGGGGTGTCAGGAGCGTGAGATGCCGGGGTTGTCAGGAGCGTGAGATGCCGGGGGTGTCCGGAGCGTGAGATGCCGGGGGTGTCAGGAGCGTGAGATGCCGGGGGTATCAGGAGCGTGAGATGCCGGGGGTGTCAGGAGCGTGAGATGCCGGGGGTGTCAGGAGCGTGAGATGCCGGGGGTGTCAGGAGCGTGAGATGCCGGGGGTGTCAGGAGTGTCAGATGCCGGGGGTGTCAGGAGTGTCAGATGCGGGGTCTCAGGAGCGTGAGATGCGGGGTGTGGGGGGTCAGGACAGGAGATGCGGGGGTGTGGGAGGTCAGGACAGGAGATGCGGGGTGTGGGGGTTGTCAGGAGCGTGAGATGCCGGGGGTGTCAAGAGAGTGAGATGCGAGGGTGTCAGGAGCGTGAGATGCCCGGGGGTCAGGACTGTAAAATGCCGCGCGTGAAATGCTGGGGTGTCAGGAGCATGAGATGTGGGGGGGGGGGGTCAGGAACGTGAGATGCTGGGGGTGTCAGGAGTGTGAGATGCTGGGGGTGTCAGGAGCATGAGATGCTGGGGGTGTCAGGAGTGTGAGATGCTGGGGGTGTCAGGAGCATGAGATGCTGGGGGTGTCAGGAGCGTGAGATGCCGGGGGTGTCAGGAGCGTGAGATGCGGAGGTGTCAGGAGAGTGAGATGCCGGGGGTGTCAGGAGCGTGAGATGCCGGGGGTGTCAGGAGCGTGAGATGTCGGGGGTGTCAGGAGCGTGAGATGCCGGGGTGTGTCAGGAGAGTGACCTATGTCTGACAGCTGCATGGTTACCTCTGACTGACTGCGAAGTGGTTACCTCTGACTGACTGCTGCGTGATTACCTAGGACTGACTGCGGAGTGGTTACCTACGACTGACTGCGGAGTGGTTACCTATGACTGACTGCGAAGTGGTTACCTATGACTGACTGCGAAGTGGTTACCTCTGACTGACTGCGGAGTGGTTACCTCTGACTGACTGCGGGGTGGTTACCTATGACTGACTGCGAAGTGGTTACCTCTGACTGACTGCTGCGTGATTACCTAGGACTGACTGCGGAGTGGTTACCTCTGACTGACTGCGGAGTGGTTACCTATGACTGACTGCTGCGTGATTACCTAGGACTGACTGCGGAGTGGTTACCTAGGACTGACTGCGGAGTGGTTACCTATGACTGACTGCGAAGTGGTTACCTATGACTGATTGCTGCGTGGTTACCTATGACTGACTGCGAAGTGGTTACCTATGACTGATTGCTGCGTGATTACCTATGACTGCCGGCTGCGTGGTTACCTCTGACTGACTGCTGTGTGGTTACCTAGGACTGACTGCGGAGTGGTTACCTCTGACTGACTGCTGTGTGGTTACCTAGGACTGACTGCTGTGTGGTTACCTAGGACTGACTGCGGAGTGGTTACCTAGGACTGACTGCGGAGTGGTTACCTAGGACTGACTGCGGAGTGGTTACCTAGGACTGACTGCGGAGTGGTTACCTCTGACTGACTGCGGAGTGGTTACCTATGATTGACTGCTCTGTGGTTACCTAGGACTGACTGCTGTGTGGTTACCTATGACTGACTGCTCTGTGGTTACCTATGACTGACTGCTGTGACTGACTGCTGCGTGGTTACCTATGACTGACTGTGAAGTGGTTACCTATGAGTGACTGCTCTCTGGTTACATATGACTGGTGCTGTGACTGACTGGTGAGTGGTTACCTAGGACTGACTGCTGAGTGGTTACCTATGACTGACTGCTCTGTGGTTACCTATGACTGACTGCTCTGTGGTTACCTATGACTGACTGCTGAGTGGTTACCTATGACTGACTGATGCGTGGTTACCTATGACTGGCTGCTGAGTGGTTACCTATGACTGACTGCTGTGTGGTTACCTAGGACTGACTGCTCTGTGGTTACCTACGACTGATTGCTGAGTGGTTACCTATGACTGACTGCTGTGTGGTTACCTATGACTGACTGCTGCGTGGTTACCTATGACTGACTGCTGCGTGGTTACCTGGGAATGACTGCTGCGTGGTTACCTGGGACTGACTGCTGCGTGGTTACCTGGGACTGACTGCTGCGTTGTTACCTATGACTGACTGCTCTGTGGTTACCTATGACTGACTGCTGCATGGTTACCTATGACTGACTGCTGCGTGGTTACCTATGACTGACTGCTGCGTGGTTACCTATGACTGACTGCTGCGTGGTTACCTGGGACTGACTGCTGCGTTGTTACCTATGACTGACTGCTCTGTGGTTACCTATGACTGACTGCTGTATGGTTTGTTGTGGACGTATCTAGGACCCTAATTAAATATTCCCGATTTATGCCCTAATGTGGTTATAACAAAGCATATCCTTATAAAGGCATAAGAATCATATCCATATTTAGTAATAGACAATGCAGTCCAAATACGGCAAGGGTACTTCCCTAAGACTCCTAGAAAGTACAACGGGTTCTTTAAACAAACCAAACCTCCAGCAGCCCGGGAATTCCCCCTGCTTTTGTTTTGATTTGTCCTAGAACTCTTGCAAGTCCGAAAGAACTGTCAGTTCTTAGTGACAGTTCTTAGTGACGTCTTATGTCCAACCTTACGTCAAACTCGGCACCTTCCAGGTATAAATATACCAGCATTTGCCTTAAGCAACACACGGTGGTTTGGAGCAGAGCAGATATCTACTTACCCAAATCCCAGCTGATTGGAGTGTCGAAGGAAGCTGTCCCTCCCATTTGACACACTGAGAAAGACGATGTCTTTTCTCCTGCCCAGAAAAACCAGCTCCAGTGTTTCCAGTCACCCTTGCGGGTTACTGGGAGATCGAGTCCTGAGAGCGAGATACAAGACCTCCTTAATTCTAAAACCAAGGTACAGAGCTGATTAGATCCTTAGAGAATTCTTGATTCAGATTCTTGGCAAAATTAACTTAAACTTAAGCTGCAACTCCCTTACTCCTTCCCACGTACTAGGCTTAGGTTAGGTAAACTGGGGTAGGCGTAATTTAGAAGCACCAGTTGAGTACGTTTAGTCAAACTTTTATCTTTGTATGTATTGTATATATATTTACCTGTTTTAAGTATCATATGGCTCAGAAACCATATCAATGCTTTTACAGTATTATTTCATAATACTTCTTTTACTGTACGCACTTTACTTTATGATAAGTATTGCAATTGTGGCAATTCACTTCTAATGCATGAGAAAGAAGACTGCTCAATAAATAACACATTTTATTGAAAACGCCCGTCTCTCTATGTCTCTGCACTCTGGTGAAACTAAGTATGCACGATTGACTGAGTGAAATAGCTATCTATTGTTTTAACACGACTCTGGAAATATACTCCTTATTCTGGAGGGTGCAAAGTTGTCATGTTTATAGGGTTGTCAGAAACTAATCCTTTTTGTCTAATCAGGGAAGTTAACTCCTCCCTGTTCATTCGAGAAAGTTTCTAGTGACCTCCGAGCTAGCTGGCATACCTAATTAAGTCTAACATATTCCGTAGAGACCTAGTCGACCTCAGCCCTACGTCTAAACTGCCTTTTATGTTATTCGAATACTCAGAGCCTATTGGGAATATAGGAACTACACTACATGGCGCCCAACATTTGGTAAGGCGATAATCTAACGCAAGATACTAAAGTAACTCAGTCGTGCTTTTTCACACAGACCCCTTTTCCCGTACAAACTCCAATAGACGTCTGGAGTGGGTGAAAGGTTAATATCCGCCAGAACTTAGTAGGAAGAGATTTCTATGTATTCGTTTTTGGTTTAGTAAACGTAGAAGGATACAGTGTTCCAAAATATTGTGCACCTAATCTTTGTTTACTCAAAACTTGCTCTGCAAAACTTTCATTAAGCAATGTCAAACCACGGCGACAACAACGAAACCGGTGGAGCCGCAGTAGATGCGAATCAAACGGGTGCAGACGTTACAGGGTTTAATGAAGACGACCAGGATGCAATAATCATCCAGGTCATTATAAAAAAAACATAACTATAAAACTTATAGAGAATGGAGTAACATCAAGAGGTGGTACAGTCGTATTTGTGGTAGAGGCCCATGAATATCGGCAGACAGAGGTATTCTATTCCTGGATAAATTTTCCAGCAGCACATGCTGTAAAACATGAGTTCCACTACTACAAAATAGCGGAATCTCCAGAGGAATCCCTTTCGAGGAAGTTGAAATTCCACTAACATACCAAGAGCACCTGCTCTGGTTTAATGGCGCCCTAAAACATCAAAATCACATTACCAGGCTCGGTCCACTAGGTAGACCAGGAGCCACATGGCCAGTTCTAGCCAGCTACACACCACATCCGGACATTGAAACAATGTCAGACAGAGAACTTTTAGTTCAGTTAAAACAACTAATTAAAATACTTAGACAGTTGGTCCAATATGTCATGTGGACTTCAACAGTCCAACCTACAATTAAAATTCCACAAAACACCCCTCAACAGGGGAACACAAATAAAAATACACAACAGAATATACAATCATGTCTTAGTAAAACACCCGCAAAACGGGAACAAATTCCATTCTGGTTAGCTCAAAAAATCACTCAAATAGAGGCAGTATCTCCTGATACTACCCCTCACGAAAAACACAGAATCCTGACTATCTGTCTCCCAATGGGGATCGCACCACATGTGGAGGACTGTGACACTTGGGGCACAGTGTTTGATTCTATCTACACAAAAACACACGGTGTTCCATCTATGGCAGTTATACCAGATGTACTAAGACAGATTCAAAATGAATACGGTCCAGAACCTGCTTTAACTCTGGGTATGAAATTACTGAAATACTTTAAGCAGGTCTCGGCTATATTACTAGCCAACATAAAAGGAGAAGCAGCATCTGTGGCGATTTGCCAAAAATTGAAGGAAACAGACATAGCAGAACAACCTTTTGAACTTGCCAGAATAATTGAAAAATCCTATGAAGAATTAGGTAGAGATAGTTTTGGGTGGTAAACCAGTAAAACCCCAACTAATTGAAAATCCTGAAAAAACTTTCATTAAAAATAATCTCAACTCTCAAAAGAAGAAGTGGGAGGGTAATAAACAAACCTCTTCCAGAGAAAAAAATTTTCAGTCCAGAGGAAGGTCTCCCCAACGAAGAAATAGATCTCCAGAAGGGGGGGGGGCAAGTCTCCCCAAAGGGAGCCCTCTGAAAAAAGATATTACATTAGAAATAGGGAAAATTTGAGAAAACCTGACAGATAAAGATATTGATACACGTCCCTCTCGATCTTTTCAGACTTCCTCACATAAATCGGAAAGAAGAGGACGATCAGAACATAAAAAAGAGCACGTCAAGTCCAAAGACAAGGAACCTGCTCATCAAAGTAAAAAAATTACAATTTCCCAGAAAGAAGGTAGCCAGTATTAAAATTAAACATGCCAAGAATCCTGAGGACACAACTGAAAAACGGAGAGTGGGCCCAGACAGTGCTAGACAGCGCAACAGAAGTGACCATAGCTCGCAAGATCCTGATGAATCTTCTGGAGACAGTGGACACGAATGAATACATTCAAGTGGAAACTGCAGACACCCGAGTTAGCGTGCCCCATAAACTATATGAAATAACATTACGTATAGAGGGAGATAAAACTAGGAAAATAAGAGGTCTCTTTTGGGAGAATCTATCTACAGGCTATGACATCCTGTTAGCTGAAAAAGACTGGCCACCAGAGTTTGTCAGGGAGTGCCCACATGGCGAAGAAATGATTATGCCTGCGTTCTCAAATCACATTCCAATTCATAAAAATACACATTTGCTAGAAAATGGGAAGTGGCCCAAGCACCTGCATTATATAAAAATCATGTAGGATGGGGTGGGGATTCTCCTCACCATAAAATCCAGTTAAAAAATCAACCTACTGCACAGAGGCAGTATCCTGTTAAGCAAGAAGCTAAAAAACAAGTCAGGGAGATCTTAGATCAACTTGAATATCAGGTGGTGATTGAAACATGCACCTCTCAAATGAACAATCCTTTGTTTCCTGTCTCCAAGCCAGACGATTCATATCGTCTAGTTTTGGACTACAGACACCTAAACTCCTGCTGTAAAACTTTTGCAGTACAAAACTCACACAGTGCAGCACTAATGAATAACATTGTGTGCAAGAAATATAAAACAACATTAGATATTTCAAACGGTTTCTTCTGTCAAAACATAGCACCTGAAAGCAGATATTTGACCGCTTTCTCCGGCACGGGGACCCAAAAACAATTTTGTCGTCTCCCACAGGGATTCAAGAATAGCCCAGGATTATTTTCAGCCAGGGTAACAGAGTTACTACAAATTTATGATGATGAGGCATTATCCTATGTTGATGACATCCATCTTAAAGACGATGACCTGGAGACTCACTTGAAAAGAGTGAACACCATAATACTTGGGTTCGCATCTTAAGGGTAAAAATGTTACTATAAAAAATCACAAATTGCCCATCTAACTGTCCTATTTTTAGGATATGAACTATCAAGTGAAGGCAAAAGCCTAGCGGACAACTTCTTAGAGAAGTGTGCTGTACTCCAAGCTCCAAAAACGCTGAAAAACTTACAATCAATACTAGGTATCCTGAATTTCGGAAGAACATACATTCTAAATTATGCAGAGAGGGTTAAACCTCTCAACGAACTAATGAAACCTGATTTTAAACCAATTAATTGGACTCAAAAACACACAGAAATTTTAAGATCATTACAGACAGACATGTTAACTAAAACAAAACTGTAAACACGCGCAAACGAACGCAACCTTGTAATCAGAGTCATCCCAGTCAGATGCGGATTCACATACCTGACCTCTAATGAGGGAGAAACGGTACCAATAGCATACAAATCACACTTGTACACACAAGCTGAAATGAAATTCAGTTCTACTGAAAAAATTCTAACTGCGGTTCAAATTCCTGTAGCAAAAGAAAGAGCCCTAGCCCAAGGTAAAAGGATATCTGTTCTAACAGCTGTATCAGCCCTTGAGGCAGTAACAAGACCATGCATTCCAAATGCTATAGCTCTAGATCTAAAATAGATACAATGGGAAAATTCTCTTGCTACAGAAGACGTGAAACACGCTTTTGATCCGAAAATGAAAAAACTAGAAAATCTGGAATACGAACATGAATGCCCTCTGTCAATCGAAATTCTGCATCTCGAACAGTACACCTGTGTAATCTACACGGACAGATTTGCACAACAATACATTGTGGAAAAACAAATTTACAATGCTGCGTGCGCGATTGTTAAAGGTCACTGGCGCTTAGGTAAATTCAGACCGATGGTCACTAAAACTGAATCACTCAGAAACTGTACAGCTCAGCGAGCTGAAATAAGATCTCTAAAAATGGCGCTTGAAAATGCCGATCGCGAATTCCCCCCACTAATAGTGTGCGAATCGCATTACTGCGTCCGATCTTACAATAATTCCATGCAGACCTGGATAAAAACCGGTTACAAAGATGAGACAGGTGCCACAATAAAGCATAAAAAACTATGGGAACAAGTAGTTCTTTTGCAGAAAGAACTACAAAAGACTCACGTGATCCATACGCAGAGTCTTCAACGTGATGGCGTTCACGTTGCAGGGAATTCATTGGCTGACACAGCCACAGCACCAGCTGATCACTCGGCTTCCGTAGCTACAAAAAAGCGTACAAAAAAAAAATAGATGGCGAAACGCTGCTTGCAGTAAAAGCTTCAATGGAAGGCAATTATGCGGCGATATCTCTAAACTATCCACTCGGCAATACATACATAATTGATGCGAACTCCGTTCAGTTTGCTCAAATCGCTGGAGTAGGGGATAGAGTGATTACAAACACGATCCGGAGAGTCTTCTTGATTGAAGAAGCACACATGGGATTGGGTCTGAGGCACCAAGAGATCCTGAAATCTCTAATAGAATTACAATCAAAATACTGGTGGCCGGGGATGAGCGTGCAAATTTATAACTTTGCAATGAATTGTCAAAACTGCAATAGAGATCGCAGTAGTGAACCGGACCAGACACCTGCCCAGACACCTGCCCAGACACCTCTATTAGACAGCATCAGGCTATCTATCCAGACGGAAGAATGCGATCCCATAATTATTAAGACAAGATTCATTTAGATGTGGCCTCAGCGCTCGGCTGATGCCGGAACTGTTATAAAAAGATTTGCGAGTCTTTATCGGCATATACGCAATTGGCGTGCTACATTCTGACCAGGGTCCTGCGTTTAGCTCTCAGGCTTACAAGGAGGCCATGGCCAGCATGGGCATTGCATTGCGGTATTCTAGTCCATTATATCCCGAGGGAAATGCAGTAATGGAGAGAAAAAAACGTGACATAAAGCAATCTATAACAGAGAGGGTATTAGGTGCGGGTGACGGGTGGGTCAAACATCTAATATGTGTCCAACGTAGTCTTAATAACATGCCAAGACATTCTCTAGGAGGTATCAGTCCGTACAAACTTTTATTTGGTACTTGAATGATCACCCAGGATTTAGATTGTCAGACTTCAGTGGTGAAACAAAAAACATTTGATATCAAAGATCGTTTGGCTGTTTTACAGGACTTAAATAAAACAAGGAAAAGTCTAAGTAACGAAAAGCTAAAGCCAACGACCACTGAAGAAAAACCACCTGTCCCAGCAAGACCTGTCTGGATTCCAAAGATTGGGGATCTGGTCAGAGAAAAGATCGCGGTGAAGAAGGAATTTGGGCCTTCTTACAGAAAAGCAGTACCTGTCTTAGCTGTCAGCGGAAGAAGATCAGTAGTACTACCGCCCCTTGCTGGTAAAAAGGAGAACCGAGTTGTATCAATCGACCTGGTGAAACCACAACCATGTGGCCAATAATAAGTAGTAGGCCCAGTGAACTCCCAAGAAATAGCAGAAGACCAAATCTTGCTACAATCCAAGAGGTTCAAACTGAGAGACTAATCACATTTGAAAACTTCAGTGAATAAAAAAGGACTATGCAACAAAGCCATGGAATGTGCGCCTCTTGATACCCAAATCGCAACAGTACGTCAAGAAACACCTGTCGACAACGATGTAGCCTCGGACTATACAAATGTAACAAAAGAAAATCCAAAGATCAATGGAAATCGAGAAGCAATTCCACCAATTGATAGAACTGCATTTGGCTACTTTATCAACTTTGATGACTTTTCCGATGATCCAAGTGAACATGGAGACAAGCCAGCAACAAAAACTTTCAAAAAGAAAATCACAGAGCTCTTTCATCAACTCAGAGAAACATATCTAACTTCACCATGGATTAAATTATGGATTGTGTTAGGTGTACTTTTCCTCCTTCTGTGGCTCATCTTGGTTTTAAGTTTGGGTAGATTTATTGATGGAAAATATAGTACAATGGACACAGCAAGTCAGAACATCAACTTGGTCCTGAAACCACACAGATCTTCTCACATCGAAAAAAGAGAACTATCATCAGTGAATATTACAGCCATCCCTATACCTGGTGGTATAGCATGGGACAAAACTGACTATGAAATCGATGGCCCGGTTGAGCTCTTGAAATATCCATACCAATTTAAGATCTCCTTAAGTGACTTTGTCCCAATCATCAGAGAAAGATGTACTTTCTCTGATGATTGGGACTTTGAAAATATTAATAATATGATGGCAGATTTAGAAATGTCAGCAAAATTTACAGAACATGATTATTTACAGCGTTCATCGAATTATGAGGAAATGTATTGTTTCAATCACTTTGGGCATCATTATGTAAATGTAAATGTACATGTAAATGTACATGTATTTATATAGCGCAAATCGCCCACATCGCAGGCATCTATGCACTTGCTTAGGGAACCCGTCCTGGTATTCCCCTGTGAGATAGTCCCGGCAGGGTATCCACAAGGTGAAAGCCAGGCATCCCGCCGCGAGGGGCCGTTGTGGAGATTAAGCAAGCTATTGCCCAGAGTCGCAGAGTGTGAACCCGTGAGTCGAGTAGGCACCGGAGCGAGAATTATCGAGTCCATGGAATTATTGAGCCCAACCCCCGTCGAGGCGGGGAATTGAACCCTGGTCCAGGGCCGATCTCGGCTTCCAGGTCTGCCGCCTCTAACCCCTGAGCCACACTTCTCCACTGCATAAATCTGCTAATCCTAGAAATATTTTCAGTTATAATCAGTGGGAACATTGTCCAACTCCGCCAAAAGGCAGTTCAAAAACATTTTATGAGAAATTTCGATACTTCTCAGGGTTTAATTACACTAATTCAGAAACGTTTTCTTTCAAAATGTTAAACAAGACAGGAGTGAAAAACATGTTGACAAATACTAAACTGAAATATTCAGAAAATTTTTATGAAAATGTCTACATCTGGTTTTGAATTTTGGAAAAATAACATTGAGACAAAAACCATCTGGGGTACAAAAGAGTGGCAGGTACAAGGTCTAGAATCATTGTTTAGAGCCTGCATGATCCCAGAACAAATAACGTTCCTGAATGACACCATTCAACAAACAACCTGTCTTGGTCTAGCCAAGAAAAATATATTTAAACAACCTGTCTATACCAAAGCCTTGCCTGATAGAAACACCACTACAGACGAGGGGTTAGACGTGTCCTATATTTTAAAACACAACAGAACAATTTCTGATTGGAACAAATGGTTGATCTGGCCCACAGACACAAATAACTGTCAAGATAGATTCCTGAACAAAATACAGGGGTTCAAACACAACAGGCCAGACCCAAGATATTCCCAGAGACAACATCCAGGGATAGTTACAACATACAGTGTAGGAAAACTATGCCTCGATTGGCTACAGAGATCCACACTTCCCGAAATCAAGCAACACTTAACTTTACTTAAAGAAGGTGCTGACTTGCGAGATTTCATAATGAGACCTCGCAAACAGTGTCAAAAACATTTCATATACGCCGGTATATACGCAGCTTACAATGAAGCTTGGAAAGTAACACAAATTGAAACTGCAGAAAAAATACGAGAAATTGATCGTATTAATTTGGAAAAATCACTTTCTGTAGTGGACAATGGGTTAACGACTCTGTCCTCCAGAATGTATTCACTGGACAGCCTTGTATCATCTGCTATTGATATAATAGAACAGGATATGCTAATGTTACAACATGGTCAATCCCAATTACGTTCTATTGTACAGCTAGGCTGGACGTTACAAAACCTCCGTTCAGGCTATGTGCCATGGCGTCTAATCAACACAACGTCATTATTTTCTATCTTTAACCTTACTGATAGACAAATCTCGTTGGCACAAAAAGGAGCAGACTATACGGTGCTGAGCATTGAAAAACTAGAAAGATTACCATTGACAATGTCAGAAAGACCTGTCATTGAATGGATAATACATGGCACCATTGCAATCCCGATAACTTTTCAGTTTCAATACTGCCAAAAGTATATACCAGCAGGCCTGTATGAAAGGTTGGGTAGAGGATACATCAAGTCGACCTGGAATTTGCCTTATACACATAGATATTATAGTGAGGGGAAAAAGAGGTATTTCTTAGTGGTAACAATTGTAAAAAATCACTAAGCGGTACACTTCTGTGTCAAGGAATTAACTTGCATGGAGCCTGCGAAGGTTCATCAAACAACCTTTCATGTCATCTGCACGGCACCCCTTCTACACAGATAGAGCCCTTTTTCAGACAACTTTCTAACAGTAGCTACGTTATATTAAGTGACCACAGCTGTTGTGGCATGATGCCAGGAAAAGCCCATCTCGTGAGCGTTACTTCCAGGGTCATTTGTTGTATGCAAGTAGTGTATCCAAACAGCAATCCAGACATGGAGGCAGCAATATGGCCTTCTGTGAATATCTCTTCTATTCGAATTGATACTTTAAGCAGAATGAAGTCTATTCTTTTACAAACAACTGTGCCTTTAACCTCGTCCAAAGAGACGTATGACCTGCAAGTTGCAAGGACAGCGGCAGAGATACATATCGTATTATCGACAAATTGCCCCGTGCATTTCGTAGAAATGTTAAGCCAAATCTTAAACATGTCAGATACCAGTGGCATCGCACATGTATTTAAGACAATTTTTTCGGGAGTGTTAGCACCCTTTGAAACAGTTCTGGGCATCTTCCCGAATTTTGTGCATTCTCTATTCGATGGCCTGCCTCTTATTTTGGGACTCGTAGCAGGAATCTTTTTTTTGTTCCTCCTGCTCCGATATGGCAAGCCAAGTCACAGACAAAACTCAGGCTACGATGGAAGAAACGATCCTAACAAAACGATACCGAGAACGTATCACTAAGGTCCTCGGATTGGCCCGGCTAAGAGATCTGAATACTACCTGGTTTCTTTCATTCAGACCAATCTGGAAAAATTGCATCTTACCTGTGCTTCGATGTCTGCTATGCGGAGAAGAATGCGTGTTGGACGTCTGTCTTACACTACCAACAGCAGTACCAATGGATATCGATGCTTGGCTTTGTCCGGTAACGACTCATGCAACGTGTTGTCCCCAGCGGCTACCGATTCTGATGACGGCATTCGTTGAGACTTCACCATTACGATTAGGTGGCTGTGAAGTACGAGATGAAAGCGGCACCACACAGGTACAACCTTCTGTAAACATTGCTGATCTGAACACCGATGACGGCAATGCATTGCATATAGGCTCTATTTCTGAATTTTTAAGCGTTGGCCCAACTTTCACCTACTGTTGTAGACAAATTTTTTGCTGGCCTAGCAGAGCAAATGTTCTCTTCTAACAACGAGAAAAATATTTGAAAAAGCGAGCACACAGCGTTCCCTGAACTCTGAATTTGGCCTTCAGTTTTTTATAAACAACTCTACTGAAAACATTTGGAACTATTTTTTCCCATGAAAGTAAAATTATTTTTTCCCAATTTCCAAAATATTTACTTTTTTTTGGCACATGGTACTCTACAGAACTTCCATTCTTAGAGACTCTAGAGACAATATTTTGAATCAGCCTCTAGCACATGTATAATCTTGTATAAATATGTGATGAAATGGTCTCGACCTTTTTTCTGTATTAAGAGCCATTTCATGAATGTAAATTTCGTGATTCATTCGGTCAACATTCTAAATGAACACAATTTTATCTGAATGATACCACTGCTTGAAAGCGTACAGTATAATACTCATTTTCGTGTATCTATACCATTTAAAATGCGGTTTAATGTATTTTGGGGTGGGCTGGAAAACAAATGCATACTTATATGTTTATATATTGCTTAGTATTTTAATAATGATGGACATTATACGTGGAGTGGGTGCTGTGAACGTATCTAGGACCCTAATTAAATATTCCCGATTTATGCCCGTATGTGGTTATAACAAATCATATCCTTATAAAGGCATAAGAATCATATCCATATTTAGTAATAGCCAATGCAGTCCAAAACACGGCAAGGCTACTTCCCTAAGACTCCTAGAAAGCACAACGCGTTCTTTAAACAAACCAAACCTCCAGCAGCCCGGGAATTCCCCCTGCTTTTGTTTTGATTTGTCCTAGAACTCCTGCGAGTCCGAAAGAACTGCCAGTTCTTAGTGACCATTCTTAGTGACGTTTTATGTCCAACCTTACGTCAAACTCGGCACCTTCCAGGTACAAATAGACCAGCATTTGCCTTAAGCAACACACGGTGGTTTGGAGCAGAGCGGCTATCTACTTACCCAAAGCCCAGCCGATGCGAGTGAGAAAGGAAGCCGTCCCTCCCATTTGATGCACTGAGAAAGATGCTGTCTTTTCTCCTGCCGAGAAAATCCAGCTCCAGTGTTTCCAGTCACCCTTGCGGGTAACTGGGAGATCGAGTCCTGAGAGCGAGATACAAGATCTCCTTCATTCTAAAACCAAGGTACGGAGCTGATTAGATCCTTAGAGAATTCTTGATTCAGATTCTTGGCAAAACTAACCTAAACTTAAACTGCAACTCCCTTACTCTTTTCCACGTACTAGGCTTAGGTTTGGTACACTGGGGTAGGCGTAATTTAGAAGCACCAGTTGAGTACGTTTAGTCAAACTTTTATCTTTGTATGTATTGTATATATTTTATCCGTTTTAAGTATCATATGGCTCAGAAACCATATTAATGCTTTTACAGTATTATTTCAGAATACTCCTTTTACTGTACGCACTTTACTTTATGATAAGTATTGCAATTCGGGCAATTCACTTCTATTGCACGAGAAAGAAGACTGCTCAATAAATAACACCTTTTATTGAAAACGCCCGTCTCTCTATTTCTCTGCACTCTGGTGAAACTAAGTATGCACGATTGACTGAGTGAAATAGCTATCTATTGTTTTCATACGACTCTAGAGATATACTCCTTATTCTGGAGGGAGCAAAGTTGTCATGTTTATGCGGTTGTCAGAAACTAATCCCTTCTTGTCTAATCAGGGACGTTAACTCTTCCCTGTTCATTCGAAAAAGTTTCTAGTGACCTCTGAACTAGCTGGCATACCTAATTAAGTGCAACATATTCAGTAGAGACCTAGTCGACCTCAGTCCTACGTCTAAAATGCCGTTTATGTTATTCCAATGCGCAGAGCCTATTGGGAATATATGAACTACACTACAGGATACCTATGACTGCCTGCTCTGTGGTTACCTATGACTGACTGCTCTGTGGTTACCTATGACTGACTGCTCTGTGGTTACCTATGACTGACTGCTGCGTGGTTACCTAGGACTGAGTGCTCACGGTAGAGGCTGCGCGCACCTGCGGTGACCTGAACAAGAAGTAATCTGGGAGACAAAGACATGGTGGCAACCTCTTGGAATCTACTCCCCCTCCCATCTGAGATCTTAGAGATTTTCAGCATCAACTCTTTGATGTCGTCTCTCTGGAGACAGCACTCGAAGCAAGGGAAGAGATGGACACCTGACGCGGTGACCAGGGAGGGGCCACCCTGGTGGGAGGGGCCACACAGGTGGGTGGGGCCACACAGGTGGGAGGGGCCACACAGGTGGGAGGGGCCACACAGGTAGCAGGGTTGAAGCATAGATTATTGTCAAGTAAAGCAGGCGGCCCCACACTAAGCACTGCATGCTGCAACCCCTGTTCCCATTCAGACCCCCACAGCAACCTTCAGGAGGCCCTCTTCCAAAGAATACTGTAAGCCCAAGGTTCAAACACCCAGCAGAGCAGGTAACATGACAATTCCAAGACCCAACATCATCAGAGAATAAGATGACCACAAGACCCTGTGGTATACTTGTACAGAAAATAAACAGTGCTGGGAAAGTCTTGAACACTAATGTCACTCATCTTAGAGGCACCCGTTTGGGACAGGCACTCCCAGTGGGCAGACAACCACTTTTCATGAAATCCCTCCCAGGATGTACTACATCCGACTGAGACTCACCAACCACCCTCCCATATCCCATCGGTGACGCCAACACTCAGACATTTCCACACAGAGAACAAGTGATACCGAAGCACCCATGTTGGACTTGGCCCTTCTGGCAGGTTCACCCCTAAACTTTTTGCCTTTTAGTGCTACATAATTATAATGATTTCTGGTCTTTGCGCACTTTAGCACTGTGGCGCAGTGTAAAGTGCGTGCGCTCTCTGAGTGCGTGTGTGAGATTGGCCTGCCCTCCCATAGGAATGCATGGGGAATGTGTGTGTCCATGGTAATTCCTGATGCGTGAGGAGTGCAAGAGAGAGTTTGGTATGTATGGACTTGTGTTATTAAATCCTGCGCGATTATGTGTGCGTCGTTATTGTGTCTAGTGTGGAAGTGCCACTTCTAGTAGTTGGCCTGTCTGTGCAGTGAATGTGCTGGCTGTCAGAAGCATGAGATGCGGGGGGTGTGAGGAGCGTGAGATGCCGGGGGTGTCAGGAGCGTGAAATGCTGGGGTGTCAGGAGCGTGAAATGCTGGGGTGTCAGGAGCGTGAAATGCTGGGGTGTCAGGAGCGTGAAATGCTGGGGTGTCTGGAGCGTGAGATGCCGGGGTGTCAGGGGCGTGAGATGCCAGGGGTGTCAGGGGCGTGAGATGCCAGGGGTGTCAGGGGCGTGAGATGCCAGGGGTGTCAGGAGCGTGAGATGCCGGGGTGTCAGGAGCGTGAGATGCTGGGGTGTCTGGAGCATGAGATGCCGAGGTGTCAGGAGAGTGACCTATGACTGACTGCTGTGTGGTTACCTATGTCTGACTGCTTTTGGTTACCTATGACTGACAGCTGCGTGGTTACCTATGACTGACTGCTGCGTGGTTACCTATGACTGCCGGCTGCGTGGTTACCTCTGACTGACTGCTTTGTGGTTACCTATGACTGACTGCTGCGTGGTTACCTATGACTGCCGGCTGCGTGGTTACCTCTGACTGACTGCTTTGTGGTTACCTATGACTGACTGCGGAGTGGTTACCTATGACTGACTTCTGTGACTGACTGCTGAGTGGTTACCTAGGACTGACTGCTGTGTGGTTACCTAGGACTGACTGCTGTGTGGTTACCTATGACTGACTCCTGTGACATACCAATCTATCACAGATTCCGGAAGGACCGTAGCAGTAGGAGCAGGGAGGCCGAACCACAATATTAAGTGCAAGGAGCAGCGCATTAAGATAAGGCAGCGCTTATCAACACAGCGCCAAATGAAAAGGTTGTGTTGACTTGGGGATCCAGTAATTAAAAATCTGGCCCTTTGAAAATACCTATATCGGTGGCTCCTACTACTAACGGATGAACTTCCTCAAGGAAACCATAAGGAATTATAATTATTTGCAGACCTGGCAATTTGCAGCCCTGTTGAAACCCAAAAGCATAATTGGGCAGACACCCTCCCCGGATTGATCGGGATGAGAGTTTTATACAACTAAGAACTTGGTCCTGAAGAAGGTTTTTAATCGTTTCTCCAAAAACCGAAACGCCGCGTCGACCCCTGTTCTTGTGCAATTTCTTTGTAAAAAACTGTTATGTTTGAATCTCTTATGTATGAATTATTTGTTTGATGCGTACACCACTGAATTTTTAATCATGTTTTTAAACTAGCTACTGTATAAATTGTTTTTAATTACCTGTGTTTTGCGAATGACTTTTGACTTTGAAATAAATATACATTGTTATATTTTTCTAAAACCTAAACGTCCTGTCCTTTTTAGAACTTGTTAAAACTAAAGGAAAGTAAGAGCATTAAAAATCTCCTGAACTGTTTGTATCTAGGTGTTGGCCGCTCTACAAGCTAATAGAGTTACGATTAAGTTTTGCGTACAACAATGTGTGATTGGTATTTGTAAAAACATAAGTTTGGGCACCTACAAGATCATACCACCCAATCAGGGTCAACTGTGGGACGTCTTTGCTTGTTCACCTATTCTCCCCTGTCCCAGAACTGACAGTTAAGGGGGCCTCCTTCATTTGTATTTGACTTCTGTGACTGACTGCTTTTGGTTACCTAGGACTGACTGCTGAGTGATTACCTATGACTGATTGCTGTGTGGTTACCTAGGACTGACTGCTGTGTGGTTACCTATGACTGACTGCTGTGTGGTTACCTAGAACTGACTGGAGTGTGGTTACCTCTGACTAACTGCTGTCTGGTTACCTATGACTGACTGCGGAGTGGTTACCTATGACTGACTTCTGTGACTGGCTTCTGCTTGGTTACCTAGGACTGACTGCTGCATGGTTACCTATGACTGACTGCTGCGTGGTTACCTATGACTGAGTGCTGCGTGGTTATCTATGACTGACTGCTGTGTGGTTATCTATGACTGACTGACTGCTATGTGGTTACCTCTGACTGACTGCTGTGTGGTTACCTATAACTGATTGCGGTGTGGTTACCTAGGACTGACTGCTGTGTGGTTACCTATGACTGACTGATGTGTGGTTACCTAGGACTGACTGACTGCCGTGTGGTTACCTATGACTGACTGCTATGTGGTTACCTAGGACTGACTGCTGTCTGGTTACCTAGGACTGACTGCTGTCTGGTTACCTATGACTGACTGCTGTCTCGTTACCTATGACTGACTGCTGAGTGATTAACTATGACTGACTGCTCTGTGGTTACCTATGACTGATTGCGGAGTGGTTACCTAGGACTGACTACTGTGTGGTTACCTAGGACTGACTGCTCTGTGGTTACCTAGGACTGACTGCTGAGTGGTTACCTATGACTGACTGCTCTTTGGTTACCTATGACTGACTGCTGAGTGGTTACCTATGACTGACTGACTCCGCTTTGGTTACCTATGACTGACTGTGGAGTGGTTACCTATGACTGACTGCTGAGTGATTACCTATGACTGATTACTGTGTGGTTACCTAGGACTGACTGCTGTGTGGTTACCTAGGACTGACTGACTGCTCTGTGGTTAACTATGACTGACTGCTGTGTGGTTACCTATGACTGACTGCAGTGTGGTTACCTAGGACTGACTGCTGTGTGGTTACCTAGGACTGACTGCTCTGTTGTTACCTATGACTGACTACTGTGTGGTTACCTATGACATGACTGCTGTGTGGTTACCTATGACTGACTGACTGCTGTGTGGTTACCTAGTACTGACTGCTATGTGGTTACCTAGGACTGACTGCTGTCTGGTTACCTATGACTGACTGCTGAGTGGTTACCTATGACTGACTGCTCTTTGGTTACCTATGACTGACTGTGGAGTGGTTACCTAGGACTGACTGCTGTGTGGTTACCTAGGACTGACTGCTGTGTGGTTACCTAGGCCTGACTCCTGATTGGTTACCTATGACTGACTGCTCTTTGGTTACCTATGACTGACTGTGGAGTGGTTACTTATGACTGACAGCTCTATAGTTACCTATGACTGACTGCTGAGTGGTTACCTATGACTGACTGCTGTGACTGACTGCTGCGTGGTTACCTAGGACTGACTGCTGTGTGGTTATCTATGACTGACTGCTGTGTGATTACCTAGGACTGACTGCTGTGTGGTTATCTAGGGCTGACTGTGGAGTGGTTATCTATGAGTGACTGCTCTGTGGTTACATATGACTGATTCTGTGACTGACTGGTGAGTGGTTACCTATGACTGACTGCTGTGACTGACTGCTGCGTGGTTACCTAGGACTGACTGCTGAGTGATTACCTATGACTGATTGCTGCGTGGTTACCTAGGACTGACTGCTGTGTGGTTACCTAGGACTGACTGACTGCTCTGTGGTTAACTATGACTGACTGCTGTGTGGTTACCTATGACTGACTGCTGTGTGGTTACCTAGGACTGACTGCTGTGTGGTTACCTAGGCATGACTCCTGAGTGGTTACCTATGACTGACTGCTCTTTGGTTACCTATGACTGACTGTGGAGTGGTTACTTATGACTGACAGCTCTTTGGTTACCTATGACTGACTGCTGAGTGGTTACCTATGACTGACTGCTGTGACTGACTGCTGCGTGGTTACCTAGGACTGACTGCTGTGTGGTTATCTATGACTGACTGCTGTGTGATTACCTAGGACTGACTACTGTGTGGTTACCTATGACTGACTGCTGCGTGGTTACCTATGACTGACTGCTGTGTGGTTATCTATGACTGACTGCTGTGTGATTACCTAGGACTGACTACTGTGTGGTTACCTAAGACTGACTGCGGAGTGGTTACCTATGACTGACTGCGGAGTGGTTACCTAGGACTGACTGCTGTCTTGTTACCTATGACTGACTGCGGAGTGATTAACTATGACTGACTGCTCTGTGGTTACCTATGACTGATTGCGGAGTGGTTACCTAGGACTGACTACTGTGTGGTTACCTAGGACTGACTGCTCTGTGGTTACCTAGGACTGACTGCTGAGTGGTTACCTATGACTGACTGCTCTTAGGTTACCTATGACTGACTGCTGAGTGGTTACCTATGACTGACTGCTCTTTGGTTACCTATGACTGACTGTGGAGTGGTTACTTATGACTGACAGCTCTTTGGTTACCTATGACTGACTGCTGAGTGGTTACCTATGACTGACTGCTGTGACTGACTGCTGCGTGGTTATCTATGACTGACTGCTGTGTGATTACCTAGGACTGACTGCTGTGTGGTTACCTAGGACTGACTGCTGTGTGGTTACCTAGGACTGACTGACTGCTCTGTGGTTAACTATGACTGACTGCTGTGTGGTTACCTATGACTGACTGCAGTGTGGTTACCTAGGACTGACTGCTGTGTGGTTACCTAGGACTGACTGCTGTGTGGTTACCTAGGACTGACTGCTCTGTTGTTACCTATGACTGACTACTGTGTGGTTACCTATGACATGACTGCTGTGTGGTTACCTATGACTGACTGCTGTGTGGTTACCTAGTACTGACTGCTATGTGGTTACCTAGGACTGACTGCTGTCTGGTTACCTATGACTGACTGTGGAGTGGTTACCTATGACTGACTGCTCTTTGGTTACCTATGACTGACTGTGGAGTGGTTACCTATGACTGACTGCTGTGTGGTTACCTAGGACTGACTGCTGTGTGGTTACCTAGGCCTGACTCCTGAGTGGTTACCTATGACTGACTGCTCTTTGGTTACCTATGACTGACTGTGGAGTGGTTACTTATGACTGACAGCTCTATAGTTACCTATGACTGACTGCTGAGTGGTTACCTATGACTGACTGCTGTGACTGACTGCTGCGTGGTTACCTAGGACTGACTGCTGTGTGGTTATCTATGACTGACTGCTGTGTGATTACCTAGGACTGACTGCTGTGTGGTTATCTAGGGCTGACTGTGGAGTGGTTATCTATGAGTGACTGCTCTGTGGTTACATATGACTGATTCTGTGACTGACTGGTGAGTGGTTACCTATGACTGACTGCTGTGACTGACTGCTGCGTGGTTACCTAGGATTGACTGCTGAGTGATTACCTATGACTGATTGCTGCGTGGTTACCTAGGACTGACTGCTGTGTGGTTACCTAGGACTGACTGACTGCTCTGTGGTTAACTATGAATGACTGCTGTGTGGTTACCTATGACTGACTGCTGTGTGGTTACCTAGGACTGACTGCTGTGTGGTTACCTAGGCATGACTCCTGAGTGGTTACCTATGACTGACTGCTCTTTGGTTACCTATGACTGACTGTGGAGTGGTTACTTATGACTGACAGCTCTTTGGTTACCTATGACTGACTGCTGAGTGGTTACCTATGACTGACTGCTGTGACTGACTGCTGCGTGGTTACCTAGGACTGACTGCTGTGTGGTTATCTATGACTGACTGCTGTGTGGTTACCTATGACTGACTGCGGAGTGGTTACCTATGACTGACTGCGGAGTGGTTACCTATGACTGACTGCGGAGTGGTTACCTAGGACTGACTGCTGTGACTGACTTCTGCGTGGTTACCTATGACTGACTGCTGTATGGTTACCTATGACTGACTGCTCTGTGGTTACCTATGACTGACTGCTCTGTGGTTACCTAGGACTGACTGCTGTGTGGTTACCTATGACTGACTGCTGTGTGGTTACCTATGAAGGACTGCTCTGTGGTTACCTATGACTGACTGCTGTGACTTACTGCTGCGTGGTTACCTAGGGCTGACTGTGGAGTGGTTATCTATGAGTGACTGCTCTGTGGTTACATATGACTGATGCTGTGACTGACTGGTGAGTGTTTACCTATGACTGACTGCTGTGACTGACTGCTGCGTGGTTACCTAGGACTGACTGCTGCGTGGTTACCTGGGACTGACTGCTGCATGGGTACCTATGACCGACTGCTCTGTGGTTACCTATGACTGACTGCTGCATGGTTACCTATGACTGACTGCTCTGTGGCTACCTATGACTGACTTCTGAGTGGTTACCTAGGACTGAGTGCTCACGGTAGAGGCTGCGCGCACCTGCGGTGACCTGAACAAGAAGTAATCTGGGAGACAGAGACATGGTGGCAACCTCTTGGAATCTACCCCCCCCCCCCCTCTCCACCTGAGATCTTAGAGATTTTCAGCATCAACTCTTTGATGTCGTCTCTCTGGAGACAGCACTCGAAGCAAGGGAAGCGATGGACACCTGCTGCGGTGACCAGGGAGGGGCCACACAGGTGGGAGGGGCCACACAGGTGGGTGGGGCCACACAGGTAGGAGGGGCCACACAGTTGGGAGGGGCCACACAGGTGGGAAGGGCCACACAGTTGGGAAGGCCCACACTTGTGGGAGGGGCCACACAGGTAGCAGGGTTGAAGCATAGATTATTGTCAAGTAAGCCCTGCCCAGCCCCTGGATTGCTGATGGACTTTGTGCTGGGACCCCTCAGCCTTGCCTGGGGGACTGGAGGACGTCCCTGCGCTGAGGAGCTGGTTGCTCCACTTCTCTATGGCTAGGACTGGCTGGAACCCCTTCTGTCCCTGTTGCTTTGATAGGCCAGGGTTTCTGTCTCCTTTAGCGCCTGGAAGCGCTTTATTTCTGGAATGGTCTGTCATGGAGGGAGCCTACCCCTCTTTGCTGCAACTATTGTTGGCAGCGCGATGCTGCCCTCTTCCCCGAAGGATTCCCCTGCGTGGGGATCCCTCCCTTGGCTCATTTTTTTTGCGTGAGTGCCCACCTCGCTTATTTTCCCTTTTCAGGAGCCTTAACGGGTGCCCACCCCGTTTCTACTTTTGTTTCACGCACCGAGGGTGCCCACCCCTCGGTGCTTCCTCCGCGAAAAGATTGGAGCTGCGGCCGCGACGAAACCGGAAGCCAGGCCCGCGCCCGCCTGACTGTGGGCGGGGCCTGGAGTGCGTCCCTCTTCCGCTTTCCCCTGCCTTGGGGAAGCCTTGGTCCCGCTTTTCCGGTCTCCTGTGTGGAGAGGGAGACCGGAGTTGCTGCCGCCCGCACTGCCGAACTCAGAAGGTGGTGCTGCGTGGGGAGGCTGGGAGCCTACCCCGCCTCCCCGGGTGGCCGAAGAGGAAGTGGCGCTGCCCGGAGTAGCCCCGACACGAGAGAACAGCCCGGTGAGTGATAAAGGCTGGGGGAAGCTCCAGGTGGGCGCAGTGGTGCCTTGGAGGCACCAGGACAGTATTTGCTTTAGAGCGGCCCCGGATGCCAGTGGGCCGTTGCAACGTGGGGAGCCTTCGCTGTTTTCAGAGCCCACAAGGCTCCCGGGGGCATTATTGTATTTTGAGCCCACGAGGCTCCCGGGGGCATTATTGTATTTTTTAGCCCACGAGTGCTCCAATGCACATTGCTGATCAAAAGGGCCAGAGGAGGCCGTGCTGAGCCCCGTGGCTCCAACGATGGGGGCCCGGCCGTGCCCTCTATTTGGCGCCTAATGCTTTAGGAGCCATTGTGCCCCCTGGGAGCAAAGATATTTGTAGAGCCTGCGGGCGGGCGTGTTACTTTCAGAGCCAGAGGGCTCCAATGGACAGTTGAGTTCAGAGCCTAGAGGGCTCCAACGTTTGGCGTATTAGTTGGTCCTAGAGCCTAGAAGGCTCCAACGTGTGCAGTATTTGTTCCCCAGCCCGAGGGCTCCAACCCTTTTTGCGCAGTCTTTTGTCCTAAGGGCCAGTGAGGGCCCACGCCGCAGTTTTGATTCTACAGCTGCCCAGCAAGTAGTGGGCAGCTGCACCGTTTAGGTTCTTTCTCCTAAGGGACATGTACTTTGGACTCAGGAGTGAGTCTCACTCCTTCGCCCCTACCTTGGCCTTCCCCAGCTGCGCAGCACTTAGTGCCAGCTGCAGCGTTAAGGCCCTGTTCTTGTCCCTCATCTGCCCAGCAAGTAGTGGCCAGCTGCTACGTTTAGGTTTTGGCGCAGTGGCACGACCTGGACTTTGATGTGAGTTATGTGCTACATGTGATATTTGCGCTAAATGTGATTTATGCGCTAATGCTTTGGGTGTTAGGAAATGTACTGTGTGTAGTATGTTTTACGCCCCCTGTGTTCTGACACCTCCTAATGTGTTTTTATGCATCATGAGTTTGAGTTTGAGTTTAAAATATTTGTATAGCGCACTTACACCAGACAGATCTCCGGAGTGGAAGTGGGGGAAGCAGAATAGGAAGGGGGGAACACCAAGTGATTTAGTTAAAACATTTGACAAATAGGTGGGCTTTAAGTTGCTTCCGAAATTGAGGATACAGTGTTGTAGATCTGAGCTCAAGAGGAAGGGAGTTCCACAGGAGTGGGGCAAGGGTTGCAAACTTGGATCCTCCCCATTTCTTTCTGCGAAAGCGGGGGGCTGAGAGCAGGAATTGCGAGGAGGAGTGCAGTTCTCTGGTAGGAACATAGGGAGTAATTTCAGATGTTATAAAGGCCGGAGTCGCGCCCAATCGTGCTTGAAAGGTGATGGAAGCAAGTTTAAACTGGACGCGTTCACGGACCGGAAGCCAGTGTAGGGATCTGAGAAGGGGAGTTACATGGTGAGATTTCGGGAGATTGAACACCAATCGTGCCGCCTGGTTCTGGATTAGTTGCAACCGCCGTAGACTATATGCAGGGATCCCCGCATATAGGGCGTTGCCATAATCCAGGCGGGAAATGACCATTGCCAAGATGATCAGTTTCAAGGCATCGAAGGTAAAGAAGCGAGATAACTTGCGGATGGTGCGTAGTGACAGAAAGGAGGAGGACACCACGGAACTGACCTGGGAGTGAAGAGTGAGCTGAGAATTGAGTTTGATACCTAAAGTTTTGACTGAGGTGGAGGGGACCGGGGGAGAACCTAGGGAAGGGGGCCAAAAGAGTGAGGACCAGGGACTGGAGCAACCACCCGTCAACACCAGCTCGGTCTTATCCGGGTTAAGTTTCAGGTGGTTGTAGTTCGTCCAGTCCTGGATAAAAATCATAATAGACTGGAAGTTTGAGATGGAAGTAGGGGAAGAAGACAGGTTGAAAACAAGTTGAAGGTCGTCAGCATAATTGTATATGCTGACGTCCATTTGCTGTAGTGAAAAAATAAGAGGGGCAATATAAAGGTTAAACAAGAGGGGTGAAAGGGAGGAACCTTGGGGGACCCCGCACTGAACTTTCTGGAAATCCGCAGAGAAGTCTCCCAGGCGAACCGCCTGGGTGCGGTCCCTCAGGAAGGATAGCCATACCAGAGCGGTACCTCCGATCCACGCCGCCGTGACACGGGAGAGTAAGATGGTATGATCAACCGTGTCAAAGGCGGCTGAAAGATCGAGGAGAACCAAGGCCTGGGCCTGGTTGGTATCCATTCCCTCCCTGAGGTTGTCAAGGACCGAGAGAACTACGGACTCCGTAGAGTGTGCGGGCGGAAACCGGCCTGGCGGGGGGCGAGAACCTCATACTCCTCCACAAAGGTGCTCAGGGACCTGGTGACATGGCGTTCGAGCACCTTCGCCAGTTTCTGGCCTATACCCCTAAATGTATGTTTATGCTTAGGTGGTTGTTTTTCCTAGTATAGTTATGCTAGTGAGTTCATGGTTCCCTGCGTGATATTTTCCCAATGTGGTTAGGGTTGCGTAGGTGGCACTTACCTTTTACCAGTGGTTACTGGTTGTGTGCTACATTTGCTATTTGGTGCTTAAAACTATCTCCAAGGGCTTGATACTGAGCTCACCCCCTGACCAGAGTCCCAGGACCAGTGGACTCTAGTGTGCCTTCCCTGCCAAGTTGCCGGGACTTGTCTGACCTCCAGGTGCCGCTGGAGCCCGCCTGAAGTGTGCCCCGTTCGCCCTCCTTTGCAGCCCGTGCCTGGCAGCCCCCGCCTCGAGCCGCGCCGCTCTCCTCTGAGCCGTGTCCGCTTCGCTGGGCTGCCCGCACCCTGCCCCCCTCCTCCTCTGAGCCACACACCTTTGGGTCGCCCCAGCCTCAGAAAAAGCCCGGAGCCCCTTTTGGGAGGTGAAAAAACGTCTGCACGCTTGTAGTGTACCGGCCGCCTCCCGCCCGCTCCGGTCTGCCAAGGAGGTCACCCGCATTGCCCCACACCAACAGAGCGGAAGACACGGTCCGTACCCGCCGCCAGTTATTATATGTTCTATGTTCTAAAAGTGTTACTTCTACAAAGTGCTACTTCTAACTAAGGCTAGTTCTAAAAGTGCTCATTTCTGACAGTGGTCCATGTGGCCCTGTCCCATGTATATAATCCCCTGTAAATTCTGCCCGTGCCTATGGCACATTGTAAAGTGTGTATTTATTATCTAATGTGTTTGGTATAATTCAAAGGCTATTTGTGATATAACCTTGTGTGGAGTTCCTTTTGTGGGGGGCCTGGGATGTGGTTGCTGGTGAGTGTGTGCGCAAATGCTTTACACATCGCCTCCGTGATAAGCCTGACTGCTCGTGCCAAGCTAACAAGGGGGTGAGCAGGGGTTATCTTGGCGGGTGACTTCCTTTCCCTGACTTAGAATGGTGGTTTCTGCCTGGCTTTGGCGCAAGCCTCAGCCAACCAGAAATTCACATTTCTAACAACCCATTTCAAGCAGCCCAAAATATAGGAGTTCGTAGAAGTTTTAGTTCTAAAGTTGCAGACGTGTTTATTCCATAACAATTGAAAGTTTCACACGGTCCTATATTGTGAACTTGTAGACAACAAATGGCGGCTAACACATGTTTCATAACAAAGCACCTTCCTCAAGGCTGCAATAGTTACAAACAAGATGAAACTGCATTTTAGAAACCTTGTGTTCGTATACGACTACAGTGTGTCAAGAGAAAGAGAAACCCAGATGCGCGTGTGCTCGTATCCACATTTTCTAGGAACAACCATTAGAGAAACCAATAGATAAGAAGGACCCAATGTAAATAAAGCAAGAATAGACAGTGTGTAACCGTGTGTTGTTTCTAACTATTGCAGCCTTTAAAAAGTTGCTTTGTAACGAAACACGTCTCAGAGTGGATCACAGCAACCAGGACATTCCTGTAAGGATGGGAGTGCAGCATATCTGCATTATACTCTTCATATTACCTATGCAAAGCAGTCCCCACATTTACAAGAAGAGACAGATGCCTTTCTTTACAGTGGTAAACATCTTAGAGTGCAGTAGCAGTGTGCTGATGTGAAGTGATAAATGCTGTAATGCGACAGGTTATTGCATTACCACACAGAGGTAAATGTCTGAATTTACAAATTTGAACACAAAGAGGTAAACATCTGAAAGGGAAAGAGTAAAAAACTGAACAGGAAGAGGTAAAGGTCTGACTGGAAAAAGGTAAACATCGGATGGGGAAGAGGTAAAGGCGTGAATGTGAAGTGTTGAAGGTCACTCCACGCAGAGATACACATGTGAATGTTAAGTTTTGAACATATTACATGATGTGTTGGTCAGTGCTGGGTGCTTACCTCCTGTCCGGAGAGGTAGAATGCAGCCAGCAGGCCCCCAATGAACCGGATGTTCACTTCAAACACAGACACCTCCGAGTTCTGCAAAGCAAAGAGAGGCAGGAGGGTCACTCAAGCGATCGAACAAGATGGCGGCCTCTCTTGTGCACACTTGTTCAGCGCTTTAGGAATAGGATATCATTATGAGGCGTGATCTACAAATCCAAGGCGATACATAACTAACATATTACACCCCGCAGATCTATGCCGCGCTGCATCATCATACGTTTTAGTTAGAAACAAAGATATGCAAATGACCGGAGTGTAATGAGTTTGCCCGGTGGAGTGAGATACAATCCCAGTGCCTTGTGAATATCACCAAGTTATCTCCCTTTGTAAAGTGGGCAGAAAGGTACCTCTGGGGTAGTTACCATTGCTTAGTGGGGGGAGGAGCTGCGGCTCACAGGGGCGGAGCCTCGGAGGGACTCAACTTTCTGTGCTTCCACCTTGCTCTGCATCAGCCCAGTAGTCCTGCTCCCACAGGATCAGTTCATCGGGTTCAGCTCCCCCAGACAGCGGTGCATCGAACCCCAGACCACTGGGGGCTGAGATCCCTCCAAGAGTTCCTTCAGACTCTTGTATTTATCACACGAGACCAGCAGAAAGGCCCTGGGGACCATGCCTATGCACTTGGGAAGCTCATCTCAAGCCAAGAGAATCACCTCTGCCATCACGGGCCGCCCCCAGGCTGGGTGAGTCTGCTTCAGGGCGCTGGACGGACACCCTTGAACACCCCAGGCTGGGTGAGTCTGCTTCAGGGCGCTGGACGGACACCCTTGAACACCCCCAGGCTGAGTGAGTCCGCTTCAAGGCGCTGGACGAACACCCTTGAACACCCCCAGGCTGAGTGAGTCTGCTTCAAGGCGCTGCAAGGACACCCTTGAACACCCCAGGCTGGGTGAGTCTGCTTCAAGGCGCTGGACGAACACCCTTGAACACCCCCAGGCTGAGTGAGTCTGCTTCAAGGCGCTGCAAGGACACCCTTGAACACCCCAGCTGAGTGAGTCTGCTTCAGGGCGCTGGACGGACACCCTTGAACACCCCAGGATGGGTGAGTCTGCTTCAAGGCGCTGGACGGACACCCTTGAACACCCCCAGGCTGAGTGAGTCTGCTTCAGGGCACTGGAGGGACACCTTTGAACCCACCCAGGGTGGGTGAGTCCGCTTCAAGGCGCTGGACGAACACCCTTGAACACCCCAAGCTGGGTGAGTCTGCTTCAGGGCGCTGGACGGACACCCTTGAACACCCCCAGGCTGAGTGAGTCCGCTTCAAGGCGCTGGACGAACACCCTTGAACACCCCAAGCTGGGTGAGTCTGCTTCAGGGCGCTGGACGGACACCCTTGAACACCCCCAGGCTGAGTGAGTCCGCTTCGAGGCACTGGACGAACACCCTTGAACACCCCAAGCTGGGTGAGACTTCTTCAGGGCGCTGGACGGACACCCTTAAACCCCCCCAGGCTGCGTGAGTCTACTTCAGGGCACTGGAGGGACACCCTTGAACGCCCCCAGACTGGTGAGTCTGCTTCAAGGCACTGGAGGGACACTCTTGAGCACCCGCAGGCTGGATGAGTCTTCTTCAGGGCACTGGAGGAGCACCCCCAGGCTGGGTGAGTCTGCTTCAGGGCACTGGAGGGACACCCCCAGGCTGGGTGAGTCTGCTTCAAGGCGCTGGAGGGACACCCTTGAACACCCGCAGGCTGGGTGATTCCTCTTGACAAGCGCTTCAGAGTGCTGGAGGGACACCCTTAAACACCCCCAGGCTGGGTGAATCTGCTTCAGGGCACTGGAGGGACACCCTTGAACCCCCCCCCAGGCTGGGTGTGTCTTCTTCAGGGAGCTGGAGGGACACCCTTGAGCACCCCCAGGCTGAGAGTCCGCTTCAGGGCACTGGCAGGGCACCCCCAGGCTGGGTGAGTCTGCTTGAGGGCACTGGAGGGGACACCCTTGAACCCCCTCAGGCTGGGTGAGTCTGCTTCAGGGCACTGGAGGGACACCCTTGAACACCCCATGCTGATTGAGTCTGCTTCAGGGCACTGGAGGGACACCCTTGAACACCCCAGGCGGGGTGAGTCTGCTTCAGGGCACTGGAGGGACACCCTTGAAACCCCCCAGGGTGGGTGAGTCAGCTTCAGGGCACTGGGGGGACACCCTTGAACACCCCAGGCTGAGTGAGTCCGCTTCAAGGTGCTGGACGGACACCCTTGAACACCCCAGGCCGGGTAAGTCTGCTTCAGGGTGCTGGAGGGACACCCTTTAACACCCCAGCTGAGTGAGTCTGCTTCAAGGTGCTGGACCGACACCCTTGAACCCCCCCAGGCTGGGTGAGTCTGCTTCAGGGCACTGGAGGGACACCCTTGAACACCCCAGGTTGATTGAGTCTGCTTCAGGGCACTGGAGGGACACCCTTGAACACCCCAGGCTGGGTGAGTCTGCTTCAGGGCACTGGAGGGACACCCTTGAAACCCCCCAGGCTGTGTGAGTCTTCTTCAGGGCGCTGGAGGGACACCCTTGAACCCCCCCCCCCCCTCCCCAGGGTGGGTGAGTCAGCTTCAGGGCACTGGGGGGACACCCTTGAACACCCCAGGCTGAGTGAGTCCGCTTCAAGGTGCTGGACGGACACCCTTGAACACCCCAGGCCGGGTAAGTCTGCTTCAGGGTGCTGGAGGGACACCCTTTAACACCCCAGCTGAGTGAGTCTGCTTCAAGGTGCTGGACCGACACCCTTGAACACCCGCAGGCTGGGTGAGTGTGCTTCAGGGCGCTGGAGGGACACCCTTTAACACCCCAGCTGAGTGAGTCTGCTTCAAGGCGCTGGAGGGACACTCTTGAGCACCCCCAGGCTGGGTGAGTCTGCTTCAGGGTGCTCGAGGGACACCCTTGAAAACCCCAGGCTGGATGAGTCTGGGTTAGGGCGCTGGACGGACACCCTTGAGCACCCCCAGGCTGGGTAAGTCTGCTTCAGGGTGCTGGAGGGACACCCTTTAACACCCCAGCTGAGTGAGTCTGCTTCAAGGCGCTGGAGGGACACCCTTGAACACCCCCAGGTTGGGTGAGTCTGCTTCAGGGCGCTGGAGGGACACCCCTGAACACCCGCAGGCTGGGTGAGTCTGCTTCAGGGCACTGGAGGGACACCCTTGAACACCCCCAGTCTGGGTGAGTCCGCTTCAAGACGCTAGACGGACACCCTTGAACACCCCCAGGCTGGGTGAGGTCCATTGGCAAGGGGGCCTGGGGGAGACACAAGACGCCTGCTATGGACCCTGCAGGGTTCAGGAGGGCTGGTGCTCCTCACTTCCTGGTTTCCATGGTTTCAGCCCCGTTGCTAGGCTACGGGCGCTCATCCCTCCCTGATGCTATGCCTGGTCCCTGTGATTACAGCGAAGGCGCCGTGGAGACACTTCAGAAGGTGGATAATGAGAGGGACCCGAGGAGGGAGGCTAGCGCCGAGAGGCCGAGCTCTGTACAGTGGCGCTAGCACCGCAGGCAGGTGCACGTGAACCCTGTTACAATGTACACATGGGCATCCCTGGACACGCCCCGGGCCTCTGTCTGGGAACCCCACGCAGCCCGGCAGCGGTAGGGAAGCCATCCGGGCTGTACAGAGCGCAGCGAAGCCTTAAGAGGGGCGCACTGGGCGCTATTGGAATGACGACACAAGAACAACATCATGATGCATGAGGTGACGTCATATCACTGGGTGCCATTTATTGAAAGGATGCTTTCAACCTGAATTTAGAAGTACCGAAGAGTGAAGACCACCTCTGCCCGGAGTGAACCAGGCAGATGTGCACACTGGGCCCCAGGGTACCGCCACCCACATCCTGGGGCCAGGGCCGGCACTGCACCTGCCCAGGGTCTCACGCTCAGCCTGCCAGCAGTGTGTCCTCTTGTTTCCTGTCTGAAAGGGGTCTCCTTGCAATTAGGGTCCATGGTGGGGTCCCCTCCCTGGGGCTCTCAGGGATGGTGTCTGGAGGCCTAGGGGAGGGGCCCATTCACAGACACCGCGGGACGCCCATTGTACAGTATTTTAGCTCACCCACCGTCTTAACTTGTATCCCACAAGTGATTCTCACAGCTGTCCTGCTGAAGGTGTGAGTAGAAGTTAAAACAGTGGGGCGCTAGAAGGCGGGCCAATCAGCGCCCCGGAGTGTCTCTGAATGTTCTCCTCACAAGGGGACTCGCACATTTCTTTTTGGCCCAGGGCCCCGCAAATCCCAGCACCGGCCCTGCCTGGGGCTGCATCACTCCAGCCATCCCCAGACTGCTCGGCCAATGGAAACGCGGCACACTGAAGCCCCGTGGTGTGTCCAAGATCACACTGCTTGGTGAACTGAGCAGGCCGAGATGTGAGGCCTCATTTCCTGGTCACACGATGTGTGCAATATAATCATAAAGCCACAATCATTTCCCATTTCACAAAAAATCACAATATTTTCTGATCACTTCTTTCATGAGCTATCATTATGTTCAATAAATGTGCATATTAAATACACGTGTGTATCCTGTTAAAGCAGGCTATTCGAGAGTGCTTCAAGGAAAAACACAAGGTATTGGCGTAAGGGAACGTACGGCTTTCATGTATGCCTTCATCTGGCTGCCTCCTCCCGTCGCCAGGGGCAGGGCGCCCCCTCCAGGGCCCGGACCCCCTCCCACCCGGGGCGCCTCGTCAGTCTGTCCCCCAGTACAGATAAGAGCGCCCCTCCCCCCCCACACTTGTACCGGGGGTCGGGGGAGGACGGTGTGAGTCAACGGACACGACCTGCTCACCTCTTCCCGCCCCCCACGTACACCACTGCCGGGGCCTCAGAGACCCCTGGGGAGAGCTCTCGGGCTGCCAGCCCCCCCCCCCCTCCCCGCAGGAGCGCAGTGGGCTTCACTCCCCCCAAGTCCCACAGGACAAGGACAGGATTAACCCCGGCAGGGTATCCACAAGGTGAAAGCCGGGCATCCCGCCGCGAGGGGCCGTTGTGGAGATTAAGCAAGCTATTGCCAAGAGTCGCAAAGTGTGAACCCGTGAGTCGAGAAGGCACCGGGACGAGAATTATCAAGTCCGTGGAATTATTAGCCCAAGACCCCGCGAGGCGGGGAATTCAACCCTGGTCCAGGGCCGATCTCACCTTCCGGGTCTGCCGCCTCTAACCCCTGAGCCACACTCGGACACCCAACATTGCAGTACAGAGTGGTGAATTAATCAAACTTTCACCCCAGTACAGAGATCTGGGCCTAAATCCATCGTTTTTTTTGCACTCCACACCACCCCAGTTCAGACATGGCCATATGCAAATCAGCCTTCACCCTGTGCCCCATGGGAACAGTCCAGCCCGAACTACCAAGCCATGTCTTTCCCAGACCGGAATCAAGCATCCCAGGGCCGGTTTCTGGCTACCAGCCTTCATTCAGCCTAGATAGCTTGACTCCAGTGATGTGGAGAGCCTGGGACTCACGTCTGAGTATACCCATCCCACTCGGGGTGAAAATTGCAAAAAACACAGTTGATGGACAGAATGTAGAACAATGTCATACTTTCACCCCAGTACAGAGATCTGGGCCTAAATCCATCATTTTTTTGCACTCCACACCACCCCAGTTCAGACATGGCCATATGCAAATTAGTCTTGACCCTGTGCCTCATGGGAACAGTCCAGCCCGAACTACCAAGCCATGTCTTCCCTGGACTGGAAACAAGCATCCAAGGACCGGTTTCTGGCTATCTGCCGTCTTCAGCCAGGATAGCTTGACTCCAGTGGTGTGGAGAGCATGGGACTCACGTCTGAGCATACCCAGCCCACTCGGGGTGAAAATTGCAAAAAACACAGTTGATGGACAGAATGCAGAACAATGTCTTACATTCACCCCAGTAGAGAGATCTGGGCCTAAATCCATCGTTTTTTTGCACTCCACACCACCCTAGGTCAGGCATCGGCATATGCAAATCAGCCTTGACCCTGTGCCTCATGGTAACAGTCCAGCCCGAACTGCAAAGCCATGTCTTTCCTGGACTGGAATCGATCATCCTAGCATCGGTTTCGGGGTTTCACCCCTCTTCAGCCAGGATAGCTTGACTCCAGTGGCATGGAGAGCACGGGACTCACGTCTGAGTATACCCATCCCACTCGGGGTAACAAATGCGAACACAACAATTTTATTTGGATTTTATGTGCAAAGTTTTATGTAGCGCTGGCTAGACCCGGAGGTAATAGAGCGCTTTATATGAGGATCAGTGAGTTACAAGATCCATAATAACATAGACAAGTAGAGACGTAGGAGAAAAGAAAAAAACATGAGATTACAAAATAATGTGAGATTATCCGACAATTATGTGAGAAGGAAACCCTACCTCCTCTGCACCTCAGGGGATAGGACGCGCTTGTATAGAGCAAAAGTCTCACAAGCCCCTCCTCCTCAAGGCGCTATGCAGGCTGGCGCTGGAAGTCCCCAACAGCTACAGTGTTCGTTTCTGCAACACAGCATTTCTTCGATAGTAAATATCATCTGGGCAGCAGAACTCTGCTCCTTTTTTTCAGGCGCTGAACTACCTGTGGGTCCCTTACAGGTGGGTATGTTTGCATCTTGGCAAGTGGCGGTGTTCTTCAGCTGGAGGCCGGAACTAGAGGCGTCAGTGAAGGATGTGTGTCTTCGGGATTGGAAGGGGAATGTGTGTAATACCATCCCTCCACTCATGAGGACGCGGAGAGCTGCAGCTCAAGTAATGACACAGGAGCTGGAAGTGGCTCAGATGACTCTGGTTTGGAGGGCCAAGCCCTGGTTTCAGTCCTTCTTCGACTATTGTGTGGTCCACTGGGTCGCATTCCAAGTTTTCCAATGCTATTGGTGGACCCAATGGGCCTTCCACATACACCGATGCAGGCTTTCTTCATACAACATTGCAAAAACCACAGTTGATGGACAGAATGTAGAACAATGTCATACATTCACCCCAGTACAGAGATCTGGGCCTAAATCCATCGTTTTTTTGCTCACCATGCCATTCCAGTTTGGACCCCGCCATAGTCCAGCCCGGACTGTCAGGCCAGGTCCTCCCTGAACGGGAAACAAGCCTCCAAGGACCTGTTTCGGGGTTTCACCCCTCTTCAGCCAGGATAGCTTGATTCCAGTGGTGTGGAGAGCTTGGGACTCACGTCTGAGCATACCCATCCCACTCGGGGTGACAAATGCAAAAACAACAATTGATGGACAGAATGCAGAGCAATGTCATACATTTAACCCAGTACAGAGAACTGGGCCTAAATCCATAGTGTTTTTGCTCACCGTGCCAATCCAGTTTGGATCCAGTTATATGCAAATCAGTCTTGACCCTGTGCCTCATGGGAACAGTCCAGCCCGAACTGCCAAGCCATGTCTTCCCTGGACTGGAAACCCCAGTGGCCGCTCTTCAGGTTTCTGAAGCTGGGGTCTGCCCCAGAGTGCTGCTGTCAGGGTCTTTCCTGGAAGTAGGGGATCCTATCAGGTACCCAGGAGTGTCCCTGGCCCAGACCACAATACAGGCTGAGAATCGGCAGGCCCCCTCCTGTTGGGTAAGAAGCCCCCCACACATCCCACCCCCCCACCCACACACACATTGGGGACAGATCAATCTGTCCGGAACCCGTCGCTTTGGCACAAGATCACAGGGTGGAGGGCTGTGCTGGACCCCGAGTGCGCACAGACTGCAGGGAACAGGTATTTCTACCCGCAGAGAGCCGCCTTCAGTGATTCCTACCAGACACTGGTGAATTCTCACTTCACAGCACTGTCGGTCACTACTTTCTACCTACAGAGGGCCTGTGGAGGACAGGGCCTGGCCTTTAGTGACTAGCACCGTGGTTCCCAAACTGTGCGCAGCGGCGCCCTGGTGTGCCGTGAAGGGAAGTCAGGGGCGCCGCGCACGATGTGGGAAAGTTGCACTAAATGTGTCACTTTCGCCCCCCCCGCCTCCGTGATGAATTGGTTGCTCTGCCCCAAGTCTCGGCCTTTCTGAAGCAGAGCATCACGCCGGCGGGGGGTGCACAAACAGCGCACACAGGACTCGGCTACAGACATAGCTGTGAGGCCCACCCGCCAATGAAGATCCAGGCACTTCTTACTCAAAGGCAAAAGATGATGCCCATGACCCCGCATTTTGGCGCCTGGCAGTTCTAACCATTAAAAAAGACAATCCACTCTTTCAGCTGCTGATGAGCTGTGAAAGAGATGCTGGTCAGTGGCAGAAGGGAAGGAGTTGCAGCACAGGAGGGGGTCATGCTCCCTGTGGAGTCATGAGCATCTTCGGTTATTTAGATGCAAATAGCATTGAAAGAGTAAATTAAACTATTTTTTTCATTTTTCCCCCCTCAATTTTTATATAGAGCAAACCCAACCCAAACATATTGGAGTGCAATGACATTTCATAAGGACATGTTCCTTTTTTAGATGCGGAGAGGTTAAGTTATTTGCCCAGGATCACAGGATGTTGAGCCAAAACCAGAATCAAACCTGATTCCTCAGTTCCAAAGTGGGTAGCTCGGACCTCAAGCTCCATCTTCTCCTCTCCTCTACCCATGCTCAGGACCTGTCCAGGGCGTACACTCTTAATATCTATGTCATACATCTGTGGTTCCCAAAGTGTGCGCCGCTGCACCCTGGTGCGCCGGGAAGGGAAGCCAGGGGTGACGCGCCGCTGTGCAGGATGTGGGTCTGAAAAAAATATATAATTATCCTCAAAATGTAGTGAAACTGCGAGCTGCCAATTTTGGAGCTGGGGAACCGGGTTCGACCCTCAGCGTCAGCTCAGAATCCTGTGTCCTTCTGGGCAAATCACTTAATCTCCCAGTGCCTACAAAAACAGAATACACAAATGTATCCTTGTGTAACGTGACTGGTGGTCTTATAAAATGACTGTCTTTAACCTCCATTGGGTGGGTGGGTGCAGGGTCAGGGGCCTGGAGGAGAGCGTTGGGTGGGTGGGTGCAGGGTCAGGTCCTTGCGGAGAGCATTGGGTGGGTGGGTCAGGAGCCTAGTGGAGAGCGTTGGGTGGGTGGGTGCAGAGTGAGAGGCCTGGTGGGGAGTGTTGGGTGGGTGGGTGCAGGGTCAGGGGCCTGGTGGAGAGCGTTGGGTGGGTGGGTACGGGGTCAGGGGCCTGGTGGAGAGCGTTGGGTGGGTGGGTACGGGGTCAGGGGCCTGGTGGAGAGCGTTGGGTGGGTGGGTGCAGGGTCAGGGGCCTGGTGGAGAGCGTTGGGTGGGTGGGTGCAGAGTGAGAAGCCTGGTGGGGAGCTTTGGGTGGGTGGGTGCAGGGTCAGGGTCCTGGTGGAGAGCATTGGGTGGGTGGGTGCAGGGTCAGGGGCCTGGTGAAGAGCGTTGGGTGGGTGGGTGCAGGGTCAGGTCCTTGCGGAAAGCATTGGGTGGGTGGGTCAAGGGCCTGGTGGAGAGCGTTGGGTGGGTGGGTGCAGGGTGAGAGGCCTGGTGGGGAGCGTTGGGTGGGTGGGTGCAGGGTCAGGGTCCTGGTGGAGAGCGTTGGGTGGGTGAGTGGAGGGTTAGGGGCCTGGTGGAGATCGTAGGGTGGGTGCAGGCTCAGGGGCCTGGTGGAGAGCGTTGGGTGGGTGGGTGCGGGGTCAGGGGCCTGGTGGAGAGCGTTGGGTGGGTGGGTGCGGGGTCAGGGGCCTGGTGGAGAGCGTTGGGTGGGTGCAGGCTCAAGGGCCGGATGGAGAGCGTTGGGTGGGTGGCTGCAGGGTGGGGGGCCTGGTGGAGAGCATTGGGTGGGTGCAGGCTCAGGGGCCTGGTGGAGAGCGTTGGGAGGGTGGGTGGGTGCGAAGTCAGGGGCCTGGTGGAGAGCGTTGAGTGGGTGGGTGCAGGGTGGGGGGCCTGGTGGAGAGCGTAGTGTGGGTGCAGGGTCAGGGGCCTGGTGGAGAGCGTTGGGTGGGTGCAGGGTGCGGGGTCAGGGGCTTGGTGGAGAGCATTGGGTGGGTGGTGCAGGGTGGGGGGCCTGGTGGAAAGCGTAGTGTGGGTGCAGGGTCAGGGGCCTGGTGGAGAGCGTTGGGTGGGCGCCTTATGCCCTGATGCAGCCGCACTCTGCCAGCTTCTGTCTTTGCCTCACTCCTCGTTGAGGGGTCGTCACTCGTGTCTGCTGCATGTTGGAGAGTGTGAGGGAAGAAGGGTGCAAGGCAGAGGGGAGAAGGGTGCAAGGAGGAGGGGAGAAGGGTGCAAGGAGGAGGGGAGAAGGGTGCAAGGTAGAGGGGAGAAGGGTGCAAGGAGGAGGGGAGAAGGGTGCAAGGAGGAGGGGAGAAGGGTGCACGGAGGAGGGGAGAAGGGTGCACAGCAGAGAGGAGAAGGGTGCACAGCAGAGAGGAGAAGGGTGCACGGCAGAGGGGAGAAGGGTGCACGGCAGAGGCGAGAAGGGTGCAAGGCAGAGGGGAGAAGGGTGCAAGGCAGAGGGGAGAAGGGTGCACGGCAGAGGGGATAAGGGTGCCAGCCAGAGAGGAGAAGGGTGCAAGGCAGAGAAAAGAAGGGTGCAAGGCAGAGAGGAGAAGGGTACAAGGCAGAGGGGAGAAGGGTGCAAGGCAGAGGGGAGAAGGGTGCAAGGCAGAAGGGGAGAAGGGTGCAAGGCAGAGGGAAGAAGGGTGCAAGGCAGAGGGAAGAAGGGTGCAAGGCAGAAGTGAAGTAGGGTACAATGGGGAAGGGGGAGAAGGGTGCAAGGTGGAGGGGGAGAAGGGTGTAAGGCGGAGGGGGAAAGGGTCCAAGGGGGATGGTGATGAAGTTAAAAATTTGCCCCCTCCCCCACCAAAAACATTTCTGAGGATACCCATGATCAGAGCCCACCTCACGTAAACTTCTTGTAACGCCACAGAGCTCCTTGAGCCTTTCTCTAGCCTGGTTCCTTTTAGTGGGAGTGCTTTATACTACTCTATGTATGCATTGAAATGTACTTTATAAGATCTTTGTGATTGCAAATAAAGATTTATGACAGTGATTGCGACTCTCTGAATCCTTCATCACGTCTAGACTTGTTTCTTCATGTAGACCAGTGGCTCCCAAATGGTGCGTGGGTAAAAAAATGATGGGGAGCCACGGCCAACTGCCAATTAGGTCAAGGGAGCCACGGGTCAAAAACGTTTGGGAACCACTGGACTAGCAGATAATAGTGAATTTTCACTTCGCAACAGTTCTTTCATTACTTTCTACCCACACGTCACGCTCAGTGCAGTCTGTTTCACTCTGTGGATCTGGTCACAGCAGGGGTGCTAGCTTCCTGCACTACTGACGTCGCGCTCCGTGCAGAGTCTGTGTCACTCTGTGGATCCGGTCACAGCGGGGGTGCTCGCGCCCTGCACTACTGACGTCGCGCTCAGTGCAGTCTGTTTCACTCTGTGGATCTGGTCACAGCGGGGGTGCTCGCGCCCTGCACTACTGACGTCGCGCTCCGTGCAGAGTCTGTGTCACTCTGTGGATCCGGTCACAGCGGGGGTGCTCGCGCCCTGCACTTCTAACGTCGCGCTCAGTGCAGTCTGTTTCACTCTGTGGATCTGGTCACAGCGGGGGTGCTCGCGCCCTGCACTACTGACGTCGCGCTCAGTGCAGTCTGTTTCACTCTGTGGATCTGGTCACAGCGGGGGTGCTCGCGCCCTGCACTACTGACGTCACGCTCAGTGCAGTCTGTTTCACTCTGTGGATCTGGTCACAGCGGGGGTGCTCGCTCCCTGCACTACTGACGTCGCGCTCAGTGCAGAGTCTGTGTCACTCTGTGGATCCGGTCACAGCAGGGGTGCTCGCTTCCTGCACTACTGACGTCGCGCTCAGTGCAGTCTGTTTCACTCTGTGGATCTGGTCACAGCGGGGGTGCTCGCTCCCTGCACTACTGACGTCACGCTCCGTGCAGAGTCTGTGTCACTCTGTGGATCCGGTCAACGCGGGGGTGCTCGCTCCCTGCACTACTGACGTCGCGCTCCGTGCAGAGTCTGGGTCACTCTGTGGATCTGGTCCCAGCGGGGGTGCTCGCTTCCTGCACTACTGACGTCGCGCTCAGTGCAGAGTCTGTGTCACTCTGTGGATCTGGTCACAGCGGGGGTGCTCGCTTCCTGCACTACTGACGTCGCGCTCAGTGCAGTCTGTTTCACTCTGTGGATCTGGTCACAGCGGGGGTGCTCGCTTCCTGCACTACTGACGTCACGCTCCGTGCAGAGTCTGTTTCACTCTGTGGATCTGGTCACAGCAGGGGTGCTCGCTTCCTGCACTACTGACGTCGCGCTCAGTGCAGTCTGTTTCACTCTGTGGATCTGGTCACAGCGGGGGTGCTCGCTTCCTGCACTACTGACGTCACGCTCCGTGCAGAGTCTGTTTCACTCTGTGGATCTGGTCACAGCGGGGGTGCTCGCTTCCTGCACTTCTGACGTCGCGCTCAGTGCAGTCTGTTTCACTCTGTGGATCTGGTCACAGCGGGGGTGCTCGCTTCCTGCACTTCTGACGTCGCGCTCAGTGCAGTCTGTTTCACTCTGTGGATCTGGTCACAGCGGGGGTGCTAGCTTCCTGCACTACTGACGTCGCGCTCAGTGCAGTCTGTTTCACTCTGTGGATCTGGTCACAGCGGGGGTGCTCGCGCCCTGCACTACTGACGTCGCGCTCAGTGCAGTCTGTTTCACTCTGTGGATCTGGTCACAGCGGGGGTGCTCGCTCCCTGCACTACTGACGTCGCGCTCAGTGCAGTCTGTTTCACTCTGTGGATCCAGTCACAGCGGGGACGCTCGCTTCCTGCACTACTGACGTCACGCTCAGTGCAGTCTGTTTCACTCTGTGGATCCAGTCACAGCAGGGACGCTCGCTTCCTGCACTACTGACGTCACGCTCCGTGCAGAGTCTGGGTCACTCTGTGGATCCGGTCACAGTGGGGGTGCTCGCTTCCTGCACTACTGACGTCACGCTCAGTGCAGTCTGTTTCACTCTGTGGATCTGGTCACAGCAGGGGTGCTAGCTTCCTGCACTACTGACGTCGCGCTCAGTGCAGTCTGTTTCACTCTGTGGATCTGGTCACAGCGGGGGTGCTCGCTCCCTGCACTACTGACGTCGCGCTCAGTGCAGTCTGTTTCACTCTGTGAATCTGGTCACAGTGGGGGTGCTCGCTTTCTGCACTACTGACGTCGCGCTCAGTGCAGTCTGTTTCACTCTGTGGATCCGGTCACAGCGGGGGTGCTCGCTTCCTGCACTACTGACGTCACGCTCCGTGCAGAGTCTGTGTCACTCTGTGGATCCGGTCACAGCAGGGGTGCTCGCTTCCTGCACTACTGACGTCACGCTCAGTGCAGTCTGTTTCACTCTGTGGATCTGGTCACAGCGGGGGTGCTCGCTCCCTGCACTACTGACGTCGCGCTCAGTGCAGAGTCTGTGTCACTCTGTGGATCCGGTCACAGCAGGGGTGCTCGCTTCCTGCACTACTGACGTCACGCTCAGTGCAGTCTGTTTCACTCTGTGGATCTGGTCACAGTGGGGGTGCTCGCTCCCTGCACTACTGACGTCACGCTCCGTGCAGAGTCTGTGTCACTCTGTGGATCCGGTCAACGCGGGGGTGCTCGCTTCCTGCACTACTGACGTCGCGCTCAGTGCAGTCTGTTTCACTCTGTGGATCTGGTCACAGCGGGGGTGCTCGCTTCCTGCACTACTGACGTCGCGCTCAGTGCAGTCTGTTTCACTCTGTGGATCTGGTCACAGCGGGGGTGCTCGCTCCCTGCACTACTGACGTCGCGCTCAGTGCAGTCTGTTTCACTCTGTGGATCCAGTCACTGCGGGTACGCTCGCTTCCTGCACTACTGACGTCACGCTCAGTGCAGTCTGTTTCACTCTGTGGATCCAGTCACAGCGGGGACGCTCGCTTCCTGCACTACTGACGTCACGCTCCGTGCAGAGTCTGTGTCACTCTGTGGATCCGGTCACAGTGGGGTGCTTGCTTCCTGCACTACTGACGTCACGCTCAGTGCAGTCTGTTTCACTCTGTGGATCTGGTCACAGCGGGGGTGCTAGCTTCCTGCACTACTGACGTCGCGCTCAGTGCAGTCTGTTTCACTCTGTGGATCTGGTCACAGCGCGGGTGCTCGCTCCCTGCACTACTGACGTCGCGCTCAGTGCAGTCTGTTTCACTCTGTGGATCTGGTCACAGTGGGGGTGCTCGCTTCCTGCACTACTGACGTCGCGCTCAGTGCAGTCTGTTTCACTCTGTGGATCTGGTCACAGTGGGGGTGCTCGCTCCCTGCACTACTGACGTCGCGCTCAGTGCTGCAAATGCTACTTACCAGTATGCATCTGTTCTTGGCATGTAGGGCTGCTGACATTCATATCTGTGCATAGATCGCCGCCTAGTGTTGGGTCCGGATGATTGCACATTGTTGTCCTGGAAGAGTCTTCGAAGTATCACGAGATAGGTGGCTCCTCCCCTGGACTACAGTGCGCATGGGCATGGCCTCCATCCCCAGATTGTTTTTAGCCATTGGCTGAGATGGAGTGAACTTTGTGAGTGATGACCATGCTATGAAATGTATGTAAACACTGCAGCTGCTACAGGCGCCGGGGAGGAGGGCGGGCGATATGAATGTCAGCAGCCCTACATGCCAAGAACAGATGCATACTGGTAAGTAGCATTTGCAGTTCGAGGCATGTGGGCTGCTGAATTCATATCTGTGCATAGAATACATAGCAGTCCCTCCATTAGCGGCGGCCGCCCGTGCCAGCTGCAGCAGTTTGGAAAAGTGTTTTGAGAACAGCCTGCCCTACAGCTGCCTGCTGTTTAGAGTGCACGTCTACGCAGTAATGTTTAGTAAACGTATGTGTGGTAGACCATGTGGCTGCTCTACATATATCCTCTAAGGGAATGTTCCCAAGGAAAGCCATAGAGGCCCCCAACTTTCTGGTGGAGTGGGCTCTTGGTGGAATTGTAAGAGTGCGTTTAGCCTTAGCGTAACAAATCTGAATACATTTCACGATCCACCTAGCGATACCAGCTTTGGAAATGGCGTTACCCTTGTGGTGTGATGCAAAGGCAACGAAAAGCTGCTTAGTCTTACGAAAATCCTTAGTCCTGTCAACGTAGTACATAAGGGCTCTTTTGACGTCAAGGGTGTGGAGCATGCGCTCCGCCAGCGATTCAGGGTTTTGGAAAAACACTGGCAACTCAATTGTCTGGTTTAAGTGGAATTGAGATACAACCTTGGGTAGAAATTTAGGGTTAGTGCGGAGCACCACCCTGTTTGCATGGACTTGGAAAAAAGGCTCTTGGATGGTGAGGGCCTGCAACTCACTGACCCTCCGTAGCGATGTAATCGCCACTAAGAATGCCACTTTCCACGTCAGAAACTGAAGCTCACAAGAGTGTAGTGGCTCAAAAGGAGGACCCATCAGCCTTGTAAGAACCACATTGAGGTTCCATTCTGGAGCTGGTGGGGTCCGTGGTGGAATGACCCTTTTGAGTCCTTCCAGAAACGCCTTGACAGCAGGAACCTTGAAAAGTGAAAGGTGTTGCCTATTCTGGAGGTATGCGGCCATCGCAGACAGTTGAATGCGAATGGAAGAATACGCCAAATTGCATTGGTACAGGTGGAACAGGTAACAGATGATGTTCTGAATGGAAGCATCCAGCGGGTTAATGTCGTGGTCTGCACAATAAATGACAAACCGCTTCCATTTAGCCGCATAACATGCTCTAGTAGTGGGCTTTCTTGCCTCCCGAATGATGTCCATGCAATCGGGGGGAAGATTGAGGTAGCCAAACTCTAGGACTTCAGGAGCCAGATCGCCAGGTTGAGCTGTTGCGGATCTGGGTGCTGAATGTCGCCATGGCTCTGCGTCAGAAGGCTGGGTGTGAGATGAAGCCTTTGATGCGGTACCACGGAAAGTTCTAGAAACGTGGTGTACCATGGTTGGCGAGCCCACGTTGGAGCAACCAGGATGAGAGTCATCGAGTGCTGCCTGAGCTTGCGTGCCACCAGCGGTATCAGAGGTGCTGGGGGAAAAGCGTACGCAAATCTGCCTGACCAGTTCATCCACATCGCATTGCCCTGCGATTGCGGGTGTGGGAACCTGGCGGCGAAGCTTTGGCATTTTGCGTTCTCCCTTGTGGTGAACAGGTCTATCTCTGGATGACCCCATGTTGGACTTGGCCCTTCTGGCAGGTTCACCCCTAGACTTTTTGCCTTATGTGTGACCCTGTGTCAGTGATTTTTGGGTCTCTGCGCACTTTCCCCGGAGTCCCAGAGTGAAAGTGCGTGCGTGTAGTATGGCTGGCCTGCCCTCAAATAGGAATGCATGGGGAATGTGTGTGTCCCTGGTAGTTCCTGATGCGTGGGGAGTGCAGGCTCGAGTTTAGTATGTGTAAACTCGTGAGAGTGAATGCTGCGAGATGGTGTATGCGGCATGTATGTGTCTAGAAGGGAAGTGCTACTTCTGGACATTGAGATATGTGTGCAGTGAGGGTGCTGGAGCGTGATTGGCTGGAGCTGGCTGGCATGCCAGGCTCCAGGAAGTCTAGATGGGTTTGCCCGGTGGTGAGTGGGAGATTAGCATGAGTGATGTGTGGGAGGAGTGTACCTGTGTCCTGGATGGGCTGGGTTTTCCCCACACAATGCTGGCTCCGCCCCCCTGTGGTGTGTCTAACGACCCTAGCCTCCCCAGTGAAAGAAATGGGTGGTTGGGCCATCAAGAGTGCTCCAAAGCCAGCTGAAACTGGTTTTCCCCCCACCCTGCACCCTGAAACAAAGGATTTGTTAGTATAAGAAGGGGCTGTGTCCCCTTAGAAAATGTTCTTGTTCCAGGATCCTGAGGGCGCTGCTGTTGCTGCTGCTGGGCCAGAGGACCGCCACTTGGGGAGTCTCCCTGCCTGGAGACCCAGTGAGCTGGCTCTGGGCCCAGCCTTGCCCCCCTGCCCCTTGAAAGGACTTTTGCTGGGCTTGTTGGCCCCTAGCGCCTGGGAGCGCTTTTGATTGCTTTTTAGCGCTTAAGAGCGCTTTATTTTGCTTGCAGCGCTTGGGAGCGCTGTGGTCATCCCTCTAGCGCTGGGAACGCTTTGTCTGCAGAGGCCGGTGCCCACCCGGCATTGTCCGCCCCAAGCGAGTGCCACCTCGCTTACTTTTGATTAATTTGCCCCCTGGCAGGTGCCCACCCTGTCAGGGACCTTGCCGCTATCTTTTAAGTTTACCTCGAGGGAGCCCACTCCTCGGTAAACTCACCCCCCGCCTAGAAGCGCCGGAGACGGGCCGCCGCGCTGCCCGCGACGACCCGGAAGTGTTCCTGCCGGTCGGCCAATCGGAGAGCGGGCCGACCGGAAGTCCCGCCCCGCAGCCGCGACCCGGAAGTCAGGCCGGCCGGGGGCAGGACAGAGAAGCAACCGGAAGCGGACCGGAGGCCGTCCCGCGCTCCGGTGAGGGGAGAAGCCGGCGTCTTTCGTTTTCCCCCTCCCAGGCTCCCAAAGCGAGGAAGAGCTCAGGAGAAAGAGAGGGGAGAAGTGTGCAGGGAGCCCCGAGGAGCAGGAGCTCTCGTTAAGCAGCCGCCCGCCGCAGGAGAACCCGGTGAGTGCAGGCGCTTGCAAAGAGGAGAGGGGGGGCGTCGGGACACATTGCCGGTGTCCGCCCGCCCCCTCTCAGTAGCGCGACCTCCGGGGGCAGAGTTGAGGGCCGCATGTGTTCCGAGCCCAGCGAGGCTCCAACGACGGGGCATTTCTTTGCTTAGAGCCCAGTGGGGCTCAGGGGGCAAAGTGCGTGGCAGAGCCCCGAGAGGCTCAAGAGCAGTCTTCTTTCCCCCCCACGCGGCCCCATGTGTGACGAGCCCCGGGAGGCTCGAGAGGGCATCAAATTGTCTTGAGTCCAGGAGGGACTCCAACGTGAGGCGACCTTCCTTCGTTCTGCGAGCCCAGAGAGGCTCAGGGCACCAGTTCTTGTCCAGAGCCCAGAGAGGCTCCGCAGTGCCACAGTGGTGGTTCTTGAGCCAGAGAGGCTCCAACATTGCCCTAACTTTCCCTGCACCAGTTGCCCAGCACTTTGTGGGCAACTGCTACGTTTAGGCCCTGACATTGGGACACAGGGACTGTCACAGGTGGTGACTGATTTAAGTTTTGCGCAATGTTATTGCTACACCTCTGAATGTTAATGCATCATGTGTTTTGTTTTTACACCCCTACAGGTATTGTGATGTGTAGGTGGTTGTTTTCTCCCTAGTACAGGTGGTGCTAGTGAGGTCCTGTTACCAGTGATTACTGGTTGTGTGCTCTATGTTTATATTGTGTGCTACACTGATTTTACTTTCTAAAGTGCTATTTCTGAAAGTATTGCTTCTAAAAGTGCTGATACCCTTGACAGTGGTCCAAGTGGCCCTGTCCTGTACAAATATCCCTTGTAAATTCCGCCAGTGCCTGTTGGCACAGTGTAACAAGATGTGTGTTTTATCTGATGTATATTTATTATAATACAAGGGCTATTTTTATATAACCTTATGTGGAGTTTTCCTTTGTGGTGGGCCTTTGGTTGTTGTTGCTGGGGTGCGTGCGCAAATACTTAACTTACATCGCCTCCAAGTTTAGCCTTGCTGCTCGCGCCACGTTACCTAGAGGGCGAGTAGGGGTTATCTTGGCGTGTAACTCCCTTGCCCTGACTTGGGTGTGGTGGTCTCTGGCTGACTTTGGCGAAAGCCCTGGCCAGCCAGGGATCCCATTTCCAACACCCCACCGTTGGAAGTACGGTTGGAGAACAGATGGATGTATCTCCCACTCGTGCATTTGGTGGCTGTGCCTGCTGAGCAGGTCCGCCATCTGATTTTCTTTGCCCGGGAGATGCTCCGCCATGAGGAAGATGTTCCTCTGAATGGCCCACTTCCACATGCTCTGAGCCAGATGAGACAGCTGCGTGCCTCCCTGCTTCTGGATGTAGTACATGGCCGTAATGTTGTCCATCCGGATCAACACGACCTTGTTGCACAGATGTACTTTGAATGCCTTCAAGGCCATGAAGATTGCCATCAGTTCTAAAACGTTGATGTGCATCTTCCGTTGCTGTAATGTCCATAGTCCCTGCACTGTGTAGTGGAGTACATGCGCTCCCCACCCTTGGAGAGAAGCGTCCGTCGTCAGGATAATCTGTGGCACAGGCTCTTGGAACGGTCGGCCCTTGCAAAGGTTTTGTGGATTCCACCAATGCAGAGAGTTGTACGCTCGACCGCTCACCAACACTAGGTCTGTTAGTTGTCCGTGAGCCTGAGTCCACTGACGTGCTAGGCACTCCTGGAGCGGACGCATATGTAACCTCGCGTGCGGGACGAAGGAGATGCAGGAGGCCATCATGCCTATCAACTGCATGAACACCTTCGCTGGAAGCGAGTGCTGAGGTCTGAATCTTTGGATCAGCGTCTGGATACTGGCGATTCTCACTGAAGATGGCTGCGCAGTGGCTGCCAGAGTGTTGATTGTTGCGCCCAGATACTGCCGTATATGGGCGGGTTGGAGATGGGATTTTGGGTAATTCAGCGAGAATCCCAGATCGTGCAGGAGATGAATGGTGCGGGACACGTGGTCGGCGCACTGTTGTTCTGACTTTGCCTGAATGAGCCAGTCGTCTAGATAGGGATAGACGTGGATTTGCTGGCGTCGTAGATGCGCCGCCACAGTCGCCAGGCACTTTGTAAAAACTCTTGGCGCCGTGGTGACCCCGAAAGGCAGAACCCTGAACTGGTAGTGCTGGTCCTGAATTGTGAATCTGAGGTACTTCCTGTGTGAAGGATGCAGGGGAATGTGAAAGTATGCATCCTTGAGATCCAGCGTAGCCAGGAAGTCCCCTCGCTGAAGCAGAGGGAGAACCTGCTGCAGCGTGAGCATATGGAAGTGCTCCGACAGAATGTACCAGTTGAGGGGCCTGAGGTCCAGGATGGGCCTGAGGGATCCGTCCTTTTTGGGGATAAGAAAGTACAGAGAGTACACCCCTGTTCCCCTTTCTTGCAGTGGAACGAGCTCTATTGCCCCTTTTTGCAGCATGACTTGGACTTCTTGCTGCAACAAGTGCAAGTGCTCGCCGGACATAGGACGGTTTCTTGGAGGTATGTTTGGAGGAGTGGAAGTGAGTTCCAGACAGTAACCGTACTGGATAAGAGATTTGACCCACCTGTCCGTGGTGATGGATTTCCACGCGGGCAGGAACTGCTGGAGTCTCCCCCCGACCGGTGTTGTGTGGTCGGGGGGCAGTGACAAGGCGTCACTGTTTGTTGGTGGTGGTGGACCTGGAGCTGTTGTTTCCACGTCCCCTGCCTTTGACGTTGTTGCCCCTGTAACCACCTCTACCCTTGTTGGTGTATGAGGTCTGGGTGTTGCTTTTATAGTATTGCGTGGATTGCGATGCCTGACCCCTTGAGGTGCCCCTGTTATTGGAGCGGCGAAAGGAACCACCCCGAAACTGCTGGGACTGGAGAGCCCCCATCGACTTGGCAGTGTCCGTATCTTTTTTCATTTTTTCAAGGGTTGCATCCACTTCAGGGCCAAACAGGTGGTCTGGATTAACTGTTTGATTTAAGATGGTTGTCTGAACGTCTGGTTTGAAGCCTGATATTCTAATCCATGCATGCCTACGCAGTAACACGCTAGTGTTGATAGCCCTGGAGGCGGTATCAGCCACGTCCAGTGCACACTTAATGGAAGCATTAGTGATTAGCTTCCCCTCCTGAATTAGCATTTCTGCTGCCTCTTTGTACTGATCAGGTAAGTGCTGTAGAAGTGTTTCAAGGGTGTCATAATGTGCCCTATCGTAGCGTGCGAGTAGGGCTTGCGTGTTTGAGATGCGCCAAATATTAGCTGCCTGCGCAGCAATACGCTTCCCTGAGGCTTCAAAGATTTTTGATTCTTTGTCTGGGGGAGGAGCATCACCCGTGGTCTGTGAGTTTGCCCGCTTACGTGCATTGGAGACAACCAAAGAGTCCAGTGGCAACTGTCCCTTGATGTACGTTGGATCAGTGGGCGCTGCCTTGTATTTTTTGTCAATACGAGGATTGATGACTCGCGCCCGAGTGGGCTCCCTGAAAACCTCTGGCGCGTGCTTCAGCACTCCCTTGAGCATGGGCAATGTCTTGACTGACTTTTCAGCCACTGAGAAAGTGTCAAACAGAAAATCGACATCCACTGGATCCGCATGGAGGTCGACATCATGATTGGCCGCAGCTCTTTCAATTAGGGCGTTGAAGGCTGCAGAGTCCTCTGTTGGAGAAGTTTTTGCAGCAAAGAGCTGCGGCTCAGGTCCTGACTGAGGGTCCTCAGGGTCGCCTCCAGCAGACCATGGCTCATTGACCTCCTCAGGATCCGAGTACGCCGGATAATTGTACTCGTCCTCTTCATCTACATCACCATCCCCAGCGTTGAAATGAGTTGGTGAGAGTTCCAGATTTTGTGGAGATGCAGGCTCTATAGGGGCAGAAGTACCCGCAGAGTCCAACTTCTTCTTGAGTGGAATACGAAAATGTTCTAACACTGGCTCCGGGGTGATCTTCCTCTTAAGGAGAGAAAGTTTGCCTGTGTTGGCGTCGATGACAACCTCTCGACGCTCCTCGTCCGCGAGTGGCTGGAGCCGAGGCTTCGGCACTACCAATGACGCTTTAGGCGTCGACACTAGCTTTAAGGGCACCCCGGCCCCATGTCCAGGAGCGAAAGCCTTCGGCGTCGTCTTCGGCGGCAGCGTGAAGCGGATCGGCGTCTGCGCCTTTGCCGGTTTCTTTGGAGGCTTCGGCACCACATTCTTCGGTTCGGGTGCCAATGCGTCCTTCCGAATGCGTTGAAGGGATTCCGTGACCTTCTTGGTTAAGGACGGGGAGGGCTGTCCCGCCCCGAGCGATTCCCCCGAGGCCGGAGTTGGGTCGGCGATCAAAGGCACGTTCTTCGGAGCCGACACATCACCACCTTTGGCCTCGACGCCCGGAGTCGGCGCTGCCAGAGCTTTGGGGTCGTCCTGACGCTTCTTCGAGGCTTTTTTCGGGTCGTCGACCTCGACCATCTTCGGCGCCGACGCGGCCGCGTCGGTCGTCTTCGGCTTCGACACCGGGGTCTTTGGGTCGGCCATCTTGGATTGGCCCTTGGTGTCGGCCGCCATTTTGGACCTTTTAGGCGCTGAGGCCTCAGTAGCCTTCTGTCCCACCAGTGCGACTTTCACTTTCGGTTTCGATACCGTTGGTGTGGACCCCGACGGCTTCACTTTCGGTTTCTTCACCGGGAGTGGCGCATCACCAATGTCCGTGGCCGGGCCCGGAGGCGGGGCCGTGGAACGAGTATTGAGGTCTTGGGTAAGGCCCGAAGGCGATCCCTCGACCTGGGCCGTATAATGGGGATTGACCCCTGAGTCAGTATGAGGATGCTCCTCCTCTGAGCTATCCTCCACGGTGGCAATGGCCCCGTCGTCGTCCCCTACCTCTCCGACGACTTCTTCAAACTCCTCATCCCCCGCGTCGTAGTTGTCATCTTCTGACGCCGGGCTGGAGTCTGAAACTTGTAAAACGGTGTCGTCCTCAACGTCTTCCTCAAAGATGTTGTCCGGCGGGGGCTCTGAAAACTGGGCCTGGAGTCTAGCGGCCCGACGAATCTTGAGAGTCTTCTTACACCGGAACTTGGAGCAGGCCATACACCTGGCCTCATCGTGGTCCGGCGACAAACACTTGTTGCACACAGGGTGCACGTCGAGGTGTGAATACTTTGAGGTGCACACCGGGCACCTCTTAAACGGAGTCCTTTCCAGGTTATGTAGTCTGGAGCGTCGAGTAGGCCCGACCTCGCCGAGAGCACGCGAAAGGGCAGCAAGTGTTCGGAGCTGAGAAAAAAACAACCCGAACGATGGACAATACCGACGCGAATCCTAAAGACCTTTTGGTCTCAAGTAAGAAAAGTTAAACAACTATCGATTCCGACAGAGGGAACCGAAACACATCCGAACCCAATGGCGGAAAAAAACAATCTGGGGATGGAGGCGATGCCCATGCGCACTGTAGTCCAGGGGAGGAGCCACCTATCTCGTGATACTTCGAAGACTCTTCCAGGACAACAATGTGCAATCATCCGGACCCAACACTAGGCGGCGATCTATGCACAGATATGAATTCAGCAGCCCATATGCCTCGAACAGTCTGTTTCACTCTGTGGATCCGGTCACAGCGGGGGTGCTAGCTTCCTGCACTACTGACGTCGCGCTCAGTGCAGTCTGTTTCACTGTTTCACTCTGTGGATCTGGTCACAGCGGGGGTGCTCGCGCCCTGCACTACTGACGTCGCGCTCAGTGCAGTCTGTTTCACTCTGTGGATCTGGTCACAGCGGGGGTGCTAGCTTCCTGCACTACTGACGTCACGCTCAGTGCAGTGGTGCTCGCTTCCTGCATTACTGACGTCACGCTCCGTGCAGTGTCTGTTTCACTCTGTGGATCCGGTCACAGTGGGGGTGCTGGCTTCCTGCACAGATCTCAGGCTGGTACCCCCTCCTACAGGATCCCCACAGGGGCTTGCAGGAACTCCCAGAGGCCCTCTCTAGGCGCTTGTTGCCTCTGCACCCTCCAATCTCATCCCTGAAGCCCCACATCACATGTGCACCGCCCGGACCCTGCATCCCTCAGCAGCTCTCATGCATCATCAGGCTCATGCATAAACATTTCCATTCATGCATAATCAATGAGCGAGTCCAGGCCAAGACCAGGTGCTGAGAATCAAAAACATGTGAGCTTCATCTGGGAGACGGCTCAGGGCATGTCTCACAGAGGCAGGCTCAGGCATGTCTCACAGAGGCAGGCTCAGGGCATGTCTCCCAGAGGCAGGCTTGGGGCATCTCTCAGGGAGACGGCTCGGGGCATGTCTCACAGAGGCAGGCTCGGGCATGTCTCACAGAGGCAGGCTCGGGGCATGTCTCACAGAGGCAGGCTCGGGGCATGTCTCACAGAGGCAGGCTCGGGCATGTCTCACAGAGGCAGGCTCGGGGCATGTCTCACAGAGGCAGGCTCGGGGCATGTCTCACAGAGGCAGGCTCGGGGCATGTCTCACAGAGGCAGGCTCGCGGCATGTCTCACAGAGGCAGGCTCGGGCATGTCTCACAGAGGCAGGCTCGGGCATGTCTCACAGAGGCGGCTCAGGGCATCTCTCAGGGAGACGTCTCGGGGCATGTCTCACAGAGGCAGGCTCGGGGCATGTCTCACAGAGGCAGGCTCGGGGCATGTCTCACAGAGGCAGGCTCGGGCATGTCTCACAGAGGCAGGCTCGGGCATGTCTCACAGAGGCAGACTTGGGCATGTCTCACAGAGGCAGGCTCGGGGCATCTCTCAGGGAGGCGGCTCGGGGCATGTCTCACAGAGGCAGGCTCGGGCATCTCTCAGGGAGGCGGCTCGGGGCATGTCTCACAGAGGCAGGCTCGGGGCATGTCTCAGGGAGGCGGCTCGGGGCACGTCTCACAGAGGCAGGCTCGGGGCATCTCTCACAGAGGCAGACTTGGGCATGTCTCACAGAGGCAGGCTCGGGGCATCTCTCACAGAGGCAGGCTCACAGAGGCAGGCTCACAGAGGCAGGCTCGGGGCATGTCTCAGGGAGACGGCTCGGGGCACGTCTCACAGAGGCAGGCTCGGGCATGTCTCACAGAGGCAGGCTCGAGGCATGTCTCACAGAGGCAGGCTTGGGCGTCTCTCAGGGAGGCAGGCTCAGGGCATCTCTCACAGAGGCAGGCTCGGGCATGTCTCACAGAGGCAGGCTCGGGGCATCTCTCACAGAGGCAGGCTCGGGGCATGTCTCACAGAGGCAGGCTCGGGCCATGTCTCAAAGAGGCAGGCTCGGGCATTTCTCACAGAGGCAGGCTCGGGCATATCTCACAGAGGCAGGCTCAGGGCATCTCTCACAGAGGCAGGCTCGGGGCATGTCTCACAGGCAGGCTCGGGCACGTCTCACAGAGGCAGGCTCGGGGCATGTCTCAAAGAGACAGGCTCGGGCATGTCTCACAGAGGCAGGCTCGGGCATGTCTCACAGAGGCAGGCTCGGGGCATGTCTCACAGAGGCAGGTTCGGGCATGTCTCTCAGGGAGGCAGGCTTGGGCGTCTCTCAGGGAGGCAGGCTCGGGGCATGTCTCACAGAGGCAGGCTCGGGGCGTCTCTCAGGGAGGCAGGCTCGGGGCGTCTCTCAGGGAGGCAGGCTTGGGCGTCTCTCAGGGAGGAAGGTTCCGGGCATCTCTCAAAGAGGCAGGCTCTGGCGTCTCTCAGGGAGGCAGGCTCAGGGCATCCCTCAGGGAGGAATGCTCGGGCGTCTCACAGAGGCAGGCTCGGTGTGTCTCAGAGATCGGCTCAGGGCGTCTCTCAGGGAAGCAGGCTCAGGGCGTCTCTCAGAGAGGTAGGCTCAGGGCGTCTCTCAGAGAGGTAGGCTAGGGGCTTCTCTCAGGAAAGCAGGATCGGGCGTCTCTCAGGGAGGCAGGCTCAGGGCGTCTCTCAGGGAGGCAGGTTTGGGGCATCTCTCAGGGAGGCAGGCTCGGGCGTCTCTCAGGGAGGCAGGCTCCGGCGTCTCACAGAGGCAGGCTCGGTGTGTCTCAGAGATCGGCTCAGGGCGTCTCTCAGGGAAGCAGGCTCAGGGCGTCTCTCAGAGAGGTAGGCTCAGGGCGTCTCTCAGAGAGGTAGGCTAGGGGCTTCTCTCAGGAAAGCAGGATTGGGCGTCTCTCAGGGAGGCAGGCTCAGGGCGTCTCTCAGAGAGGTAGGCTAGTGGCTTCTCTCAGGAAAGCAGTCTCGGGCGTCTCTCAGGGAGGCAGGCTCGGGGCATGTCTCTCAGGGAGGCAGGCTCAGGGCATTCCTCAAGGAGGAAGGCTCGGGGGGGCGTCTCCAAGGGAGTCAGGCTGGGTGTCTCTTAGGGAGGAAGGCCTGGGCAACTCACACAACAAAGTACCTACCTGTGAACCGATAACCCTATTTTCTCCATAGGATAACATGGACTGTTTTTCTGGGAAAAGTTTCGAAGTGTGGAATTGGAAAATCTTTAAAAGCTTCTAAAACTGTAACAAAATAACAAAAACGCTTTTACTTACCTGTTTACAGGAAATGTCCCACTGCAGTATCCAGGTATATTACACTGTGTAAGAAAAGTAATCTGTAAAGTAATCTACTTCACATTCTACTAAAAAGCCATTACAAAGTAGATGTCCAATCTTTCAAAGCATTGCATTACTAGGAGTTCTACTGTAATCAAATCAACAGTATATATACAACTGCAATACAAACGGTATTATGATTGCAAAGTACCCATCACTTACCTGTGCCAGGCGTGCTTGGTTTAGGAAATAATAATTTATACAAAAACAATTGGTCTAAAGTTCAGTCTATGAGTGGGTGACAATCATTTGCTGACTGAGTGTGTGCAACAAATGCTTATCGCTGTCCTCTGTTAAAGCCTCACTGCTGGACCACACTACCACAAACAGAGAGTGAGGAGCTCTCCTACTTTACCTCTGCCCACCTTTGGGGTTCCACTGCACACTACACCTCACCTTGGCATACTACATACAGAGCCAGCTTCCTCACCAGCTGAGAGGTGTGCGCCGCGCCCACTCACCACGCTGAAGTCCAGGTTATTCTGCACCCAGTCCTGGCCCTCCCTGAACTCCTCCAGCAGCCCCATGATGTACAGGGTGTCCAGCGCGTCCACTATGGTGGCGCCCATCTGTGTGCTCCCTGCGGGAAGAGAAAGAGGTGCCGTTAGCTGCAACCCCGGGACCACCAAGAAACACAACGACAAACTGACATCACTAACTTCCCGTGGCTCTCAGTCCAGGAGCAGAATGTTACTCTATCAGTCGGCTGATTGCAGCGGACTCAGAAGAGTGCACTCCCCTACGACACAGCAAGGCCGTACAGGAACAGGGAGTGACAGAGGCTGCAACTCACTCATCACGGACCCAACAAGAGCTTGACCTCAGGACACGGAGGCTGCAACTCACTCCTCACGGACCCAAACCAAATGAACCTCACAAGTTGGAGGCTGAAGCTCACTCAGCTCATGAATGACCCAACAAACAGAACCTCAGACAACAGAGGTCTGTAAGTCACTCCGCTCATCATTGACTCAACGGACTCCGGCGACATACCACGGAAGGAGTGCTGGTCATACCAGCAGCACTACTACCTCCGAACCAATCCCTCTTCCCCACTATAGTTGTAGAAGCTGAAAATAAAAAGAATAAGGAATAATACAAATAACACAAGCCTCTGTCAGCACATAAGGCAGCAAGGTTTATTGAGACCCACAAACAGCAAATCAACGTGCAGCACGGAGACATCAGCAAAGCCACTGAATCTCCAAAGATGTGACATTGGTGACAACTTTTATAGTCCAAAACCACAAAGGATGTAGCATCATAACATACGTAGCACAAATTAAACATAGTTCATTTGACCAATTAACAAGAGTTTGAGTAGCCGTATACCATGTAAGGTCCGAATCATACTGTTGCCAACCACGTGGTCCCAAGTGGGCAGCTTCTGGGACTTTCCACTGTAATGTAAGATATAAGTTTGGTGCTTTTCCAGTTAGTAATTGCAACATAATAGTAATGACCAGAAACATATTGTCAAATGGGATATGCTGGAATGTACGTGTACGTGCCTAAGCAAGCATCTTCCCTTGTGCCACGTATCTTGTCTTCTAGCAAGCCTTGCGTTACTGAAGCTGTTTCTCTGAAGCTAGAAAAGGTGCAGACCCTTGTCTTCTTGTTCAACATCACAGTGCCAAAAAAACCAAAATTCCAATATTTGGGCCAGGCTCACTGTGCCACTGGAATCAAGCTATCCTGGCTGATGAGGGGCCCAAAACCGGTCCCAGGATGCTGGTTTGCAGTCCAGGGAGGACATGGCCTGACAGTTCGGGCTTGACTGTTTCCATGAGGCACAGTGTCTAGACTGATTTGCATATGGCCGGGTCTAAACTGGGGTGGCATGGAGAGCAAAGGAATGATGGATTTAACCCAGATCTCTTGACTGGGGGAGAATGTTTTGATTTGTTCTGCATTCCGTCCATCAATTGTGTGTCTTTTCCCTACTAAGGGGTAACATAAGAGCCCCAACGTGTTAACTGAGTTTACCAGACTACATGTCACTTCCTGCATCGCACCCAACGGTGGCCACATAAAATGGAGTGCAACCACACCCCCCCCCGAATCAACCGCTCCACCCAGCTAAAGTGCTGTGATGCCACACCAATGGCGCTATACAAATGTTTAATGTAACAGGTACATGTGGCATCATGTGAATGTGTTGAAACGTGTTATCCTGGTGCACACAAATTTTCTAGAAGTCAAAAATGTATCTGGTTTAGGTTAGCGCTACTCGGGTCACAAGGCGTCCTGCCCTTGTCTTCAAATAACTCAAAACGTGGAGTGGGAGGGGGACTCCCTCCTACAGCTGAGCGCGCTGTTTTGCAACGAAACTCGTAGGTTTCTTCTCGGTATTTTTCATCATTTCATAACATAAACTGTTCCATGTATTATAAATCAGTCAATAATCCATGGTTAATCTCCTCGGTATAGTGCTTTTATTTTCAATTTCAAGCAGATCAATTATACCAGGTTAGAAATACATTTTGCAAACCTATGCATTTCGGGTCTTTCCAACAGACCCTTCATCAGGGGACTATGGATAGAGAAGAAACAGGACCTGTTAATTCACTGTACCAAATAGACGCAAAAATAAATATGCATATAGATCAAAACATACAATAGTGTTATAATTGGATTCAACTCATTAACATGATACCCCACAATACTAAAAGAATGTCTCCTGAATTTTTCACAACAAATACGGCGTAAATATCGTAACCATCATTACTTCCTATAAACATAATGCTAAATAGCGCTGAACAATGATGCATGCTCGATTCAGATGTTACTTACAAAAGACCGTCCGGTCTGGTGCCTAGATTCGGCGTCTCTGTGTTTCGCGCCAACGCTAAACAACTATTATGAAATGTAGTTCCGTGCACGTGATCGGAAAGCCTTCCAATCACGGCGGAAAGGAACTCGTCATGTGACCTGTTCCGGAGCGGCTTCAAGGAAGTGAAAGGATTATTTAAGCAAAGGCATATCCTAATGTAGATGCGGTTTCAGGCAATGAAAACGGTATCTCTAAATCAAAATCAAAACGTGACCATAACATAAAAGTGACGGTATTAATAATGACAAATAACCTCAAAAGTAAAATATGTGAAAAAACGATACTTTCATACCAATGGTTAATAGGAACCTTAATGAACACATCAAGGGACTCGGATATAGTTCAAACCCATAGTTGAGGTACTTATAAAAAACATGAATGTTCAATTCTATCATTAAGCCCAATCGGGTGGCTTGAATTAAGTTTTTTGATCCAATAGTATTCACTTCTAAGTCTTTGCTTAGTCGGATCCATGTCATTGCGTGGAAGGATTCTCTCCAAGACTGTGAATCTTAACTGGGAAATTTGATGACGTGCTTCAAGCCAGTGACTTGCCACTGTGGATTTTGGGTTCATGAGTCTGATATTACTCTTATGTTCAGTTATGCGTTTTTTGACTTTTCTTTCCGTCTGACCTACATAGGTTTTTCCGCATGGACATTTGATGGCATACACACAATTCATCGTGTCGCATGTGCTGTTATGTTTCAATTCAATTTGGTATCCTTTAGTAGGGTGAGTGTATTGGTTTCCAATAATTACATTGCCACAATGGGTGCAATTTTGACATTTTTGCATGCCGCGATAGGTCATAGTTGGTTTCTTAGGTGTATTCAACATTTCTTTAATGTTCTTTGATCTTTGAAAAGCAAAAGTTATATTTTCTTGATACAGACCTGTTAGATCGGGTTCTCGTTGAATAAGTCCCCAGTGTTTATTCACTATTCTTTTGATTTTGGTTGCATCTGTAGAAAATTTCAATATGCACACTGTTTTGGTTTCCTGTGTTTTTACCACTTCTTTCAGCATACTGGCTCGAGATTGTTTGGCCACTTTGTTTAACGATGTTTGCAGTACATCATTCGGATATCCTCTTGCTTGATACTTTTTTGTTTGTTCTTGAAAACTTTGTTGCAACTCTACTTCATTGGAAGTGATTCTTTTTATTCTTATGAATTGCGACGTAGGCAAATGCTTTTTCAGTGTCATAGGATGGAAACTTTGAAACAATAGTGCAGAATTTTTGTCAGTTTTCTTGATATGAACATTTGTAGTGATGACATTCTTTGTTATGGACACTTTCACATCGAGAAATGCTATATTTTGCTCATCGATGGTATGGGTAAATTTTATCCTTTCATTACAGGCGTTGAGAGCAATAATGTTGTTTTCCAAATCTACTTTAGCTCCTCTCCATATTATGAATAGGTCATCTATGTACCTTTTGTACATGATCAAGTGATCTGTCCATGATGCATTCTCAAGAATATGATCAGTTTCAAATTTGCTCATAAAAATATTCGCATATGAGGGCGCCCCCCCAAAGCCCATTGATGTTCCACTGCTTTGGTTGTAGTATTTTCCATTCCATTCAAAGTAGCTGCAAAATAATGCAAATTGCATGAGTTGTATAATTAGCAATTTTTGTTCTTCCTGTAGATTGCTTTTCGCAAGACTCCATTCCAATGCCTCTATGCCCTCGTTGTGGGGAATAGAGGTATATAAGGCGGTTACATCTATAGTGCATAATAGATATGTTTCATCAGTCTTCAGCACTAGCTTATTCAACATGTTCAAGAAAGCTGTCGTATCTTTAATGTACGTGGCTGAGTTTTGTACAATAGGTTGTAAGAACCTGTCAATGAATTTTCCTATGGGCTCAGAGATAGACCCACACGCAGAGACAATGGGTCTAAATGGCGGATTTGTCAAGTTTTTATGTATCTTGGGTGTCATATACAGCTTAGGTCTTCTGGGATGTTTCATTTCTAGAAACTGTTTGGTTTTGTCATTTATCCAATTATTCTCATGGGCATCATTGATGATCTTTTTAAGAATTAGTTGATATTCTTGAGTGGGATCCGATTCTAGTGGAAGGTAAATATCCAGATTGTTCACATGATCATTCACATTTTTAGTGTAGAAATCAGTGTCCATGACTACAAGGGCTCCTCCCTTGTCTGCCTTTTGGAATGTCAGTTGTTTGTTATTGGTTAAATTTTTTAACGTATTCCATTCTCTAGATGTGAGGTTACTTCTTTTAGGTTTACTGTACGTTATTTGTTGTATCTCTGTGAGAACTGATCTCTCAAAAGCTTCAATGGTTTTGTGGGTAAATGGAGCACAAAATGAACTTTTGGGGCGAAATTCTTTTTCCCAATTTGTTTCAGCTTGAGCATCAATCGAATCTTTAAAGAAATATCTTAATTTCAGTGATCTGAAAAATTTGAACAGTGCTATATCTGTTTCGGCTGCATTTGAACGATATGTAGGTACAAATGTCATCCCTTTATTGAGAAGATCAGTTTCAGCTTGTGTGAATTGTTTAGATGAAATATTCACTATTAATTGTTTTTCGTTTTCTGGCTCCTTGTTCTTTCTGCTATGCTTTTTTCTGTTTCTGTTTCCTCGTCTTGTTGGTTTGTACTTATTGGTGGAGCATTTGCCGCAGGGCTGATCTCTAAAAAACTCACTTGGGGAGTGACATTGCTGGTGGAAGGTTTTTCTCCTATGAGGCTTGTAGTTTTTGTTAAGGGTCTCCTTGTAGATGCGATATCTGAATCTGATACTATGCTCTCTTGAGAAGATGTTGTAGTGGTTTTTTTTGGTTGTTGCTGCTGGGATTGCCATTTTTTTGATTGTAAATATCGGCCCAAGTATAAACCTCATCTAGTTTATAGTCCAAAGTGTCTCTGCGGTATTTTCGAATCTTTCTTTCATTCACTTCTTTAGCGTACTTATCTAGTTTATTATTCACATCTTCTAGAGTTTTTTCCAAATCTTCAATTGTGCTAATTTGAGATTTTATTGCTTTGATTTCTTCCTCGATTTCTATTAATGCTTTAGACAGTTCTTCCACTATAAGCAGAATCAAATCCAGCGAGCATTTATTTAAAATTTGATACCAACGTTCAATGAATTTTTTACTATTTTTGCACAACATGGGCTTGAGGGCAATCCTGAGGCCTCTGGGTATTCGTTGATTTCTATGATAATGGATAAGCGTGGTGGCGTGCATCCTCTGATTTATTTCTTTTTTACTCAAATACTCAAATTGGCGTATTAACTGTGCTGTGGTAGTTTTCTGTGGAGTGAATTGCCTGGTCTCCTGAATCAAATCATAAATTTCTTTTGCTGCTTCAGCAGTGAAAGCTAAGGTTTCTGCTTTGTTGGTGGTGATCAATGCAATGTCATCTAATTGCATGTTTATTTGTTGGTGCTACCAAGGATTGGTAGGGCTGAGGATAATAACTTGAAACGTGTTATCCTGGTGCACACAAATTTTCTAGAAGTCAAAAATTTATCTGGTTTAGGTTAGCGCTACTCGGGTCACAAGGCGTCCTGCCCTTGTCTTCAAATAACTCAAAACGTGGAGTGGGAGGGGGACTCCCTCCTACAGCTGAGCGCGCTGTTTTGCAACGAAACTCGTAGGTTTCTTCTCGGTATTTTTCATCATTTCATAACATAAACTGTTCCATGTATTATAAATCAGTCAATAATCCATGGTTAATCTCCTCGGTATAGTGCTTTTATTTTCAATTTCAAGCAGATCAATTATACCAGGTTAGAAATACATTTTGCAAACCCAATGCATTTCGGGTCTTTCCAACAGACCCTTCATCAGGGGACTATGGATAGAGAAGAAACAGGACCTGTTAATTCACTGTACCAAATAGACGCAAAAATAAATATGCATATAGATCAAAACATACAATAGTGTCATAATTGGATTCAACTCATTAACATGATACCCCACAATACTAAAAGAATGTCTCCTGAATTTTTCACAACAAATACGGCGTAAATATCGTAACCATCATTACTTCCTATAAACATAATGCTAAATAGCGCTGAACAATGATGCATGCTCGATTCAGATGTTACTTACAAAAGACCGTCCAAATTCATTGACAGGTTCTTACAACCTATTGTACAAAACTCAGCCACGTACATTAAAGATACGACAGCTTTCTTGAACATGTTGAATAAGCTAGTGCTGAAGACTGATGAAACATATCTATTATGCACTATAGATGTAACCGCCTTATATACCTCTATTCCCCACAACGAGGGCATAGAGGCATTGGAATGGAGTCTTGCGAAAAGCAATCTACAGGAAGAACAAAAATTGCTAATTATACAACTCATGCAATTTGCATTATTTTGCAGCTACTTTGAATGGAATGGAAAATACTACAACCAAAGCAGTGGAACATCAATGGGCTTTGGGGGGGCGCCCTCATATGCGAATATTTTTATGAGCAAATTTGAAACTGATCATATTCTTGAGAATGCATCATGGACAGATCACTTGATCATGTACAAAAGGTACATAGATGACCTATTCATAATATGGAGAGGAGCTAAAGTAGATTTGGAAAACAACATTATTGCTCTCAACGCCTGTAATGAAAGGATAAAATTTACCCATACCATCGATGAGCAAAATATAGCATTTCTCGATGTGAAAGTGTCCATAACAAAGAATGTCATCACTACAAATGTTCATATCAAGAAAACTGACAAAAATTCTGCACTATTGTTTCAAAGTTTCCATCCTATGACACTGAAAAAGCATTTGCCTACGTCGCAATTCATAAGAATAAAAAGAATCACTTCCAATGAAGTAGAGTTGCAACAAAGTTTTCAAGAACAAACAAAAAAGTATCAAGCAAGAGGATATCCGAATGATGTACTGCAAACATCGTTAAACAAAGTGGCCAAACAATCTCGAGCCAGTATGCTGAAAGAAGTGGTAAAAACACAGGAAACCAAAACAGTGTGCGTATTGAAATTTTCTACAGATGCAACCAAAATCAAAAGAATAGTGAATAAACACTGGGGACTTATTCAACGAGAACCCGATCTAACAGGTCTGTATCAAGAAAATATAACTTTTGCTTTTCAAAGATCAAAGAACATTAAAGAAATGTTGAATACACCTAAGAAACCAACTATGACCTATCGCGGCATGCAAAAATGTCAAAATTGCACCCATTGTGGCAATGTAATTATTGGAAACCAATACACTCACCCTACTAAAGGATACCAAATTGAATTGAAACATAACAGCACATGCGACACGATGAATTGTGTGTATGCCATCAAATGTCCATGCGGAAAAACCTATGTAGGTCAGACGGAAAGAAAAGTCAAAAAACGCATAACTGAACATAAGAGTAATATCAGACTCATGAACCCAAAATCCACAGTGGCAAGTCACTGGCTTGAAGCACGTCATCAAATTTCCCAGTTAAGATTCACGGTCTTGGAGAGAATCCTTCCACGCAATGACATGGATCCGACTAAGCAAAGACTTAGAAGTGAATACTATTGGATCAAAAAACTTAATTCAAGCCACCCGATTGGGCTTAATGATAGAATTGAACATTCATGTTTTTTATAAGTACCTCAACTATGGGTTTGAACTATATCCGAGTCCCTTGATGTGTTCATTAAGGTTCCTATTAACCATTGGTATGAAAGTATCGTTTTTTCACATATTTTACTTTTGAGGTTATTTGTCATTATTAATACCGTCACTTTTATGTTATGGTCACGTTTTGATTTTGATTTAGAGATACCGTTTTCATTGCCTGAAACCGCATCTACATTAGGATATGCCTTTGCGTAAATAATCCTTTCACTTCCTTGAAGCCGCTCCGGAACAGGTCACATGACGAGTTCCTTTCCGCCGTGATTGGAAGGCTTTCCGATCACGTGCACGGAACTACATTTCATAATAGTTGTTTAGCGTTGGCGCGAAACACAGAGACGCCGAATCTAGGCACCAGACCGGACGGTCTTTTGTAAGTAACATCTGAATCGAGCATGCATCATTGTTCAGCGCTATTTAGCATTATGTTTATAGGAAGTAATGATGGTTACGATATTTACGCCGTATTTGTTGTGAAAAATTCAGGAGACATTCTTTTAGTATTGTGGGGTATCATGTTAATGAGTTGAATCCAATTATGACACTATTGTATGTTTTGATCTATATGCATATTTATTTTTGCGTCTATTTGGTACAGTGAATTAACAGGTCCTGTTTCTTCTCTATCCATAGTCCCCTGATGAAGGGTCTGTTGGAAAGACCCGAAATGCATTGGGTTTGCAAAATGTATTTCTAACCTGGTATAATTGATCTGCTTGAAATTGAAAATAAAAGCACTATACCGAGGAGATTAACCATGGATTATTGACTGATTTATAATACATGGAACAGTTTATGTTATGAAATGATGAAAAATACCGAGAAGAAACCTACGAGTTTCGTTGCAAAACAGCGCGCTCAGCTGTAGGAGGGAGTCCCCCTCCCACTCCACGTTTTGAATCATGTGAATGTGATCACACAACATGTCCAGACTGATGCATCGCCTGCCTGCAGTGTCAGGGGGTATGAGGGGTGCAGGAAGGCAGTGATTCTGCTGCCATCTTGAGATTCTCTACAGCCCCCCCCCCCCCCCACCCTTAGTGATTGCCCCGCACTATCTCTAACCCCAGCCCTGGCAGTCAGCAGAAACATGTATTTTTACCATGACGTCCACAGAAGTAGCACAGAGACTTAAAAAAACAACTCGGACTGCATCCGTGAGGGTTCAAGCACCCCCCAAAGCTGTCTGGAGCTTTGGTAAAGGTGCTGCACAAGCTATGAAGCTGCTGAAAGACTGAAAGACAAAGAAAAAAGTGTGCTCTTCAATTCACTTGTTAGACCAGAGGCAATGGCGGTGCAGATGAAGAGACACAAACTACTGGTGCAAAGGTGAAGATCAGCCAATCAGAGGGAGCCAGAGGCCCACCAGTAACTGAGGGGGACAGAGCAGACAAAGGCCAAAGAGTAACTGAGGGGGGACAGAGCCAGAGACAAACGAGTAACTGAGGGGGGACAGAGCAGAGAGAGACCCAAGAGTACCTGAGGGGGGACAGAGTTGTCAGAGGCCCACGAGTAACGCACAAGTTACTACTTGTGTAACGATATATCTGTAAGAGACATTAGTTAGTGATAGATTCCTTACCTTAGAATATCCCCAGGCGTCAGACTGGATCCGGAAACTTTTGCGTAGCAATACCCCTGCGCGCCGGTAGGCGTCGTCTGCGGCTCCGCGTCCGTCGTCGGCGTCGTGAGCGCCGGGATGACGTTGGAGTACTTAGACGGCGCCCATGCGCGCTGACGTCAGTTCTGATAACACAGCTTTTCCGCGCCAGATACGCAGAGCCATGATAGAACTAACACTGGTGCCATGAAACTAGGGCCCTGAAAGGGGATGACCTTAACCCTAGATATCGGTTCGCAGAACGGGGAGGATGGGTGGGCGGTAAGGAATCTATCACTAACTAATGTCTCTTACAGATATATCGTTACACAAGTAGTAACTTGTGCATCTGAAAGAGACACGTTAGTGATAGATTCCTTACCTTAGAATAGATACCCCAGCAATACCAACCCCGGTGGTGGGTCTGCGAACCAATATCACACCAGAAAGTCCTGGAGGACGGAACGGCCAAAGAAGCCATCCCTCCGGACTTGACTGTCCAGGCAGTAGTGTCTTGCGAACGTGTGCAGCGAGGCCCACGTAGCTGCCTGGCAAATGTCCTGCAGGGGGACACCGCGGCCCAGGGCAGTTGTCGTTGCCGTGGCCCGAGTGGAGTGAGCCCGCAATCCAGCTGGGGGCTCCTTCCTCGCCATGGAGTAACATGCTTGGATACACAAGATGATCCACCTAGAGATGGTCCTCTTGTGCACAGCCTTTCCCTTCTTCGCGCCCACGTAACCGACGAAGAGTTGGTCATCCACCCGGAATTGGCGTGTGCGATCTAGGTAGTAGGAGAGCGCACGTTTTGGATCCAGACGGTGGAGCCTCTCCTCCTCTTTCGAGGGATGCGGAGGCGGAAAGAAGGTGGGCAAAGTGATGGACTGCCCGATGTGGAAGGCCGTGACAACCTTGGGCAGAAAGGAAGGTAGTGTACGTAACACCACCTTATCAGGATGAACAGACAGGAAAGGTGGAGAAGAAGAAAGAGCCTGGAGCTCACTCACCCTCCTGGCAGAGGTGATGGCAACCAGGAAGGCCGTCTTTAGAGTAAGGAGACGAAGAGGGCAGTTATGAAGCGGCTCAAAGGGAGCACACATCAGATAGGTGAGAACCAGATTCAAGTCCCACTGGGGCATCACGAAGGGAACAGGAGGGAACATGTGCATGATGCCCTTCAGAAATCTACTCACAATAGGGGACTTGAATAAAGAAGGCTGATCTGGTAGCCTCAAGAAGGCTGATAGAGCAGAAAGGTACCCTTTAAGAGTGCCCAGAGCAGAGCCCTGCTGGGCAAGGGAAAGAAGAAAGAGCAGCACTTCCGAAAGGGGTGCAGAGAGAGGATCCACAGCCTTTGCTGTGCACCATGCCACAAATCTGTTCCACCGGCAGGCGTATACCGACTTTGTGGAGGGACGCCTGGCTGCCAGAATGATATCACAGACTTCGGGAGGCAAGTCAAATGGCCTCAACTGCCGCCGCTCAATCTCCAAGCTTGTAGGTGGAGACTGGACAGGTTCGGGTGCAGGACCGTCCCCTGCTGCTGCGACAGAAGGTCCTCCCGAAGAGGCAGACGAATCGGGGGATCGACTGACATGCTGATAGCTCGGGATACCAGTATCTTCGTGCCCAGTCCGGAGCCACAAGGACGACCTGGGCCCGGTCGCGCCTGATCTTCTTCAGCACTCTGGGCAGAAGTGGTATAGGCGGAAAGGCGTACAACAGACCGCAGCTCCACTCGCGACGAAAAGCGTCTCCGAGCGAGTGCCGCCTTGGAAATTCCAACGCGCAGAACTGCTGACATTGCGCGTTCTCTTCTGTGGCGAATAGATCTAACCAAGGCTCTCCCCACTGTCGAAAGAGACCTTGCGCCACGTCCGAGTTCAGACGCCATTCGTGATCCATCAAGCACCGGCGGCTGAGTTCGTCCGCCCTGGCATTCAGAGAGCCTGCCAGGTGTTGAACCACCAGGGTCACGCCCTGATGTTCCAGCCACTGCCAGAGGCGCAGAGCCTCCTGGCAGAGGGTCCACGACCCCACACCGCCCTGTTTGTTGCAGTACCACATGGCGGTGGTGTTGTCGGTGAACACTTGCACTACGCTCCCCCTGACAGAGGGGAGGAATGCCTTCAGTGCAAGACGAATCGCCCGCAGCTCCAGAAGGTTGATGTGGAGCCGGGACTCCGCCGGAGACCAGAGGCCTCTGATCTCCGCCTCTCCCATGTGGCCTCCCCAGCACTGGAGGGACGCGTCCGTCACAACTACGTGCTCCGGCTGGGGTAGGGAGAGGGGTCTGCCACTGACCCAGTCGCGGTCCGTGAGCCACCACTGCAGTTGCTTTGCAGTGCCCTCTGAGATCAGGACATGATCGGACAGGTTGCCCTGATGCTGGGCCCACTGAAACTTCAGGTCCCACTGCAGAGCCCGCATCCGCCACCTGGCGTGACGCACCAGAAGGATGCAGGAGGCCATCAGCCCCAGAAGCCGCAGCGTCAACCTGACCGAGACCCGGGATAACGGCCTGAAGACAGGAATCAGAGCCTGAATATCCCGAATCCGCTGTTCGGGTGGGTAAACCCGAAACTGCGCCGAGTCGAGAACCGCTCCGATGAAGAGGAGCTTTTGAGAGGGACACAGGTGTGACTTCGGCACATTGATGGAGAACCCCAGCAAGTGCAGGAGGTCGGCCGTAGTCTGGAGGTGGCTGACGACTGTCTGGGGCGAGCCCGCCTTCAACAACCAGTCGTCGAGGTAGGGGAAGACTGATACCCCCTGCCTGCGCAGATGGGCTGCGACCACCGCCATCACCTTCGTGAACACCCGTGGGGCGCTGGCAAGGCCGAAGGGGAGCACGGTAAACTGAAAGTGCTCTTGGCCTACCATGAACCGTAGGTAACGCCGGTGGGCCGGCAGGACGGGGATGTGGAAATAGGCGTCCTGCAAGTCCAACGCTACCATCCAGTCTCCCGGGTCCAGGGCAGCCAGGACCTGAGCCAAAGTGAGCATCTTGAACTTCTCCGTCCGGAGGAAGCCGTTGACGTTCCGCAGATCCAAGATAGGGCGTAGGCCCCCTTTGCCCTTCTTGGGTACCAGAAAGTAGTGGGAGTAACAACCACGTCCTACGTCTGGCCCAGGAACGCGCTCGATGGCCCTCTTGGCCAAGAGGGCCGAAACCTCCTCTTGCAGAAGTTGCAAGTGATCCCCCGACACACGGTGGTATTGAGGTGGCATGGATGGAGGGGAAGACTCGAAGGGGAGGGAGAAACCCCTTCGGACAATTTGCAGCACCCACCTGTCCGAAGTGACTGTATGCCAGTGGGAGAGGTGATGGCGAACCCTGCCTCCCACAGGCGTCACATGGGCCTGAAAACTCGGACTAGGAAGGTTTTGAGGCGGGGGCTGCTGAGGGAGGTGTGGACTGGCCTCGCCGCTGGCCCCGACCACCGCCACGGCGGTTCCCACGTCCGCCACCGCGTTGCTGAACATTCTGCGGCGCGTGGCTGACGGTCCGTGGTGGGGCGCCCCTTCCGTGGCCACGAAAGGAGCGAAAGGCACCCGATTGCTGGCGTGGGGCCGTAAGGCCCAAGGACTTGGCCGTGGCCCTGGAGTCCTTGAAACGTTCCAGCGCATGGTCTGCCTTGTCGCCGAAGAGGCGACGGCCATCAAACGGCATGTCCAGGAGGGTGGCCTGGACATCGGCCGAGAAGTTGGCGGACCTCAACCAGGCGTGGCGTCGAACCACCACCGTCGTTGCCATCGCCCTGCCCAGTGAGTCCGTGGTATCCAGCCCACACCGGATAGAAAAGCGTGCCGCATCTCGGCCGTCCGCAAGGGTTTGGCTGAGTTTAGCCCTGACCTCCTCAGGGCATTGTGGCAGCACCTCCGCAACCGTGTCCCACAGAGTGTGGGTGTAGCGGCCCAAGAGACAGTTGGTGTTCACAGACCGTAGCCCTAGGCTCACAGACGAGAAGACCTTCTTCCCGAACTGCTCATATCTCTTGGATTCCCTGTCGGGCGGGGCCGACGGGAATGCGGTTTGGGAGTTAGAGGCCTGGGCTCTCGGGGGTGGGATGGGTGGACAAAAAGCATGGGTCGCCCGGTGCCGGGCGGTAGCGTCTGGCCACGTTCCTGTCCACAGGGGGGCCTGTGGCGGGCTTGGACCAAGTGCCCAGAAGAACGTCACACAAGGCCTCATTGAACGGCAGGAGGGGCTCCGCGGAGCCGGACTGCTGTTTGAGGACCTCAGTGAGGAGATTAGTCCTCACGGCCGCGACGGGGAGCTGAAGGTTTAAGGCCTTAGCTGCCTTCGTCAACATTACGCTGTAAGCAGAACCCGCCTCCGAAGCCACAGTAGGGGGCGACGTAAATCCAGTGTCTGGCGAGGTGTCAATACCACTGGCCTCCCCAAGCTCATATGTCCAGTCCTGATGTGACTGGCAATCACGTGCCAGAGGGTCCTCGGACCCCTCCCATTGCTCCTCGTCACCTGGCTCCTGGAGACCAGGATTAACAGCCAGGGCCTCCTCGTGGGGATAGAAGTCTCCAAAGGCCGACGGAATCGGCGCCCAGCGGCGCCCCTCCGACTCCTGAGTAGGACCGTAGGAAACATTGGGGGCGGCAACCACATCGGCTGCCGGGGACGACACCTGAAGGGACGGCGCCGGCGAGGTCGTAAGGTCGACCGGTGAGGTCCCAGATCCGGAGCCGGATCCAGCGAGGTCGCGCGGCGCCGGGGCCGAAGCACCCGACGTCGTCGGGGCCGAAGCGCCCGACCCGGAAGGACCTCCAGACGGAGCCGATCGGCCCGAAGGCGCCACGGGAACCGACTGAGGAGGGAGGGCCCTCATGGCCATGAGGTACCTCTCGACCTCCTCCTGCGACGCGCCGTGCCCAGGGACCCGAAGGTGTGGGGCAGGCGGCGACGCTTGCGACTCCCGCGGAGCCGCGTGGGCGGTGTCGCCCGAGTCCCCGGCCGCATCGAGCGAGCGTCGGGGCGGGTCGGAGGACCGATGGTGTCGCTCCGACCTCTCATGCCTCTTACCTGAGGACTTGGAACCAGACGCTCGGTGTCCACTTCCGGAACGTCGATGACTCCGACCTCGCGACCTGTCCCTCGACCTCCCGTGGGACCGGGACCGGGACCTGGAGTGGCGCGGGGCCGAGTGCCTCAGCTCGAGACGCTTGCGGGACCGCTCCCGCCTAGCCTTCGACGTCAGGGCCCGGCAGTCGGCGCAGGTTCGATCGTCGTGGTCGAGGCCTAAGCACTTCAGGCACCGGCGATGGGGGTCCGTGACCGACATGAGTCGGCCGCACTTCGAACAAGGCTTGAACCCGGGCATCCCTGGCACCGATAGTCGAGACAGTCGACTAAGAGAAGATCAAAAAGGATCAACATTTTTCAGTCAAAAAGTGACTGGGGGTAGAGCTTCTTCTGGATCTGCGCTAGCTGGCGCGGAAAAAAGAAGAACTGACGTCAGCGCGCATGGGTGCCGTCTAAGTACTCCGACGACGTCATCCCGGCGCTCACGACGCCGACGACGGACGCGGAGCCGCAGACGACGCCTACCGGCGCGCAGGGGTATTGCTACGCAAAAGTTTCCGGATCCAGTCTGACGCCTGGGGATATTCTAAGGTAAGGAATCTATCACTAACGTGTCTCTTTCAGATTGAGGGGACAGACAAGACAGAGGCCTACAAGTATCCGAGGGGGGCAGAGCTGCCAGAGGCCCACGGGTAACTGAGGGGGGACAGAGCAGCCAAAGGCCCACAAGTGACTGAGGGGGGACAGAGCAGGGCCCACGAGTAAGTGAGGGGGGACAGGGCTGCCAGAGGCCCACATGTAACTGAGAGGTAGGGTGAGCAGGTGTCCCCGTTTTGCCAGGACGGTCCCAGTTTTTAACCAGCTGTCCCAGCAAATTTCAAGACATATAGCTCATGTCTCTGTTTTTAAAGAGGGTCGACTGAAAACGGTGGGAGGTGTTTTTTATGTTTTACAAAGCAGGGCTAGTTAGCCGGCGTTTCAAGAAAGCAATTTAATTAACAGGCAAGCTACAGGGTTTAAACATTGCATTTTATGTGTGTTCTTACTGCCTGTTCTGTAATTCTATGCCGAGGAGCGCTCTCATCGCTTGAAGTAAAATTGTAGTCCTTCTATTTTTGTGAAATGTCCCGGTTTTTGGCTTTAAAATTCTGGTCACCCTACTGAAAGGGTGCAGAGCAGACAGAGGCCCACGAGTACCTGAGGGGGGACAGAGCAGACAGAAGCACAAGAGAAACTGAGGGGGGACAGAGCAGAAAAAGGCCCAAGAGTGACTGAGGGGAGACAGAGCAGAGAGAGACCCAAGGGTACCTGAGAAAGGACAGAGTTGCCAGAGGCCCATGAGTATCTGAGGGGGGACAGAGCTGCCAGAGGCCCACGAGTATCTGAGGGGGGACAGAGGCCCATGAGTATCTGAGGGAGGACTGAGCAGCCAGAGGCCCACGAGTATCTGAGGGGGGACAGAGGCCCATGAGTATCTGAGGGAGGACTGAGCAGCCAGAGGCCCACGAGTATCTGAGGGGGGACAGAGGCCCACGAGTACCTGAGGGAGGACTGAGCAGCCAGAGGCCCACGAGTATTTGAGGGGGGACAGAGGCCCACGAGTACCTGAGGGAGGACTGAGCAGCCAGAGGCCCACAAGTAACTGAGAGGGGATAGCGCAGCCAGAGGCCCACGAGCAGCTCAGAGGGGACAGAGCTAACAGAGGCACACCAGTAACTGAGGGGGGACAGAGCAGCCAGAGGCCCAAGAGTAACTGAGGGGGGACGAAGCAGACAGAGGCCCACGAGTAACTGAGGGGGACAGAGCAGAGAGAGGCCCAAGAGTAACTGAGGGGGGACAGAGCTGCCAGAGGCCCACATGTAACTGAGGGGGGACAGAGCAGACAAAGTCCCACGAGTAACGGAGGGGGGATGGAGCAGGGCCCACGAATAACTGAGGGGGGACAGAACTGCCAGAGGCCCACATGTAACTGATGGGGGACAGAGCACAGCCCACGAGACACTGAGGGGGGACAGAGGTCCAAGCGTAACTGAGGAGGGACAGAGAAGACTGAGGCCCACGAGTAACTGAGGGGGGACAGAGCAGCGAGAGGCCCACGGAGTAACTGAAGAGGGACTGAGCAGACTGAGGCCCACGAGTAACTGAGGGGGTCAGAGCAGCGAGAGGCCCACGAGTAGCTGAGGGGACAGAACAGACAAAGGCCCAAGAGTAACTGAGGGGGACAGAGCAGACACAGGCCCAAGAGTAACTGAGGAGGACAGAGCTGCCAGAGGCCCAAGAGTAACTGAGAGGGGACAGAGCTGACAGAGGCCCACAAGCAATGAGGGGGGACAGAGCTGACAGAGGCCCACGAGTAATGAGGGGGGACTGAGCTGAGAGAGGCCCACATAAAACTGAGAGGGGACAGAGCAGGGCCTGTGAGAAACTGAGGGGGGACAGAACTGCCAGAGGCCCACATGTAACTGATGGGGGACAGAGCACAGCCCACGAGACACTGAGGGGGGACAGAGGTCCAAGCGTAACTGAGGAGGGACAGAGAAGACTGAGGCCCACGAGTAACTGAGGGGGGACAGAGCAGCGAGAGGCCCACGAGTAGCTGAGGGGAACAGAGCAGCCAGAGGCCCACGAGTAACTGTGTGGGGACAGAGCAGACAAAGGCCCAAGAGGAACTGAGGGGGACAGAGCAGACAAAGGCCCAAGAGTAACTTAAGAGGACAGAGCTGCCAGAGGCCCACTAGTAATTGAGAGGGGACAGAGCTGACAGAGGCCCACAAGTAATGAGGGGGGACAGAGCTAACAGAGGCCCACGAGTAACGGAGGGGGGATGGAGCAGGGCCCACGAGTAACTGAGGGGGGACAGAGCTACCAGAGGCCCACATGTAACTGATGGGGGACACAGCCCACAAGACACTGAGGGGGGACAGAGGTCCAAGCGTAACTGAGGGGGGACAGAGAAGACTGAGGCCCACGAGTAACTGAGGGGGGACAGAGCAGCGAGAGGCCCACGAGTAGCTGAGGGGGACAGAGCAGCCAGAGGCCCACGAGTAACTGAGTGGAGATAGAGCAGACAAAGGCCCAAGAGTAACTGAGGGGGGACAGAGCAGACAAAGGCCCAAGAGTAACTGAGGAGGACAGAGCTGCCAGAGGCCCACTAGTAACTGAGATGGGACAGAGCTGACAGAGGCCCACAAGTAAAGAGGGGGACAGAGCTGACAGAGGCCCACGAGTAATGAGGGGGGACAGAGCTGACAGAGGCCCACGAGTAATGAGGGGGGACTGAGCTGAGAGAGGCCCACATGTAACTGAGGGGGGACAGAGCAGGGCCCGTGAGAAACTGAGGGGGACAGAGCTGACAGAGGCCCACAAGGGTGTGGTCTTGGAACCCGCTCAGTAAAAGGAGCAAAAAAAGGAGCCTCTGTTCCAAGGAGACTGGATGGCTCCCATGGATTTGGCCACTTCAGTGTACTTTTTCATTTTTTCTAGTGCCGGATAAACCTCTGGGCAAAGAAGATGTTTCTTATCAAACGGCGTGTTTAGAATGAATTGTTGGACCTCAGGCATAAACCCAGAGACCCTTAACCACATGTGTTTCCTAATGAAAATGCTAGTGTTGACCATTCCAGCGGAAGTGTTAGCAGCATCTAGGGCGCACTTATGGAAGAGATGGAAATTATTTTCCCTCATTTACCAAATCTTGTGGTCTTGTTTTATGCTCACTTGGGAGAGATTGAAGCAATTGCTCCATTTCATCCCATTGTGCTCTGTCATACCTGATTAAAAGTCCCTAGGTATTTTCAATGCACCATTGATTGGCAGCTTGAGCAGCTACGCGCTTGCAAGAAGAGTCTGTTAACTTGGACTCTTTATCTGGTGGAGGAGCGTCCCCTGATGTTTGGGAGTTAGCTCGCTTACGAGCATTAGACACTACGAGAGAATCTAGTGGCAGCTGGCCTAAGATAAATACTGGATCTGTCGGGAGGCTTTATACTTTTTGTCAACTCTAGGAGTCAAGATGCGTGCACACACAGGGTCCTTAAAAATGTCCTCAGCGTGTCACATCATGCCCTTGTGGTGGACGAAGAGGACTGGTAGCAACAGTCTTCCTTTTTAAAGGAATCTTAAAATGAATGTCCTCATCAGGAAGCTTGTGTTTCTGAGGAAGTTTAGTATGACTACGGCCTGTTTCAGGGTTGATATACAGTCTCTTTTGTTTAGAATCTTTTTTCAGTGGAACAATGTCTAGATCCAGATCCGAAGGGGAATCCTTTAGTTTTGGCACCGGCATGGGCTGGCCTTTCGGTATGGAAGATTTCGGCTCCAAAGGCTATTTCATTTTCGCTAAGAGCTTTGGCTCCGAGCCGGATTTGTGTTTGGAACCGGAAGGCTTTGGTTCCGACGTGGATTTTTGCCGATTCGGTACAGAGGAGGAAGGCTTGACTGGGTGTTTCGGAGCTGAGCCTGGAGGCAAGGTGTCGGAAACGGCATCTCGGTGCTGACCTTGGCCAGAAGGCAGAGGTGGTGCCGAATCCTTATGTTTTTTGTGGGTGAGTTGGTGGGGCAAGTGGCCTTCCATACACACGTCACCTTGTCCCTGCAGCAGTTCTTCGGTGTCGAGGTCTATCTGGTGCTCCGAGTCGGAGTCCTGCACTGAGAAGGCTTCTTCCTCCTCTGCCGCAGATGCACCAACATCTTCTTGACCGGATTCTTCAAAAACATGTCCGGCATATCTTCGATGCTGTGACACTGTATCTCCTGACGTCGAGCTTGACGATAGCGAAGAGTTTTATTCGTTCGAAACGCGTCACAGTTTTCTTCTTTGTGATCTGGAGACAAGCACAAGTTTTACACTTTGTGTGAGTCAGTTCGCTGATATTTCGGGTGGCACCGAGGGCAGAATTTGAACATTGTCTATTCCATTAACGGAGAGCTGACACAACGCGGTTAGGCCCCAAGGCCGTCTACGAAGCTTTCCGATAGAAAAGTAGATTCCGTTGACCGAAACGATACGCAGAGAGGTGGGAAAAGCGTACAAAAAACAATACCGTCGAGGGTAGAGAGGATTGCACGTCGAGGGGAACAGAAGAACGGTTCCGAACCAGAGCGCAGCAATACACGTCCGAACCTAACGGCGGAATAAACAATCTAACAATGGAGTCGATGACCATGCCCACTATCACCAAAAAGAGGAGTCATCTTACCTCATGACTAGGAAAGACTTTGTTGAAGAAAAACAACTTACAAACATCCAGGCCAAACACTAGATGGCAGGAGTATGCAAAGCATGTGTATCTGCCGCACACATGCCTCGAACATATACATTCTGTGGTAGACTAATCCGAGGACCAGTGTCACACCACGTGACTGACAGTAGCCAAGAGCATTCCTAACACAGTCATGTCAGGAGAGTACAGCAGTAATCAGTAGCATGAGTGAGTGAGTAAGGTCCACGGCTGCCCCCTGAGGACCGGTCATCATGGGAGAGTGAGCACCTACCGAAGATGTTGGTGGAATGGCCCTTCCTGGCGATGGGCTTCAGCTCGTTGTGGCCCCAGCCGTACTGCCGGTAGTTGTCCCAGGCGTGCTTCATCATCTGCAGGGAAGGAGACAAGACAAGTGTGTTCATCAGTCACCACAGACACTGGGGAGTGGTTCACTTTACATCCAAGGCCTTCGTTCCTCATCACTGAGTGTGGGGAAGCAGAAGAGCTGACACACAGGGGCTAGTGCTGCAGCAGGCCGAGCACCGAACTGTAACGAGGCGCTAGCCTACGATATGGTTCCCTTAAGGGGCCCAGATGATTCAAGTGTTGAGACATGCTGAGCACCACCCTGCAACGAGGAGCTAAGGTAGTGCTCACTGAAGTGACACATAGCGCCTAGGGCTGCAACAGGCCCAGCACAATCCACAACAAACACTAGTGCTGCCCTTGGAAGCACGATAATGTTGTGATAAGTTAAGGCCCCCAAGTGCTGCAGGAGGTTGAACAGCAACCTGCAACGAGGAGCTAAGGTAGTGGCACACAGAGGGTAGTGTTGCAACAGGCTGACCACCATCCCTACAGGACCTAGTGGCCAGGTGCCATTCTCCAACGAGGAGCTAAAACAGACAAGGGCCTGTGGACAGCATCAATGGAGGGCGCAGGGAGACCTATGGAGTTGGGGGGGGGGCTATAAAGGGGCCGGAGGGGCATAGGACTTCTGACAGGACAAAGGAGAGAGCAGAAGGGCCAGGACAGCGGAGAGCACCAAAGAAGGGGACAGAAGGGCCACTGACGGGCCAGATGGACCAATGAAGGCGGTAGAGGGACCAACAGAGGGGACAGAAGGGCCACGGAGGGGACAGATGGATCAACAGAGGGGACAGATGGATCAACAGAGGGGACAGATGGATCAACAGAGGGGACAGATGGATCAACAGAGGGGACAGATGGATCAACAGAGGGGACAGATGGACCAACAGAGGAGACAGAAGGACCACTGAGGGGGCAGATGGACCAATGAAGGCGGTAGAGGGACCAACAGAGGGGACAGAAGGGCCACGGAGGGGACAGATGGATCAACAGAGGGGACAGATGGATCAACAGAGGGGACAGATGGATCAACAGAGGGGACAGATGGATCAACAGAGGGGACAGATGGATCAACAGAGGGGACAGATGGATCAACAGAGGGGACAGATGGGCCACTCAGGGGACAGATGGACCAACAGAGGGGACAGATGGACCACTGAAGGGGGTAGAGGGACCAACAGAGGGGACAGATGGACCAACAGAGGGGACAGATGAACCAACAGAGGGGACAGATGGACCAACAGAGGGGACAGATGGACCAACAGAGGGGACAGATGGACCAACAGAGGGGACAGAAGAACCACTAAGGGGGAAGATGGACCAATGAAGGGGGTAGAGGGACCAACAGGGGGGTGGGGGGGTAGAGGGAACAACAGAGGGGACACATGGGCCACTGAGGTGGCAGAGGGACCAACAGAGGGAGCAGATGGACCAATGAAGGGGGTTGAGGGACCAACAGAGGGAGCAGATGGACCAATGAAGGGGGTAGAGGGACCAACAGAGGGGACAGATGGACCAACAGAGGGGACAGATGGACCAACAGAGGGGACAGATGGACCAACAGAGGGGACAGATGGACCAACAGAGGGGACAGATGGACCAACAGAGGAGACAGAAGAACCACTAAGGGGGAAGATGGACCAATGAAAGGGGTAGAGGGACCAACAGGGGGCTGGGGGGTAGAGGGAACAACAGAGGGGACACATGGGCCACTGAGGTGGCAGAGGGACCAACAGAGGGAGCAGAGGGACCAACGGTGGGGGCAGAGGGACCAACAGAGGGGGCAGAGGGACCAACAGAGGGGGCAGAGGGACCAACAGAGGGGGCAGAGGGACCAACAGAGGGGACAGATGGACCAACAGAGGGGACAGATGGACCAACAGAGGGGACAGATGGAGCAACAGAGGGGACAGAAGAACCACTAAGGGGGAAGATGGACCAATGAAGGGGGTAGAGGGACCAACAGGGGGGTGGGGGGGGGGGTAGAGGGAACAACAGAGGGGACACATGGGCCACTGAGGTGGCAGAGGGACCAACAGAGGGAGCAGATGGACCAATGAAGGGGGTAGAGGGACCAACAGAGGGGACAGATGGACCAACAGAGGGGACAGATGGACCAACAGAGGGGACAGATGGACCAACAGAGGGGACAGATGGACCAACAGAGGGGACAGATGGACCAACAGAGGAGACAGAAGAACCACTAAGGGGGAAGATGGACCAATGAAAGGGGTAGAGGGACCAACAGGGGGGTGGAGGGTAGAGGGAACAATAGAGGGGACACATGGGCCACTGAGGTGGCAGAGGGACCAACAGAGGGAGCAGAGGGACCAACGGTGGGGGCAGAGGGACCAACAGAGGGGGCAGAGGGACCAACAGAGGGGGCAGAGGGACCAACAGAGGGGGCAGAGGGACCAACAGAGGGGGCAGAGGGACCAACAGAGGGGGCAGAGGGACCAACAGAGGGGGCAGAGGGACCAACAGAGGGGGCAGAGGGACCAACAGAGGGGGCAGAGGGACCAACGGAGGGGGCAGAGGGACCAACAGAGGGGGTAGAGGGACCAACAGAGGGGGTAGAGGGACCAACAGAGGGGGCAGAGGGACCAACGGAGGGGGCAGAGGGACCAACGGAGGGGGCAGAGGGACCAACGGAGGGGGCAGAGGGACCAACGGAGGGGGCAGAGGGACCAACAGAGGGGGCAGAGGGACCAACAGAGGGGGCAGAGGGACCAACAGAGGGGGCGGAGGGACCAACAGAGGGGGCGGAGGGACCAACAGAGGGGGCGGAGGGACCAACAGAGGGGGCGGAGGGACCAACAGAGGGGGCAGAGGGACCAACAGAGGGGGCAGAGGGACCAACAGAGGGGGCAGAGGGACCAACAGATGGGGCAGAGGGACCAACAGATGGGGCAGAGGGACCAACAGAGGGGGCAGAGGGACTAACAGAGGGGGCAGAGGGACTAACAGAGGGGGCAGAGGGACTAACAGAGGGGGCAGAGGGACCAACAGAGGGGGCAGAGGGACCAACGGAAGGGGCAGCGGGACCAACGGAAGGGGCAGTGGGACCAACGGAAGGGGCAGCGGGACCAACGGAAGGGGCAGAGGGACCAACGGAAGGGGAAGAGGGACCAACGGAAGGGGCAGACGGACCAACGGAAGGGGCAGAGGGACCAACGGAAGGGGCAGAGGGACCAACGGAAGGGGCAGAGGGACCAACGGAAGGGGCAGAGGGACCAACGGAAGTGGCAGAGGGACCAACGGAAGGGGCAGCGGGACTAACAGAGGGGGCAGAGGGACCAGCAGAGGGACCAACGGAGGGGGCAGAGGGACCAACGGAGGGGGCAGAGGGGGCAGAGGGACCAACAGAGGGGGCAGAGGGACCAACAGAGGGGGCAGAGGGACCAACAGAGGGGGCAGAGGGACCAACAGAGGGGGCAGAGGGACCAACAGAGGGGGCAGAGGGACCAACAGAGGGGGCAGAGGGACCAACAGAGGGGGCAGAGGGACCAACAGAGGGGGCAGAGGGACCAACAGAGGGGGCAGAGGGACCAACAGAGGGGGCAGAGGGACCAACAGAGGGGGCAGAGGGACCAACAGAGGGGGCAGAGGGACCAACAGAGGGGGCAGAGGGACCAACGGAAGGGGCAGCGGGACAAACGGAAGGGGCAGCGGGACCAACGGAAGGGGCAGCGGGACCAACGGAAGGGGCAGCGGGACCAACGGAAGGGGCAGCGGGACCAACAGAAGTGGCAGCGGGACCAACGGAAGGGGCAGCGGGACCAACGGAAGGGGCAGCGGGACCAACGGAAGGGGCAGCGGGACCAACAGAAGGGGCAGAGGGACCAACGGAAGGGGCAGAGGGACCAACGGAAGGGGCAGAGGGACCAACGGAAGGGGCAGAGGGACCAACGGAAGGGGCAGAGGGACCAACGGAAGGGGCAGAGGGACCAACGGAAGGGGTAGAGGGACCAACGGAGGGACCAATAGAGGGGACAGGGGGACCATCAGAGGGGACAGAAGGACCAACAGAGGGGGCAGAGGGAGCCACAGAGGGACCAACAGAGGGGGCAGAGGGACCAACAGAAAGGGCAGAGGGACCAACAGAGGGGGCAGAGGGACCAACAGAGGGGGCAGAGGGACCAACAGAGGGGGCAGAGGGACCAACAGAGGGGGCAGAGGGACCAACAGAGGGGGCAGAGGGACCAACAGAGGGGGCAGAGGGACCAACAGAGGGGGCAGAGGGATTAACAGAGGGACCAACAGAGGGGGCATAGGTACCAACAGAGGGGGCAGAGGAACGAGCAGAGGGACCAACAGAGGGGGCAGAGGGACGAGCAGAGGGACCAACAGAGGGGGCAGAGGGACCAACAGAGGGAGAAGAGGAACCAACAGAGGGGACAGAAGGACCAACGGAAGGGGCAGAAGGACCAACGGAAGGGGCAGAGGGACCAACGTTGGAACCCATAGAGGGAACAGGGGGACCATCAGAGGGAGGAGAGGGATCAACGGAGGGAACAGAGGGAAAATAAAAGGGGCAGAGGGACCAACAAAGGGGGCAGAGGAACTATCGGAAGAGGCAGAGGGACTAATGAGGGGATGAACAGCCAATGAGGGGGCAGGGGGCCTAACATATTAATCCACATTTGTAAAGCGCAAATCACCCGTAAGGGTCTCCAGGTGCTGGGGGCCGTTGGGAAAATTGAGCAAGCTATTGCCCAGAGTCACATGGTGCTGGGCTAATCTGCCGCCGGGGATCGAACCGTGAGCCCCAGATTCCAGCGTTAGTCGCCCTGGCCGCGGCACCACACCTCCCACTACGAGGGGGCAGAGGGTCTAATGAGGGGGCAGAGGGTCTAATGAGGGGGCAGAGGGTCTACTGAGGGTCAGAGGATCTAATGAGGGGGCAGAGGGTCTAATGAGGGGGCAGAGGGTCTAATGAGGGGGCAGAGGGTCTAATGAGGGGGCAGAGAGTCTAATGAGGGGGCAGAGGGTCTAATGAGGGGGCAGAGGGTCTAATGAGGGGGCAGCGGGTCTATTGAGGGGCAGAGGGTCTAATGAGGGGGCAGAGGGTCCAATGAGGGGGCAGAGGGTCCAATGAGGGGGCAGAGGGTCCAATGAGGGGGCAGAGGGTCCAATGAGGGGGCAGAGGGTCTAATGAGGAGGCAGAAGTTCTAATGAGGGGGCAGAGGGTCTAATGACGGGGCAGAGGGCCCAATGAGCAGCCTGATTATACTATAGGGAGCTGGCGAGACCAGGGCATGTTGACAGGACCAATGGAAGCGCAGGGGCTAACTGGAGGTCGGAGGGACCCACAGACTCACCAGGACCTGCTATCAGAAGCCAGGGGCGACCCAGAGAGGGGGAACAAGCCTTGCTGGCCTGTTGACTACGCTACTGCGTTGAGCCTATGCTGTAAAAAAAAAACCACAATGATGTGGCTGCATCATTCTGTATTTGTAAGCGCACTCACAATGAGGGTTTAAAAGAGCCACAGGACCCTCGCGTTGAAAGTTCCATAAGACCCCTCTAGCCCTCAGGGTGAAGGTTATACAAGACGCATAAGGCCCTCATGGTGAGGGCTTTATAGGACCTGTCTTCGAGGTTCAGGTTATACAAGACTCATTGTGCCCTCAAAATCAAGGTTTCACAGGATACCGGGGACCCTCGAGGTGAGTTTTAACACATATAAAATTTGAAACGTACCTCATGGGATGGGCTTGAAAAGACATCTTAGGTCATTACAGTGGGGGCTTTAGAAGACCCACAGGGCCCGCACACTGAGAGGTGTACACAACCCCGTATGCCCTCAAGGTTGAGGATAAACAAGACCCATACGGCCCTCACGGTGAAGGTTTCACAGGACTCCTCAGAACATTATAGTGAGGGCTGCAACACCAGCAGCCCCGATGGTCAGGGGTTCAGAAGACCATGAGTTCCCTCCACTTGGCCTTCCCTTGTGCTTGGACACGCGATTCCTGCTCACTGACCTCGACCACCAATCCCTGCTCACCGACATACACACCTCGACGACCAGTCCCTGCTCACCAACATACACACCTCGACAACCAGTCCCTGCTCACTGACATACAAACCTCGACGACCTGTCCCTGCTCACGACGTACACACCCTGACGACCAGTCCCTGCTCACCGGCGTACACATCTCGACGACCAGTCCCTGCTCACGACGTACACACCTCGACGACCAGTCCCTGCTCACCGGCGTACACACCTCGACGACCAGTCCCTGCTCACCGGCGTACACATCTCAACAACCAGTCCCTGCTCACGACGTACACACCTCGACGACCAGTCCCTGCTCACGACGTACACACCTCGACGACCAGTCCCTGCTCACGACGTACACACCTCGACGACCAGTCCCTGCTCACGACGTACACACCTCGACGACCAGTCCCTGCTCACCAACATACACACCCCGACGGCCAGTCCCTGCTCACCGACATACACACCCCGACGACCAGTCCCTGCTCACCGACATACACACCTCGAGGACCAGTCCCTGCTCACGAAGTACACACCTCGACGACCAGTACCTGCTCACCAACATACACACCCTGACGACCAGTCCCTGCTCACCAACATACACACCCCGACGGCCAGTCCCTGCTCACCGACATACACACCTCGACGCCCAGTCCCTGCTCACGACGTACACACCTCGACGACCAGTCCCTGCTCACCAACATACACACCCCGATGACCAGTCCCTGCTCACCGACATACACACCCCGACGACCAGTCTCTGCTCACCGACATACACACCTCGACGCCCACTCCCTGCTCACGACGTACACACCTCAACGACCAGTCCCTGCTCACCAACATACACACCCCGACGACCAGTCCCTGCTCACGATGTACACACCTCGACGACCAGTACCTGCTCACCGACATACACACCCTGACGACCAGTCCTGCTCACGACGTCCACACCTAGACGACCAGTCCCTGCTCACCGGCATATACACCCCAACGACCAGTCCCTGCTCACCGACATACACACCTCGACACCCTGTCCCTGCTCACGACGTACACACCTCGACGACCAGTCCCTGCACACCAACATACACACCCCGACGACCAGTCCCTGCTCACGACGTACACACCTCGACGACCAGTACCTGCTCACCGACACACACCCTGACGCCCAGTCCCTGCTCACGACGTACACACCTCGACGACCAGTCCCTGCTCACCAACATACACACCCCGATGACCAGTCCCTGCTCACCGACATACACACCCCGACGACCAGTCTCTGCTCACCGACATACACACCTCGACGCCCACTCCCTGCTCACGACGTACACACCTCAACGACCAGTCCCTGCTCACCAACATACACACCCCGACGACCAGTCCCTGCTCACGATGTACACACCTCGACGACCAGTACCTGCTCACCGACATACACACCCTGACGACCAGTCCTGCTCACGACGTCCACACCTAGACGACCAGTCCCTGCTCACCGGCATATACACCCCGACGACCAGTCCCTGCTCACCGACATACACACCTCGACGCCCTGTCCCTGCTCACGACGTACACACCTCGACGACCAGTCCCTGCACACCAACATACACACCCCGACGACCAGTCCCTGCTCACGACGTACACACCTCGACGACCAGTACCTGCTCACCGACATACACACCCTGACGACCAGTCCCTGCTCACGACGTCCACACCTCGACGACTAGTCCCTGCTCACAGACGGCCATATCACTCATTTACAAAAAACTGGTCAACCCCATGGCAGATCCCCTGACTCATCTGAGGGCTAGGTGGGAACACAATGTTGCGGGATTAGATGATGGCGAATGGTTGGCGCTGGTGGCATCTCCCTGGGAGGTGGGTATATCTTCCAGGCTGCGCTTGGTGTAGCTGAAAATTCTCTATAGGATCTATCTGTCTGGGTCACTGTTGGTCCGTATGGGATATGAGTTAGATGGCTATTGAATAAGGGGGGTGGGCAGGAGGGAACCTTTGTTCACACACTTTGGGAATGCACAACCATCCAGAGGTATTGGGAGGCAGTAGCTAACCTCATGGAAGAAGTGTTGGGGCAGCAGATAGACTGCAACATTAAACTGGCCCTCCTAAACATTTGGAGGCCTACACACCTAAACTCCAGGGAGCGGACTTGGGTCACCTTGAGGCTGATGGTGGCAAAACAGAATATTGCAAAAATGTGGAGGGCTCAGAGCCCACCGTGTATTGAAGACTGAGGTAGAGATATGGACTGGTGTATGGTCACGGAAAAGTCCATATATGAAGCCAGGGGGTGCCCGAATAAATGGACGCAGATCTGGGGACAGTGGAACACCCACAGAGGGAACATATGTGAACCTCCAAGATTGAAGGATGATGTTATAAATGGGACCTGAATATGTCTAAATGGGGACTGACAGTGTTGCATGTGACCACTAAGTCTTTAAAAGCATTTGTAATATAACAGGATTGCCATTGTATGTGCACCGTGAGAGCATCATTGATCGTGCCTTGATTTCAATAAAAAGATTCATAACAACAACAAAAAATACAGATGGTTTGTTTCAAGAAAACTAGAGAAAACTAGATATAACATAAATAAAAGTCCAGTGTAACTAGATGGCACGCTTCACTGTACATGCACTGCAATGAACTATCTAAGAAGCAGAATAACACGACTGATGACGTATCATACAGCTGTACAGAGGAGGCTTCGCTGCTTAAAGCTGTGTTGGTGATGGTATGAGCTCTGGCAGGCAGCTACAGCAGGTTCTAGCTGGTCCTTAAAATGACAGATGCCAGGGACGTGAAGGATCGACATTTGGCAAACAGCAACTTGAGGAACAGTATCACCTGAAGACCAGGCTGGTGACCAGAGGAGGGGCCACGCAAGCCACGGTCGGGTCAAGAAGTCCATTTATGCGTCACCTAGCAGAGTGCCCCGCCTCCAATCAAACCATTCACAGTGATTGTCGGGTGCTGTCCCTCCCGAAAGGAACAGACCCCGCCTCCAATCACACACAGTGATTGACAGGTGTCGGTGCAGCCTCTCCCCAAAGGAACAGACCCCGCCTCCAATCACACACGGTGATTGACAGGTGCCCGCTTGCAACCTCTCCCCAAAGGAACAGACCCCGCCTCCAATCACACACAGTGATTGACAGGTGTCAGCTGCAGCCTCTCCCCAAAGGAACAGACCCCGCCTCCAATCACACACGGTGATTGACAGGTGCCCGCTTGCAGCCTCTCCCCAAAGGAACAGACCCCGCCTCCAATCACACACAGTGATTGACAGGTGTCAGCTGCAGCCTCTCCCCAAAGGAACAGACCCGCCTCCAATCACACACGGTGATTGACAGGTGCCCGCTTGCAGCCTCTCCTGAAAGGAACAGACCTTGCCTCCAATCACACACAGTGATTGAAAGGTGTCAGCTGCAACCTCTCCACAAAGGAACAGACCCCGCCTCCAATCACTCGCGGTGACGGACAGGTGTCGGTGCAGCCTCTCCCGAAAGGAACAGACCCCGCCTCCAATCACACACGGTGATTGACAGGTGTCAGCTTGCAGCCTCTCCCCAAAGGAACAGACCCCACCTCCAATCACACACGGTGATTGACAGGTGTCAGCTGCAACCTCTCCACAAAGGAACAGACCCCGGCTCCAATCACTCGCGGTGACGGACAGGTGTCGGTGCAGCCTCTCCCCAAAGGAACAGACCCCACCTCCAATCACACACGGTGATTGACAGGTGTCAGCTGCAACCTCTCCCCAAAGGAACAGACCCCGCCTCCAATCACTCGCGGTGACGGACAGGTGTCGGTACAGCCTCTCCCCAAAGGAACAGACCCCGCCTCCAATCACTCGCGGTGACGGACAGGTGTCGGTACAGCCTCTCCCCAAAGGAACAGACCCCGCCTCCAATCACTCGCGGTGACGGACAGGTGTCGGTACAGCCTCTCCCCAAAGGAACAGACCCCGCCTCCAATCACACACGGTGACGGACAGGTGTTGGGTGCAGCCCCTCCCCAAAGGAACAGACCCCACCTCCAATCACACACGGTGCGGACAGGTGTTGGGTGCAGCCTCTCCCCAAAGGAACAGACCCCGCCTCCAATCACACACGGTGACAGACAGGTGTTGGGTGCAGCCTCTCCCCAAAGGAACAGACCCCGCCTCCAATCACACACGGTGACGGACAGGTGTTGGGTGCAGCCCCTCCCCAAAGGAACAGATCCCGCCTCCAATCACAAACATTGATGGACAGGTGTTGCAGGTCCACCCCAATGAAGCATGCCATCCGTGTGCTGTGCAGGCCTCAGGGCGCTCCAGTTACCATCTGTAGCTGGTGCAAAAGTGCCCTGTAGAAGAACTTACCATTTGAATCCTTGGTCCCTGCCCCGGGACTTGCGTAGCCTCCAGCTTTGTCCTTGCTTGTCTTGCACTGGTAGCAAGTAGCACTGTCCCTGAGGGGTGTGTTGCTATTATAATATCCAGACCGAGAACAGAGGGGACTGTGGTACAGGCCCCAACCTCTTTTGTGTCTTCTGAGGGTATCAGGGGCAGGCATCACCCTCCTACAGCTGCCCAGTGACGTGGCAAGCCACCAGGCACCGCTATCCAGACCCCTGGCACTCCCAGAGCGGTGTCCTCTCCGAGGAAAGGTGGGTGGTGGGACAGTGGGTGGACCAGGAACATTTGAAGCATTGGTATCACTGCTGTAGCTTTCAAGAGTAAGCCTGTGCAAAGTGATCTGCACAATGCCATGTTAACTGTGTTTTTATAGTGCTTGGCGTCTAGGCGCTATAGAACTGTTTGGGGTCAGAACTCTGGCCCAGAGGGTGATAGAGACTTCTGGTTTTCACTGGGTGTTTTAGTTTTATGTGCAGTATACTTTTCTTGGGTGTATTAAGGTACTTTCTCTTATAAAGTAAAGCACAGACTAGACGCTGATCGTATTGGCTGGTATAACGTGTAAACTGTATTCTGAATGTCTAACTCACCTCCCCTCTTGGAGTAAGCCGTGGACTCCGTCTCGCCACCCTCAGAGTACGGGCAGGAGAGGAGTACTCGGATATCCAGTTTGGGGTGCAGGAGTACTGCGCCCCTGGACTCTATGGGTACACAAGGAATCCTCTTCTCAGCTTGTAATTAATCAATAGCTGTTTATTAATAACACCGACTGCGACACACGGCTCCAACATGATTAATAACCGCTCGAAAGGACACGTTTGTTTATCTAACTTGCAATAGCTAGTTTATTAAATACAATTTACTGGCCATGTTTATTTGACTCTCGGAATTGCCAATTAAACGTCGCCCCCTAAACAGCCTGAGGGGCTGGAGTGTGCCGCATGAGTGGGCGCAAGAACACACCAAGCACACATCTCCCCTTTCCTGCAAACAGATGCACCAGGGTGAGGAACGAGCGCCAGCGATGGATGGACAGAGACCTGCACGCCTGGGCGTCCCTGGGAAGGGGCCGGCCCCAGCCCATCTGTCAGCGGCCATCGCTCTCCGAGAGGAGCGACTCCGGCTGGGTGCTTAGTTTGCAAACCAGAGGACAGGCAAACATGTCTGCGGACAGAAGGTTGATAAAACATTTAAATAAAACAGGGTTCCACGATTCATTTGATACCTTGAAGTCCCGTTCAGTTGTTAGCAGGACTGAGAAGTCAGCCTGGAACTCTTTTTGAGCCAAACGGGCCACTATCCTTTCCACAGTAAAAACAACACTTTGGAAGTTTTACTGTTGGGATGTATTAAAGTATAGGTCCCACTTAAAAATATACTGCTCCCAGCCTCAGAGCTCCAAAGGCCCTCCCTGGGGGAAACTTACATATATATTGACAAATTAAGAGGGGGCCTTGCCATTGGTTTGAAATGGCAGAGTTGAAGTGGAGGTTTTAAAACAGCTCTCCTGGAAGTCTCGGAGGCGATAAAGGAGGTGCTGGATTCGGGCGGGAGAGCGATGCTGGTGATGTTAGATCTGTCGGCGGCCTTTGACACCGTCCCTCATGAGGGTCTGCTTGCTAGACTCTCAGAGATTGGTCTTCGAGGGACGGTGCTCCAGTGGTTTCGATCTTTCCTGGCAGGCCGTCGACAAACGGTCTGGGCTTCTGCTTGCTCCGCCGAGATGTCGCCATTGGGTGTCGGAGTTCCTCAGGGCTCTGTTCTGAGCCCAACTCTATTCAACATCTTCATGACCCCTCTGGCGGCACTGGCGGAGTCCTTCGGGGCCCAGATCGTTTCCTACGCCGATGACACCCAGCTCCTCTTCACCTGTGAGAGGGGTGCGGACTTCGATGGAGGTAGGATCCAGGGTTGCCTTGAGGCTGTGTTTCAGTGGTTCCATCATAACAGCCTCAAGTGCAACTCGGATAAATCCGAGGTCCTCTTTTTTGGGTGCAGTTCGGACCCGGACTGGAAAGTGTGGTGGCCTGAGAACATGTTTCCACCAGCAAGTTCGTCCCAGGTGGCTAAAAACCTTGGGATTAAGATCGATAATGGCCTCACACTACGCTCGCAGGTAATCGGTCTCACTGGCACCTGCTTTGGCCTACTCCGGATGCTTCGCAAGTTCCTTCCCCTGCTATCGGAGGAACACAGGAAGATCACGGTGCAGGCGATTATAGGCTCGAGAATTGACTATTCCAACGTCCTCTATCTCGGCCTGCCAGAATACCTGCTCCAACGGTTACAGGTTGTCCAGAATTCGGCAGCACGTGCCATCTTTGGACTATCTCGCCGTGCCAGAGCCTCGGGCCTCCTGGAGGCTTTGCACTGGCTTCCTGTCCGGAAGCGGATAATTTTTAAGACTCTCACCCTGGCACACAAAGCCTTGCACGCCTCCGGAGCAAAATATCTTCAGAAAAGGCTGTCCTTTTACCTTCCTGCCAGGTCGCTTAGGTCTGAAGCCTTGTCTCTTGCTGTGGTGCCCCGCGTGAAGAGAGCTCGCATCGGTGGCCGCTCTTTTAAATTACTAGCGCCTCAGTTGTGGAACAAACTGCCTGTGTCCCTGCGCAGCACTCCTAACCTGTTGGCCTTTAGGAAGGGGCTTAAAACCTGGCTTTTCACCTCTTAGTTTTGGGCCCTATTAGGTTTCCTTTTTTCTCTGTTTTTATTTACTTTCTCTGTTGTGTTATGAGATTAGTGTGCAATTCAAAGCGTCGGGACACTCTTTCGAGTAGCCGCACGCTATATAAAACCCCTGTATAACATAACATAACAAAACTGCTCATGCTGGCTGAAGTGGCCGCTGGGAGACACTTTGTACTTTGTCACACACAAGGTGGCACAGCCAGGGCTCCAGCCGCGGGGAAACACTGTCTTACATGCCCTGGGTACCCCTGGTACCATAATCTAGGGACTTATAAGTCAGCATATGCCAGTAAGGGGTGCCAACTCATCAAATATATTGTAATGGGTCAGAACATTGGCACTGTGGTCTGGTTAGCAGGCCTCAGTGCACCAGCAGCATCAGTCCACAAATGTGGGGTGATCATGTGAAAAGAAGCATTTCCCTACAACTTCCATTGCAGGGGTCGGCGTGCACTGATGCCTCACCCAAGATGTCCGCTGCCATGGATATGGAAGCTACAAAGTGAAAGTGAAACTCAAATGAAATATCAAGAGCCTTGGAAATGTCGTCTCGTGAGATTTTGTCGTAGCGGCCATCGAAAGCAGAAAGCGAAGTAAATCAAATCGATTCCCAAACTTAATGCCGGATTCTTGGAAACCCTGGAGTTTTGGGTCCAGACGTTGCTTTTCATGTTGCGTGAATGTCTCCTTCTCCTGATGCCACTCCTAGTTTTGGGAGCCCGGGAGGAGTGTGCACTTTCACCCACGACTGTCTTTTACTGAACTTTAATAATCTAAATCAAGGATTTGCTTGCGACGCTCTTCGCCTTTTGGGGTGAACATTGCTGATCTGCCTGCGTACTTTGCGAGCGTTAACAGGTTGTGGGTGCTGTGAACTCACCTCCTGTGATACTGTGGCATTTGTGTGTTTTTCCTGAGGGTGTTAGAAGGGTGAGTTCTTGAACACACATTTGTTTATTATTTTCTCTATAGAGGATGTCAGAACAAAAAGTACCCATATTTTTTATTCACAGCCACACTAACATGTTTTAAGATAATTAAGGACAGTAGCTAAGAAAGAAGAGTTTGTAAACCAGGTATTAGTTTACTTTTAAAAAAAAATCATATTAGAATCTAGCTTATATTAGTAGTCAATAGAAAACTGATAAATTACATTTTCTTTTGTAGACCAAAGTGAGGAAGTTACTGTTACCTAAATATGTCTGAAAGAAGAAAGCTTTGCATCAGCTGTCTTTACTCTCTTATCCCACCCCCCTTTCCCCTTCGGTCTCTCAATCCACAGTAAATGTGTGTGGGTCTGGAGCACCTTTAGGGAGAGTAGGAGCGAGACTTGGTGCATTCATGGTACTTCCGCAGAGCAAAAACGTATGGTACATCCCCAGAGTTTATAACAACAACGTGCGGACACCATCAGCACCAGTGTCCATCACTCGCTCGAGATGGGAGAGTCAAACGGGAGGGTCACTCGCTCGAGACACGATGGTCACTTGCTCAGGACGGGATGGTTACAAACAGGAGGGTCACTCACTCGAGACACGATTGTCACTCACTCAGGACACGAGGGTCACTCGCTCGAGATCGGAGGGTCACTCGCTCGAGATGGGAGGGTCACTCGCTCGGAGTGGGAGGGTCACTCGCTCGAGAAGGTAGTGTGGCTTGCTCGAGACATGATGGTCACTCACTCAGGACGGGAGGGTCACTCGTTCGAGATAGAAGGGTCACACGCTTGGGACGCGAGGGTCACTTGCAAGAAAGGGTCACTCGCTCAAGACGGGAAGGTCACTTGCTTGAGACAGAAGGGTCACTCACTCGGGACGGGTGGGTCACTCGCTCGAGATGGGAGGGTCACTTGCTCTAGACGGGAGGAACACTCGTTTGAGATGGGAGGTTCACTTGTTCAAGATGGAAGGGTCATTCATTTGAGATGGGAGAGCCCCTCACCCAAGATGGAAGGTTTACACGCTCGAGAGTGAAGGGTCACTCGTTTGAGACAGGAGGGTGGCTCATTCCAGATGTGAGATGTCACTCGCTCGAAACGGGAGGGTCACTCGCTCGAGACAGGAGGGTCACTCGCTCGAGACGGGAGGATCACTCGCCCAAGAAGCAAGGGTCACTTGCTCGAGACGGGAGAGTCACTTGCTCGAGATGCGAAGGTCACCTGTAAACCCCCATCACAGATGCAGGCGAGGTGGTGCCTGCGGACAGTCACCCTGCGGCTTCTAGGCACAGAGATGCAAGCGCTTGTGGGTGAAGGTGGGTCCAGCACCCCATGAAGAGGGGGTTATAAGAAGAGCCCCCAGTGCGGGGGGTCAGGACACTGAGGGTCCCTGCAGCTTCAGTGGTGGAGCCCCAAGGAGCATCAGTCAATCAACAAGCACTGGTAATGTCACAACCATCAGGAATGGCTAGACCACATTCTGAACAGAGAAGGGGGCACACAAAGACAGCGAGGAGCTTAGTGGAGGAAATGGGAGAGTTGGCCACAGGAGACTACTTTATGATTCACCTTATCACCAAAACCTGAATTGAAGCAGAATCTGTCACCACTATAACCTGAGGCGGATCACAGCGCGGCCTGATCTGTCACCTGAGGCAGATCACAGCAGGGCCTGACTTGTCACCACTGTGACCTGAGGCGGATCACAGCACGGCCTGACCTGTCACCTGAGACAGATCACAGCACGGCCTGATCTGTCACCGCTGTGACCTGAGGTGGATCACAGTGCCGCCTGGTCTGCCACCACTGTGACCTGAGGCGGATCACAGCACGGCCTGGTCTGCCACCACTGTGACCTGAGGTGGATCACAGCGCCGCCTGGTCTGCCACCACTGTGACCTGAGGCGGACCACAGCATGGCCTGATCGGCCACCACTGTGACCTAAGGCGGATCACACCAAGGCCTGATCTGTCACCAATGTGACCTGAGGCGGATCATAGCACGGCCTGACCTGTCACCTCAGACAGATCACAGCACGGCCTGATCTGTCACGAGTGAAACCTAAGGCAGATCACAGCACGGCCTGATCGGTCACAACTGTGACCAGAGACAGATCACAGCACGGCCTGACCTGTCACCACTGTGACCTGAGGCGGATCACAGCACGGCCTGACCTGTCACCTGAGACAGATCACAGCATGGCCTGATCTGTCACCACTGTGACCTGAGGCGGATCACAGCACGGCTTGACCTGTCACCTGAGACAGATCACAGCACGGCCTGATCTGTCACAAGTGAAACCTAAGGCAGATCACAGCACGGCCTGATTTGTCACTACTGTGACCGGAGACAGATCACAGCAGAGAGAGAAAGAGAGGAGGAGAGAAGCGAGAGAGAAAGAGAGGGAGGAAAGAAGCGAGAGAGAAGAGAAGTAAGAGAGAGAAAGAGAGGGAGGGAGGAGAGAAGCGAGAGAGAGAAAGAGAGGGAGGAGAGAAGCGAGAGAGAAAGAGAGGGAGGAGAGAAGCGAGAGAGAAGGAGAGGGAGGAGAGAAGCGAGAGAGAAGGAGAGGGAGGAGAGAAGCGAGAGAGGAAGAGAGAGGAGAGAAGCGAGAGAGGAGAGAAAGAGGGAGGAGAGAAAGAGGGAGGAGAGAAGCGAGAGAGAGAAAGAGGGAGGAGAGAAGAGAGAGAAAGAGAGAGGAGAGGAGAGAGAGAAAGAGAGAGGAGAGAAGCAAAAGAGAGAAAGAGGGAGGCGAGAAGCGAGAAAGACAGGTAGGAGAGAAGCGAGAGAGAGAGAAAGAGGGAGGAGAGAAGCGAGAGAGAGAAAGAGAGGGAGGAAAGAAGCGAGAGAGAAGAGAAGTAAGAGAGAAAGAGGGAGGGAGGAGAGAAGCGAGAGAGAGAAAGAGAGGGAGGAGAGAAGCGAGAGAGAAGGAGAGGGAGGAGAGAAGCGAGAGAGAAGGAGAGGGAGGAGAGAAGCGAGAGAGAAGGAGAGGGAGGAGAGAAGCGAGAGAGGAGAGAAAGAGGGAGGAGAGAAGCGAGAGAGAGAAAGAGGGAGGAGAGAAGAGAGAAAGAGAGAGGAGATGAGAGAGAGAAAGAGAGAGGAGAGAAGCAAAAGAGAGAAAGAGGGAGGCGAGAAGCGAGAAAGACAGGTAGGAGAGAAGTGAGAGAGAAAGAGGGAGGAGAGAGGCGAGAGAGGCGAGAGAGGGGGAGGGAGCGACAGGGATGAGACAGGGAGAGAGAGAAAGAGAGAATGACAGCCAGAGAGAGGGGGGAGAGACAGCCAGAGAGAGAGACAGGGAGAGAGAGACAAAGAGAGAGAGAGAGACAGGGAGAGAGAGAGAGAGAGAGAGAGAGAGAGACACAGGGAGAGAGAGAGAGATAGGGAGAGAGAGAGAGAGATAGAGAGAGAGGAGAGAGAGAGGAGAGAGAGAGGGAGGGAGAGAGGGAGAGGGAGAGGGAGAGAGAGAGAGAGAAAGGGAGAGAAAGAAAGGGAGAGAGAGAGAGTGAGAGAGGGTTGAGGATAGAGGGGAGGGGGAGAAGGAGAGAGGGGAGGGAGAGAAGGAGAGAGAGAGATAGAGAATGACAGTCAGAGAGGGGAAGAGACAGCCAGAGAGAGGGAGAGAGACAGGGAGAGAGAGAGAGGGAGAGAGAGAGAGAGGGACAGAGAGAGAGAGGGACAGAGAGAGAGAGGGACAGAGAGAGAGACAGGGAGAGAGAGAGACAGGGAGAGAGGGAGAGACAGGGAGAGAGGGAGAGACAGAGACAGAGAGAGACACTCAAGATGGAAGAGGCAGCAAGTGAACAATAAGGAAGGGTACCAGGGTTTCTGCTGACTCAGCAGCCCCGGGTCTTGGGGTTCCTTTGATGCTGTCTGCTGGGCCCGGGTTTCGGGGTGCCCTTTAAGCTCCGTCTGCTTGCCCCGGTCTTGAGGCGCCTTTGACGCTGTCTGCTGGGCCCGGGATTTGGAGTGTCCTTTAAGCTCTCCGTTTGCCGGCCCTGTTCTTGGGGTGCCTTTGACGCTACTGTCTTCTGGCCCTATCACTATCTTGGGGTGCCTTTGACGTTACTGTACTGTTACTGTGAAAAGCCTGAACAAGAAATCTCCCGTTCCACCGTAGAGCTTGGACGGGCCAATACACAGGATCCTAGCTCAGCTATCAGGGGGTACATCTCCCATTTAGAGAATCTTGATTAATTCTGTTTTCCTTCTTCCTTTTGTGTGTGTTTCCCCACAGTGTGTGACTACGAAGGATGCCACCCCCCCCTTGACCGATCCTCTGGTATCCCCTAAAACATAGGGTTAGGAGTAGGTTTAGAAATGTAGGAATATAAAAATATGAAATAGCATCTGGTGCTTCCTTTTAAATGTTTAAACTCGACCACACAAACACGTTTGGTCTTGCATACAAGTGGTGTTATGGCATCGTAGCAGTGTGCATGTGTAGGTGTTCTTTCTCACAGTAGTATCTAGAATAGTTTGGACACCTGCTTCCTTCTCTTCCAAATAGTGAAGGAATTTACCGCCCCCAGTGCTGCGTTAGAAATCCTGAATACTCTGGAGTGGACTAATGCAGTGTCTCAGTTCTTTGAAGATAAAATGACCACCATTCATCTCTCCTTTCCCGATCATCACGACCAACTGCAGCTGATTGCTCCGGTCACACCGTATCTAGATTCCCCCCACATCTTGGAGGAGTTCATTGAATGCGACCATGAGATGGTGATGTCAGCCGGTCAAAAAAGTAAGTCAGGGACCCCTATAGATCTCATCCCCCCTAAACTTTTCTCTACACTTGCACCGGTGCTAGTTGGACATCTTACTGTCCTTTTTAATAAGTCTTTTACAGATGCTGATTTTCCGACAATATGGAAAGCCGCTAAAGTCAGGCCTATTTTGAAAAAACCCACGGCTGACCCTAACGTCCTGATAAATTATAGGCCTATATCCCTGCTCCCATACTTCGGGTAAATGCTTGAATCACTCGTGAACAAGCAGCTTGTGAACCACCTCGAAAGCCATGGACTTCTGGATCCTTCACAATCCGGTTTTAAGGCACAGCATAGCACTGAAACCGCATTGGTTGAAGTAGTCGATAACGTCAGACTGGTGCTGGATAAGCGCCGATCAGCCATCCTCGTGCTGCTGGATTTATCGGCAGCATTTGACACCATCTCCCACCATATTCTAATTCATCGGCTGTGGGAGATTGGTGTCAGAGGAAATGCCCTGAACTGGTTTGTTAGTTATCTGTCCAACCGCACTACGACGATCCAAATCGGAGAACATAGTGCACATGAAAGACCTGTCAAGATGGGCGTTCCTCAGGGCTCGATATTGAGCCCAACGCTCTTTAATATCTATATGAGCCCCTTGGCCAATATTATCAGAGACCATGGTTTTGATGTTCTGTCGTATGCTGATGATACGCAGATTCTTGTCACGCTAGATTCTGACTATAATGAAACCAAACAACGTTTCAAAAACGGCCTGGTACAAGTTGAAAAGTGGATGACCATCAATCACCTTCAACTAAATGGCAGTAAGTCAGAGATCATGCTCTTCGGCAAGGCGGCGGAACATTGGACAGATGAATGGTGGCCAACTAATTTGTGCACATGCCCAGTGCCAAAGGATCACACACGCAATCTGGGCTTCTTGTTAGATAACAAATTGTCCACGAATAGCCAAATAAACAGCATAGTTAGCACTTGTTGTGGACTAATGCGATACCTGAGAAAAATCTTTAAGTGGATCCCTGTTCTGGCCCGCAAACCCTTGGTCCAAGGCCTTATAATAAGCAGAATGGATTACGGGAATGCTCTTCTGCTCTCTATAAATGAACACCATCTGAAGAGGCTCCAGGTTCTCCAGAACACAGCAGCCTGGCTGGTTCTTAACCTCCCGAGAAAAACATCCTCCGCTGCCTGTTTAAAGAGCCTACATTGGTTGCCAGTAAAAAAGCGTATCCTTTTCAAAACTCTATGTCTGGTGCATAGACAATTGTATGGAAGGGGTCCTAAATACTGGTCCAAAAAACTCAGATGGTATCAGCCATCAAGAAATCTCAGGTCCAAGAAAGAATTCCTATTAATACCTCAGAGTAAGTACCTCCAGAAATGGTGGCCGAGCATTCTCTTGTTTGGCCCCAGCCGCATGGAACAAAATTCCGCTCCATCTCCGTAACTCCCCTGACTATGGCCGTTTTCGCAAAGGACTAAAGACCTGGGTATTTGCAAATTAATACCATTTTCTGATGTCAGAGTCTGCCGCAGGCACCATGAGACTTCCTGGAAGTGATTTGTGCGCCATATAAATATCCATGACTTGACTTGACTTCTGATAGGAATCCACTAGCCCTGATGAATGCCCCAGACTTACCAGGCTAATTATTGTGGGCAGAAACATGTTGGCAATTTAGGGATGGATTAGGGTCATTATACTCTACGAACTCCATCACTTCATCGGTTTTTAGTGCGCCTCGGGTCCTCATTGATAACCGAGGAACCTGGAGGTATTTTTACTTTAACTGGATCACGCGTTTTGCCCTGTAAGCTATATGTAAGAACTCCGTCCTACCGCCAAGTCTTCGTGGAGGTTGAGTCCGCCCTGGATTGCCATCTTAACAGGGTGGTGAGAGGATGCAGATGATTAAGCATGACACAATATTGTGTGTGTGAGGATGCCGTCCACTAAGGATGGTCTCCCTGGTTTAAAGGGCCGTACGTGACCGGTAGTAGGTAGCATCCGTATCCGATCCCAGGTTTACTCACTTTTATTTCATTCGGCAACCCACTCTTCTTGTTGTTATAACGAATACATGAAATAGGACCTTGTCTGCTCCCACCGCTGAATACCCAAGCAGTCTCCTAATACCCTACATCTGTGGTGTGCCGGACACCAACCAGGATGACCTCCTTGCAGGACGATAACACGAGAGCCTTGCCTGCTCCACGCTCTGATGTGATGAGAAGTCTTTGTTCTTTTTGGGTCCCCGGGGGGAGCCGAGGAGGTTCCTTGTTATTGTGACCCTCTGTTTCTGGGGCGAGACCATGAAGTTTACATCGAGAGGTTCCTGTAGACCTGGCCTAGCACTCGCTAGACCTAGATCAATATGAACCATTCACCATTAGAAAGTGTTTGCCAAAGACAGCACATTTCAGGTGCTGGCAGCGCTCTCTTCATACCTCTTTGATCTTGTCCCGCTTCTCCCGGGTCTCTGGGTCTCCAGGGTCCCCGGTCTTGATCCCCACCAGGTTGGGGGCGGGAGGCAGCAGGACTTTGCTCTCCTTGTTCTTCAGATCCTGTATGACTTTGTTCTTCTCCGTCTGGATCTCCACACGAATCTCCTCCCGAGACTTCTTCAGCTTCTCCTTGGCCTCCTCGAGAACCTTCTCGTGATCGGCCCGGATCTTGTTCCGCAGGCGCTCCTCTTCTTCCCTAAAAGGAAAATGAAACATGGTCAGTCACCTTTTATCACACACAGAACCCTTGAGCTACGCAAACTCTACACAGTATAAAGGATTAAAAACTCAGTGGAGGGAAACACCGATCACCTCAGCGTCAAGAGACCGTGGCCTCCACCTTTGTACTTTCAGAGACCGTGGCCTCCACCTCTGCACATCCGCATCCAGAGACCGTGGCCTCCACCTCTGTACCTCTGTAGGTCAGCGCCCAGAGACCGTGGCCTCCACCTCTGTACGTCAGCGCCCAGAGACCGTGGCCTCCACCTCTGTACGTCAGCGCCCAGAGACCGTGGCCTCCACCTCTGTACGTCAGCGCCCAGAGACCGTGGCCTCCACCTCTGTACGTCAGCGCCCAGAGACCGTGGCCTCCACCTCTGTACGTCAGCGTCCAGAGACCGTGGCCTCCACCTCTGTACGTCATCGCCCAGAGACCGTGGCCTCCACCTCTGTACGTCAGCGTCCAGAGACCGTGGCCTCCACCTCTGTACGTCAGCGTCCAGAGACCGTGGCCTCCACCTCTGTACGTCAGCGTCCAGAGACCGTGGCCTCCACCTCTGTACGTCAGCGTCCAGAGACCGTGGCCTCCACCTCTGTACGTCAGCGTCCAGAGACTATGGCCTCCGTCTCTGTACGTCAGCTTCTAGAGACCGTGGCCTCCACCTCTGTACTTCAGCATCAACAGGCCTTGGCCTCCTCCTCTGTGCGTCCAGGTGGATGGAATTCTCATTCCACCTAAATTCAGAAATACTCTCACCCTGAAACTACTAGACCATGGTTTATCAGCAAGGGGTGGCTTAGTACCTTTTGTAATTGAGGCACACAAATCAAACAAAACAGAGGTATTCTATTCTTGGGTTACATTCCCAGAAGTAGATGCTAGAACACACACATTTCACTCTTACACAGAGGGAGATGCACCAACAGTATATGGTCCTTGCGAGGACATGGAAGTTCCACTCAAGTACCAGGAATATTTTTACTGGTTTAAAGGCGACCTACCCCACTTAAGACACAGAGTAAGATTAGGCCCGCTCAGAGGGGACGGGGCAACATGGCCAATTTTAGCAGCCTACACACCACATCCTGACATTGCTACAATGCCACAACCAAACATACTCATACAACGCAAAGATTTAATTAGAATCTACCGAAACCAGACGCAATTCGTCATGAGGACCCAATGTATTATGTCAAATACAAAACAAGTACGGAGCAAAGCCTGCTCTGAACTTGGGGATGAAGTTATTAAATAACTACGACCAGGTAATAGCCGTAATACTAGCTGATATTAAAGGGAAAGCAGTTTCAGTGGCAATCCGCCAACGCCTAAGGGAGTTCGGTCTGCTGGATCAACAACACGAACTTTCCAAAATAATCGAAACTGCATATGCAGAATTAGGCAGAGACAGTTTGGGTGGGAAAGCTTTAAAACCACAACTGATGGGCAGTCCTGAAAAGGACACTTCTAAGCAGGCACCTGATTTTTCTAAAAAAGAAGTGGGATTATAAAAAACAACAAAACGATACAGAAAAAAAGATCTCAATCCGGAGGTAGATCTCCTCCACAGGAGCCCTTTGAAAAGAGGTATAACCTCAGGAATAGGGATAATATTAGGAAACCTTACAGGTATCAGGACACTGATACACGTTTCTTTCGTTCCTTTCAGGGCTCGACGAAAACCTCAGAGAGATGAGGATGGTCAAAACACAAAGAAGAGCGTACAAAGTCCAGAGACAAGCGGCACGCTCAAGACTATACTTCCAAAAAGAAGACAAGCCAAAATCAAAACCTCAATTTAAGAAAAAGGAAGTTGCAGTTCTGAAGATCAGACATGCTCAGAATACTGAGGACGCAGCTTCTGAACGGGGAATGGGCTCAGACGATGCTAGACAGTGCAGCAGAAGTAACAATAGCTCGCCAGAACTTAAAGACATTTCTGGTGACAGCGGACTTGAATGATTACATCACGGTGGAAACAACAGCCACAAGGGTGAGCATCTGCTCACAGGTTCCATGAAATAACACTCCAAATGGAAGGGGACAAGCCCAGGAAAGTTAAAGGTCTCTTTTGGGAAAATCTGTTATCTGGGTATGACATCCTATTAGCAGAACAAGACTGGGCGCCAGCATTCGTTATGGAGTGCCCTAGGGGGAAAATGTAATTTTTCCAGCATTCTCCAACCTTGTTCCCATACATCTTAACCACATGGCTGCTGTGCATTTTCCCCTCCTGTGCTGCATGAGGGTCATTCCCATTGTTCATGACGAGCTCAGCTCGTCATCAGCACAGCTCCACTGTGCCTCATGACGAGCTGAGCTCGTCATGAGCATCGAAGGGGTTAAATATGCATCTGCACTGGGGTGGGCAGTAGCTCTACCTTCAGCATTGTATAAAAATCATGTAGGGTGGTATGAGGAGGCAACCCACCATATAATCCCGTTAAAGGTTTCACCAAATGCTTAGAGGCAATATCCAATAAAGCAAGAAGCTAAAAAACAGGTCAGGGAGATCTTAGATCAACTTGAATATCATGTGGTGATTGAAAATTGCACCTCACCAATGACCAATCCTTTGTTTCCCGTATCAAAACCGGACAACTCATATCGTCTAGTTTTAGATTACAGACATTCAAACACTTGCACAAAGACATTTGCTGTCCAAAACGCACACAGTGCTGCATTGATGTAATATATTGTGCGGAAAAAATACAAAACAACACTTGATATCTCAAATGGATTTTCTGCCAAAATATAGAGCCTGAAAGCAGGTATTTGACTGCATTCTCAGAGTTAGGGTCCCAGCGAAAATTCTGTCATCTCCCCCAGGGTTATATGAACAGCCAGGGGGTAATGTCAGCAAGAGTTACTCCAAACTTTTAAAGAGGAAGCATTGTCCTATGCGGGTGATATCTATCTAACGGATGATGACTTAAAGAGGCACTTGACCAGGGTGACCACCATTATTATGGGAGTTGACTCTGAGGGCTACAAATGTAACTTTAAAAGATCAAAAATTGCCCACCTCAGCGTCCTGTTCTTTGGATATGAGCTTTCAAGTGAAGGAAAAAGCCTGGCAGCTAACTTTTTAGAAAAGGGTGCGCTGCTCCAACCTCCAAAAACATTAAAAAACATCAATACTGGGATTCCTAAACTTCTGCAGAACTCACATTTTGGATTACGCAGAAAGAGTAAAACCTTCCTACGACTTTATAAATCCTGACTTTTCAGTTAGACATTGGACACCGGAATATTCCAATATCCTACCTTCACTACACAAAGACATGATTGCTTTGAAACACTTAAAGACATGCGTAAACATACGCAACTTGGTGATCCGTGTAATAGTGGGTCAATGCAGGTACACTTACTTAACCTTCTATGAAAGGTTAAACAGTACCAATCGCATAAAAATCACACCTGTACACAAACGCAGAAATGCGTTTCCCTTCAACAGAAAAAATCCTGACAGGAGTTCTGAACGCTGTAGCAAGAAAAAGAGCACTGGCTCTGGGGAAGTGCATAATCGTCGTCACCCCGGTACCAGCCTTAGAGGCTGTTACAAAGGCTAACATTCCAAATGCAAAAGCTTTACATCCGAGATGGATACAAATGGCTAATTCTCCCTCTGCAACGGATGTTGAATATAGGTTTTACTCAAGTCTAAAAAGTAAGCAACAATACTACGTGGCATGTGCTATAGTTAAGGGTCGCATGCAGGATGGGAAGTTCCATCCAAGTTGCACTAAAACGCACTCTCTAGGAGACTGCACGGCTCAGTAGACAGAACTAAAAGCACTAATACTGGAACTTGTAAATACAGGTCACGAATTCCCCACACTAATTCTGTATGATCTTTTTACTGTGTACAGTCGTACAATGAGTACTTACATAATTGGGAACTAAACGGGTTTAAAGATGCGAAAGGTGGCACAATTAAGCATAAAATACTATGGGAAGAGGCAGTAGAGTTAAAAAAGGAACTACCAAGGACTCACGTGATACACACACTGAGTCATCAGTGTGATGGCGTTCACGTTGAAGGGAATTCTAGGCTGATGAAGCCGCAAAGGGGGCTGTACGCACAGCTTCCGTAGCTGCAATCCCTTGCTCTAAAACGAGAATAGACGGTGATATAATGGTGGCTGTATTGCTTCTCGCAAAGGCAGCTCAGCAGTACCTAAAGAATTCCCACTCAAGTACGCCTACAAGTTAGATGCACACAACATTTCATATGCTCAAATGTCTGGAGTGGCGAATAGAGTAATACCAAATATGGATCGCTGGCAAGGGTGAATACTAGCAGCACATCAGTTTTGGCTCTGCGCACACAGGCGTTGCAGCAACTATTTCTTTAATGGAACAGCCCTATTGGTGGCCAGGTCTGACCAAACAAACTAAAGACTACGCCTTGAAATGTGACATCTGCCAACGGATGAAAGGCCTCAGCCATAGCTCGCCCGACATAGACACCATTATTAAAATCAGACAAACCTCTCGCTTGTGTATATTTGGACCACTGCGGCCTCTTACAGTCTGATGGGGCTTACAAGTATATCTTGGTGGCAGTGGATTCACGCTCCAGATTCCTATGGGTTTAGCCTCAGCGCTCGGCTGACGCTCGAACTGTTATGAAAGATTTGCGAGTATTTATAGGGACATACGCAGTTGGCGCGTTACATTCTGACCGTGGCCCGGTGTTTGTGTCTTGGGCTTACAAAGAGGCCATGGAAAGCATGGGCGTAGCACTGCGGTACTCCTCTGTGTACCACCCTGAGGGAAATTTGGTTGTTGAAAGGAAAAACCAGGACTTAAAGCAATCTTTAACAGCGAGGGTATTAGGCAAGGGCGGTAGTTGGGTCAATCACTTATATGGGGTACGGAGAGCCCTTACTAACCAGCCAAGAAGTTCTCTAGGGGGTGTCACTCATATGACGTTCTATTTGGGATGAGAATGTGGGTACCTGATCTTGATTGTGAAGGCGCAGTAGCGGATGGGAAACCATTTGATATCCATGATCGTTTGGCTGTTTTACAGGAGCTAAATGATTCTAGGACAAGACAAAGTAACGTCCGTACAAAACAGACCGCCACTGGGGAAGTCAAGGCAGTAACAGCAAGACCTGTCTGGATCCTAAAAGTCAGGGATCTGGTCAGAGAAAAAATACCAGACAAGAAAGAATTCGGGCCATCCTATAGAAATCCTGTACTGGTCCTAGCTGTACAAGTAACAAGAACTGTGCTGCTCCCGCCTCTTGCTAGAAAAAAAGAAGAAAAGATTTGTTTCAATTGACTTAGTGAAACCACACTATGTGGCCAATACCGAACAGTAGGCCTTGTGGACTCCACAGTAGCAGACGCCCTCCTCTAGCTACAATCCAAGACGTTTAAACAGAAAGAATCATCACGTTGCAAGAGCCTCCTGTATGGACTGAGCAACAATGCTATGGAGCTCGTTCCTCTTGAACCCGAACTTCAAAATCAAAATCAAAATAACAACCAGGTTGCAACTAGACCTAATACAGATGTCTACATCAACATGCCTCGACGAGAGCAAAATGCAATTTCAACAAATCCCTATGCAATTCCAACAATTGATCAAACTATTTCTAGCTAGTTCGTGAACTTTGATACGTTTTCCTTGGATCCAAGAGAACCGGAAAAGACGCCAGCCCAACAATCACACAAGCAATGGATAAAAAAACTTTCTTCACTTTCTTCAAAAGACATATCTGGTATCGCCTTGGGTAGAACTCTGGGTAATTACTGGGATACTGTTTTTTCTTTTCTGGCTAGGCTTAGTTATAACTTTTACCATGCTTATTAAAGGAAAATACCTTCAGCAAAGCACAGGTTAACCTGATTTTGAAGCAACATCAGTCATCACATCGTGAACAAAGAGACTTGTCATCAGTGAACATTACAGCAGTTCCTATACCAGACGGTATAGTTTGGGACTAGGCTGATTTCGATCTATTCGGCCCAACCGAACTTTTTACAAATATCTCATGTATTTAAAATTTCATTAAGTAATACCATTACCTTTTCTGATGATTGGGACACTGAAACTGTTAATAACATGCTGTCTGATTTAGATAAAAACTGCTGCATTTTAGAATACTGGAATGTTATAAGGTAATTCAGACTATGACACTTTGTACTGTTACCAACATTGTCAGCACAAATCTATTTCACCTAGAAATGTTTTTGAGTACCATCAATGGGAACATTGCTGTACACCACCAAAAAGTAGCTCGCAAATGTGTGCACAAAAATGTTAAAATTTTTCAGGGTTTAACACCACTGACCCGACCGTATATTATTATAAGGTTACACCGACATTGGCACTGAAAATTATGCTGACTAACACCAAACAGATTCACTCTGCTTCCTTTATTTCCCAATTGTCTGTACAGGGTTTTGACCCATGGAAGGACACAATTGACTTAAAATCAGTCTGGGGATCTAGGGACTGGCAAGTCCAGGGAACGGAAGCGCTATTCAGAGCACGCCTCATTCACCAGCAGATGATATTTCAAAACAAAACCGTGCAACAGACATCCTGTCTTGGATTAGCCAAGATAAAGGACATTAACACACCTTGGTTTCTTACGGGGTGGCAAAATTTAACTGCAAAGGAAGGGCCTACAGTAGATGACATTTTACAGTACAATAGAACAGACCTAAATTGGAAAGAATGGGTGGTTTGGCCCTTAGACACGAACATATGTCATAATACATTCTTGGTTATCACCGAAGTATACAATATGCACAAGCCAAACCCATGCTATGCAGAGAACACCCAGGGGTAGGAATAGCCTACTATGTTGTGAAGTTGTGCATTGATTGGCTAGAAACCTCAACACTCACAGAAGTGAATTAACACTTAACTTTACTCACACAAGATATGGATATTAGCGGTTTTTAGATCTCGCCTACGCAGTTCCCATGCGCTGATTAAGATGGGACCTCATGTAATCAACTCTCTTTTTTGGCCAAAAACGTGCATGCGTTGCATTGCTTTCAATGGCAACTTGTGCACGTTTGGCGATTCCCTTGCGGGAGCCAGCTTGAAACCATCTGTTTGTAATTAACTTACAAACAGAGGGTGCCCTTGGCTCGCTCCCGCAAGGTAAACGCTCTGCGAATCTCGCTCATTCGTTAAACTATGAAACTGAGCGAGGCGCCGCTTCACGGACACCGCGCTCGGTTTATTTATATATTTCTTAACTTTAGCACTAAGCGCAGCGCCCGCTTCAAGGACACCGCGCTCAGTGTTGAAGTCAAGAAATATATAAAGAAAACGAGCGCGGTGTCTGTGAAGCGGCGCCGTGCTCAGTTTTAAACGTAAGCATTTTAAATGCAATCGGACCAATTACATTGCAAATGCTGGTTTCGCTTACAGTGGATGTCCAGTGATTCCATTGGGGGATGGGTGAACATCGGAGCTGAAGGTTGCACGCATGTGTGATGGCATGTCGCACAAATATTTTCGCTGGCAACCCCCCCCCTCCCCCCGCCCCCTCCCCCCAGCAGATGAGCCTGCTCAGCGCCATGGCCTGCCTCCTTCTCTTGTTCTGCTTACCAAATAGTTTCCTGTTCATTGGTGACGATTGCTGGTTGACTGGGCCTAAGCGCGTGGGCAGCAGGAGGTGAGGACCTGAGTAATTAAGCCCTGCAGCCTCACAAATTAAAGCAGAGAAAAACAGGGCTGCCGTGGCCGCAGGAGAGTGCGTGCGTGCCACACATGGAGATCAGCTGTGTGGCTGGGGACGCAGGATAGGCAGACACAGTGAGCAGCAAACAAGCAGGCCAGCAAGTCAGCTCACCGTTGCAGGCACACAGCAGGAGGCGCTCCACACCAGACACCGCTTCATGTCCTCGGCGGGCGGTATCTAGAGGAGCGCAGGCACCAGTTGACGACAGTCGTTGCAGGTGAGAATGAATGTGGGTCACCAAAACAGGACCACCCACATCGGCAGTTATCTCGTTCAAGGAATTTAAATTGGTGTAGTACACCAGCACTGGTAGACAGACATGTGGGCCACAAGTAGTTGATGTATACCAACACAGGGACACTGAGCTTACTTGGGATGGATCTGACCCCGGATTTCCGGTCTTGATTCCCTTAATTTCTTTTTCCTCTTCCGCCTGCCCCCCCCATGAGTTGTACCACCAAGAGGTGGTTTAAGGGTGCTGACGGGGCACACCCCTTGTGCTTCAGTGTAGTGGTACAAACCCTTCAAACATAACACCTGGGTTGCTAAAGTGTCTGTCACGCCCCCTGGCTGAAGACAGGTGCTAGAAATTCTCATGAATCAAAGTACCAAATAGGGGTGCAACCAAAAAAACGTGTGCAGTGCTTGGCTCCTGCCTGTGCCTTTTAAAGACACTTAGCACAGAGCACCTACTCTCACAACTTGGGGCTTAACCCCCCTGTGGCGGTCACGACACGGGGTGGGCAGCTGCACTTGTAGGCTTGGAGGTCAAACACATTCTCTTGTTCTGTAATTAATCTCTCAGACGCTGGCGGCAGCAGCAACTCCTGGCGCGCAGGAAGGAAATTGAAATGAAACATCCTGCCAGAGCCTGCCCTGACCGGGACCTGACCTCCAGCCACAACCAAACCAAAACCAAGTGCAAAGGCAGACCGTGATGGTGAAAGCTAGAAAGCTGCTTTCCGCGAGCCCACACGCCATTAGATGGGATCTGCACGCAGATGCTTTGGCCTGTTTCTGTGACCCCAACTGAACTTTTTCTCATCAGTGTCTGCCGTCCATCATTTGGGCCGCAAATTCAATTATACTTGTGTATCAGTTTAGTTCATGAGTTAGGCTGCCTGACTGATAACTTTTATTATATTCATGAAAAACAGTGCAAGCCTGACTGGTGGTCAGTAGCACTCACACAGCAGACAGGCTCTATCTATGTTTGATTTCCTCCCTCCTGAAGCGCTAAAAAAAAAAAAAGAACTTTTGTGGCTGCCGCCGATGTCCTAGGAAGGTTCAACATCCCTTAATAGACACAGGCTGCTCAAAGCTTCAAAACAGTTATCTGGCAACCTGTCGTTTGCAGGGATTTCCAGTTAATTGTATGTCTACTCTCCAGGTTCCCATGTGAGAGAGCCGAGACCAAGTGATCCATGGTGCCCTGCACTGATAATTCTTCAGTGTCACAAATAAAATAATATTTAATCGGTTGGAAATGTGTTGTTTTTAGAGTCAATACGTATTTTACCAGGTAATAGGAACGATTCGGTACACAGTTGAGTCATTTCACGCAGGCCTTTCACTATTGTGATCCAAGCATGAATCTTTGGGGGCAGTTTTATATAGAGCTAATTTGGGGATTAAGTAATTTGCCCAGGAACACGGAATGTCTTGAGCCAACTCCTTGAATCTGGCTTCGCTCCCCAGATCCAAAATCAACACCTCAGGCCATAACGCCACATCCTCTTCCCATGCTCGTTTTAATTTGGAAACTCACATTTCGCTCTATCGAAGCATCTCTATAGCGATCTGCAGAATTGTGTACTACTGCACAGGTCTGCAGACCGCCCACACTTTCCCCTGCTTACCCTAACGTTCCTTGTAGAAGGAGGTTTCGCACCCATGGCCCTGCAAGTGCACTTCATTAATGCCCTGTTGGCAGGGCTTCCGTAATTAAGACATACATTGAAGCGTCCCCTATATTCGTGTCCTGGACATTACAAGTGAAAAAAATTGTCATTTTCGTAACAGTGTGTAAAAGCAGGGCCGGACTGGGAACCAAAACCAGCCCTGGCAAAGTGCTCAGCCAGCCCCCTGTGGGGTTGGGGCTGCCGCTAATGCTGTTTGCCAGGGCCTGTTTCGTTACAGCGACCGATATTGCATCTATGCTGCAAACACAGCCCTGTAACAAAATCGGCCCCAGGGGTTCAAAACCAGTCCCCAAACCTGACAGCCCACCGGGGAAATGCCCGGTGCCCGCTACGGCCAGTCCGGCTGGTGATGTTATTAATGTTGAAGTTGAAGTTGAAGTTTAGTTTATTATGCATAGTTAATTAAAACCTTTGCAGTGTGTATTACAAAATTCTTAAAACATCATTCTTTAAAACCATTGAAATAGATCATAAAAATTAGGAAATTTACACAGAGGTGTATTAATGGTTTGTTTCCCACGATTTACATAATGTTGCAAGTGTCTCTGTCGACTAATGATTTCCTTTTCCCAGATGTGTTCCTGTAGTTTTGGTTTTCTTGCAACATATCTTGATTTTTTGGGATAGCGCATATTAGAGGCGGAGTCACCTCTAGGTGTCTGGGGAGGTCAGAATGTGGTGAGTGTTCATGAAGGGGCACAACTGAGAGCTCTGGAGTTTAGATTAAGGGCAGTTCCAGTTCCTAACATAGCCGGTCATAAAGGTGCGCTGACTAAAAGTTTATCCAACCATTTGCTTCTCTACAGAGTACACAGAGCGGTGGTCGCCTAGATGGTCTTCGTATTTGCATCTTTATGGGAAAGTGTATGGAGGAGCTATGCCGTCGCGGAAATAGGGATAGCACGAAAGGAAAAGTAAGTGCAGTGTATATGTTTAGAAAGTTGATTTTGCAGTTGAGGAGATAAAAGGAGGTACATGCAATGTAGAGGGTAAAAAGACAGCAATGTAAAGGAAAGAGATGAAGCGTGATACATGCAGGTGTAGACATTTCAGAAAGAGCTGTGCCAAGAAAGAGGGTCCAAGCGACTAAGAGAGACATTGCAGTGGAAAGTGATGTGAAGAATGTGAGTTGCTGTTCATTTATCTGATATTGAATGAAAACAAGTCAGAGCTAACAGGCATTGGTAAATCTGAAAAGTCTGTTTTTTTTAGATGTTTGTTGCTGGGTGATGTATTTGGAAGGACGAACGGAAAACACAGAGAGGTGGAACATAGTAGCAAGGAGTATGCTTTCAGTCCAGGATTCTAGGTCACATTTGGGGTATTCCATACGTAGTATTCTTAATGACTTTCCTTGGCGATGCCGGTTTGGAGACACCTCCCCGTTTTTTTCATTTCACTTAAAGCGCTGCCTGCAGGACTCCTGCTATACTGCTATTCAACCTACACAGCTTTTCCTGTACATTAAAGTGTCTGCATCGGCAAAAGGATGCACAATGCACACCCTCTTGTTTTGTAGCTGACCCTTCTATTTCTGCGTTAGCACTCCTCATTTCTGCCTCACAGTATTAAGCTTATCCCATCACTGACAATCACACTGCTCAGCCAGTCTACACAAACCTTCTTTTACGCATCCTTTCTGAGACTACAGACTACTGTCAGAATGAATCTCTAAGTCGAGCCACAGTGGTACTATGGAGGTTTGGGAAATACCTTTGGTTTAGGCGACTATAACTCTGCCTCCCATTTCTTTTTATCTCTCTTGAAGTCCAAAACTGCTTTGTAAAGTAGAATATATCCGGAGGAAATTGAAACTAAGATCAGGAATGCGGCCCTCATTCCAACATACTACCCTTCGGCTTTTTAGATTAATATTCACCTCTCCAGAATACTCTTAGTCTCTGTCCGTGGAGGGCCTGTATGTGAATCCAATCGTATCCGCAACAGCATGTAAATCCTATTGCGTTTTAAATATTATGGAATTTGTGCAAAAATTCACAGTTTTACCATCATTTATTTTGATTTTCTTCCTGCAGCCATGAAGATACTTACCTATTTCAACAGCGCCCCTCAGCCCTGCTTTTGTAACTATTTGACTATAGCAAAGTGCACCAGGAAAAGGTCCATATCCAGTATAAATATCAAATCATCTTCTTTATTAGCATAGACCAATATAAAAGTTAAAATACAGCCAAAGCGTTTCGTTCCATACGCCCCTGGAACTTCATCAGGGCTGCAATCAATCACATAAAAACAAGCATTGGCATAGCCAATAGGTCACTCCTTTGGGACCTTATAAATGTTTAGACAGGCAACGGTTGATGTTGTTGCACCAAGGATATTGTGCTGTATAACTAAATACTTTTAAGGTCTCAAAAGCGAGACCTATTGACTATGCAAATGCTTGTTTACTAGGTCCCAGAAAGACACGTCAGATACGTTTCATATATGCTGTCACTCACGCTGCCTACAATGAAATCTGGAAAATATCCCAACAAGAGGCCGCAGAGAGAATACGGGAAATAGACTGTATTAACTTAGAAAGATCATTAACTATGGCAGACAATGGGTTAACAAATTTGTCCTCCAGGATATATTCCTTAGGCAACATTGTATGTTCTGCGATAGACATACTAGAACAAGATTTGGCCATATTACAACACGGGCAATCTCAATTACGTTCTATCATGTTATTAAGCTGGACGCTACCATTTTTGCATGCAGGCTATGTGCCTTGGCATTTTATAAACAGTACCTCTCTGTTTTCTGAATATAATTAAACAGACAAACCGGTTGAAATGGCACAAAGGGGAGCTAAATATACAACGCAGCGTACTGAAAAACTGGACAGACTCCCATTTACAGTAGCGGAAGCTCCGTATACTGAGTGGCTACTCCATGGCCACATAACTCCACCGGTCACTCATTTTCTGTTTCAATATTGCCGTGAGCAAAGGCAGGCGGGCAAATATGAAAAGATGGGTAAGGAATACATTAAGGAATCTTGGGATTTACCATATAGATTTCAATGCCGGAGTAGGGATCGAGAAGTGTTTCTAAGTGGTACAAACTGCAGGAACGCTTTGAGCAGTTCTCTCATGTGCCAGGACATTTCATTGCACGGAGCATGTAATGGTTCTGTAGCAAATTTGTCTTGCCACATGAAAGGGACTCCAGCTGCCATGATTACACCGGTTTTCGAGCTGCTCTTGAATGGGAGTTACTTGATGCTGAGCGTTCGTTCAAGGTTGCTCTGGTATGCCTCCGGGCATTGCCTGTCTGGTCACTGTGAACTCTAGGGTTACTTGCTGTATGCAAGTAGTGTTTCCCCCATAAAGTACAGTCAGGGAGGTGCCGTTATGGCCTTCGTTGAATGTTTCTTTTATACAATTTGATACTTTGAGCAGACAGGAAGCGAAGCTTTTACAGCAAACTGTACCCTTAACCTCCGCTTCAGAGACCTTTGATCTTCAAATCGTAAGGATCTCGACTGAGATACAGGCCCCGATATGTACAAACTGCCCCATTCATTTAACAGAAATGGTGGGTCATATCTTTATTATGTCTGATACGAGTGGTATTGTACACCTATTTAAGACCACAGGGTCAGGATTTATTAGCACCTTACAGACAATCCTCAGAGTTATTCCAAACTTCATACATTCCATATTTGGAAGCATTTTTGGAGATCTACCTCTGATCCTGCTGTTAATAGCGGGAATCCTGATTGTCATTTATCTGCTAAGCAATAGACGGCCCAATCTCCAACAAGATGGCAAAAGCGCTCCTGGAGAGGAGATACCATGAACGCATGGTACATCATTTGGGTACACCTCACCTTCGGGAACTGAGCGCCTCTTGGTTCCTATCGTTTAGACCAGTCTGCATCTTACCTGTTCTTCAATACCTGTTTTGCAATGACATATGCGTGTTGGACCTCTATCTGACACTTGCAACGAACACGCCTGCAGACCTGAATAGCAGGCAGGAACCCTTTAGGTCTCATGCTCGGCAATGTCCACAGCGTACTCCTATACTGATGAATGCATTCCTCGAGAACCCGTAGCTTCAGCTCCACCACTGGCACCACTAGTACCCAGGTATCGATTACAGCACCAGCTGCCTCTACACCAGCTATTGGCAGTACTGAATATCATCATTGCTCCATTGACTTACTCTGCGAGGTGTTACAAGGACTATCCCCTGCAGCGGCAACCAACGATGATATTGTGTCTCCCAGCCAGGACGTTTAATCTATTATTGGCTCATCGTGTGCTGGGAAAGAATTCAGATTGTCCTTTTGTCTAAACTTAACTACATTTGGAACATTTCCTAAAAATGTACACTTTCTCGCTGAAAAGCATGGTCTTTTTACGCTTGTAGGAATTCAACTTATATAAAAAAACTTAATTAGGACTGTGGCTTCAGGGACAATTCCAAACAACTGATTTGAAAATATTTATTTCTTCTTTTTCTCCCCCTTTTAAACTGTTTTTAAAATGATTTTACAAAGCTCATTGATTAATGTTTTATGCACTACTATCTATTAAAGAGAATAGTTCACTAGCATTTTTATCATGGTTGACTGTTCGGAAGTGGAGTGGGTGTTATGTTCCATATAGGTACCCTAATATAGGCCCGGGTAGCATCATACCCCTTCACCTAAATTACCTCCCCTACACTACACTGTAACACGCCTTTTAGGAATGAACCTTTACCTAGTTCTAGTCCTGGGTGCAGAAGGAGGGTTTCCCCCAAACAATAGAGTTCTATAACTCCATCAATAGACTCACACACTATGAATGAATATTCATAAGGGTTCTTAGAAGCATGCAGACGCTCCAGCTGACAGTGGTCTGAACATCCCTCGCGGGGTGTCCAACTCGAGACCAAGAAGAGCTTCTACATTTTCACACTTCAGGTAATGGGGTTCGACTAAATCCTTGAGGGATTCTTGGCTTCACACCTACTCACATGCTAGTTACACTTAGGTACATCTAGATAGGCATCGTAGGAGTACACACACTTTTATCCTGCATTATTTTATATTCATGAATGTATTCATGCTTAGTGCAAGATGGTAGAACGGTACTATCCTTTTATATATACTGTACTGCTAATCATATATCTCTGCTACTGTCCAATGGTTGTTGCAGCTCATATATTTTATTTTTAAACAACAGAAGAGTGAAAGACCAACAAACAACCACAAACAAATATGTGAGGGTTAAGTGGAAGGGAAAGAAAAAGTAAGAAAAATCAACACATATAAAAAGTTATTTAGGAACCCTCACTCACCAACCTAGTGGTGACATGCTTCATCACTGGGTTCCCACTGGAAAGACCTAATGTCTTTCCGGTGTGCTACAACGCCTGTTTACAGCGGAGCTGGTTCTTGTGTGTGTTGAGGGGGTGAAAAGAAGCCAGATTGTGCTAAGTGAGTGCAAAAAAGTGTAAAATATAAAAAGTGCGAAGTCGTGACTGTCAACTACTTTATTAATAGTCCAACCAGCACTGGTTAAAAACAGTTATGAGTGGAGTCATAGGGTTAGTCTCATGTATTAGAAACCCCTAGTCCACAGTGAAAACAAATTTAGGTCGACATGTTTCTGCTTTTTGGAGCCCGAGTCGCTCAGCTTTCTTCAGGACCAGATAATGTGATCCTCCGGTGGTATACACGCCCTAAGGTGCACCCTGCCGTGAGGATTTTAGTGTTAAAAAGACAAAAAAAGTATTTTCTATTATACTCACAGCCCAAAGCCGTTCAAACCCAATCAGCAATTTGCTAGGGTCAGGTACCTGTAAGGAGAAATGTTTTCAAAATTAGAAAAAACATTTACCATAATTACAGTATGATACCAGGTAATGCCGATCAATCCCTTCACCAAAACATCCACCCATATGGTGAAAATCAAGGAAATGGTGTATAAGTACTCAGTGGAGCGAGCACTTCCTGCTAATTGTATTGTAAATAGCAGGCGACAGTCTACCTTCATAAACAATTAATATGTGGTAGATATATGCATTTTGTCGTGCCACTAAGTCTCTGTGGCAACATGTGATAACCAACGATTTTATTTTAATAAAAAAAGTGGAAGTATTTGCTACTAGCAACAAGCTGAAGATGCCCTCAACTAATCGAAAGAATGGAGTCTCAAAGGGCTCCATAGGGGAGGGGGGGGTTTGAATTAACAAACGGAAGATAGGAAGGCCCAAATACTAACTCACAAGAGGAAGGCGATTCTCATTCCGCATGGGCTGGGGCGGTGGTTTGTTTTTCAGATATGCGACGTGAAAAAAATAATCAGCCATGCGAACACTTTTAGAAACTTATGTTCAAATACCTCAGTACCTGACTAAAGGGTAAAATGGAGAGTCAATTGTTAGTCCATTATGAACCTGTACTCACATTTTTGCTGACGACTCCCCGCAGACTACCTAGTCTGTCACCACCGCGGCCCGACTGAACGCCGAGTTCGAGCGCTGCTGACAAACGTAGCGTGTAACGCGATCACATGATTTGATCACGTGACCTCGTGTGTAAGACTCCCATGCTAAAAATTTAAAGGGGCCATATTGTTATTGTCCTCGCTCAAGGTATCTTCAATAGACAGTATAGTGGCTAACAGCATGCGTACGATAGTACGATGATTAATACAACTATGCTGGTACTTGTATATTTTATTCTTTAATCTCATGGTAGTTGGAAGATCTGGGCTTTTGATGTTGTGGTCGCGCCCGATTGAGTTTTTTTAAATTTTAATTAAGATATTTCCGCTAAAACTGAACACCAACTGGTATGATGCTGGGGGGGGAAGTAACCCTGAGAAGAAACAATTGAATGCTAGTTTCAGGGGGAATGTCAACCGAATTATAGGTGTATGTGTATTGGATAAATACATAATTGATAAAAGGGTAGTAGTCCCATTTCAAATAAGGGAGGAGAGAAAGAGGTCATCATCCCTTATTTTAAGAGGATTCTGCTCCAGGTAGGTTGTTATCACTCAGAAGGGTAAACTCAGGCCTTTAGCCCTTATTTTGATATGACACAGCCCCGACTAAGTGGATACTCAAAAGGGTAATTGAGTATCGGTCCCTCAGTTTGATGGTGGAACGGTCGTTGGGTTATTTAGGAAGCAGTCTGTGGTGAGGACCTTATATTATAATTCAATGGACCTTGATGTTTCATATGCGGGTTAGTTTAATATATCAGCGTCTTAGCACTGAACCCCAAGCGATGTCATCGTTAAGTCCTAAGCGATGGCTGGATAAGCGATGGATCCATCGTTGCTCCTTCTCGAAGAGAATTTTTTCGTCGCCAGGGACATGTTCCAGAATGGTCCAACGCATGTCGTTAGGCGTGTGATTTCTTTCGATGAAGTGGTTTGTAAGCTTGGTCGCATTCCGTTTACATCGAATACTGCTTCGATGCTCGCAGATTCTGAGCTTGACACGTCTGGTGGCCATACCAATGTAGTTCAGACCGCAAGTACAGGTGATCAAGTACACTACGTTACTGGTGTTACAGTTGGTATGGCTCCGTTGCTCCCACTGCTTGCCAGATTCTAAGTTCAGGAACTTGGTGTGGGTGGTTAAATGGCAGATACTACAGTCCCCGCACGGGAAATGACCCGTCACGGCAGGCAACCCCCAAGTAGACAGTACTGTAGGGTCATGATTTTTCTGTTTCTTAGCAGGGCGGGTATGGACTAGGGAATCTTTTAAACTAGTCGCTCTCTTATAAGAAAAGAGTGGATTTTCCTACTTCACTTTGCTACTCGTCACAATCTTCCAGTTTTTTTGAATGCTGCGGCTCACCACATTGGACAAACTGTTGTAAGTGGTTACACAGGTTAAAGGAACTTCTGGTTGCGTATTTTTAGGGTATGTCTCCAAAAGGGCATCTCTGTTTTGATTGAGTGCCCTCTTCCGGCTTTTTTGGAGTACCCAGATCACTGCAGTTTTGTCTTATACGGAGGTACTGCCCGTAAGGGAGATTCTCCCTTAGCGGCCGAGGATGAAAATTGCTGAACAGCAACAGATTGTTTTTTGATGTTGGTTTGTAGTATGTTTTGGTATGAAGCAGATGATCCTTTTTGTTGATGATAATATCGAGAAAGGTAATACTTTCTCTGGCGTACTCATGTGTGAATCTCAAGTGAGGATCACAAGTGTTTACCCAGGTGAAAAAAGAGAGTAAAGATGCTTCGTCTCCTTTCCATAACAACAGGACATCGTCAATATAACGTTGCCAAAGAACGATGTTGGTGGAGAAAGGGTTTGTAGGGGCAAGGATGTGTTTTCTTTCAAAGCTGTAGACGTCCAATCCTGCCACCGAAGAGGCAAAAGTGCTGCCCATGGAAGTCCCTGTTGTTTGAAGATATATCTGGTTCTCATATTCAAAGTAGTTCATCTTGAGGGCTAAATAGGCACAATCCACTACAAAACCTCTAGGTGCTGTAAAGCTCATATATTTTACACAAGAATAACAACTGTTCAATAAACCCTTATTGAAATGCCCAGACTGTTTATTCTGTGTATCTCCGAGATAAACGAGCTGAGCACGAGTGACTGAGCGAAAAGTAGTGCATTCTTTTCACAATCATGAGGGATCAGGATGTCCTGTTCTAAAGGTTGCCAGAAACTAATCTCTCCCCGATAAGAGGAGACACTAGTGGCACTGTGAGCTAGCTAGTGGGAGTGTACGGAACCAGTCTGCCACCAATCCCACAGTTTATGTTAACCAAACGTGCAGGTCCTGCATGGGTACTATAGGAACTACACAACAGTACTGCTGTCTCCACCATCACAACAGGTTCTACAAAAAATGCTGTCTACACCATCACACCAGGTGCTACAAAATACTGCTGTCTACTCCATCACAACAGGTGTAATAAATATAGCGGTCTACACCATCACGACAGGTGGTACAAATACAGTTATCTAGACCATCACAACATGTGCTACAAATACTGCTGTCTCCACCATTACAACAGGTGCTACAAATACTGCTGTCTCCACCATCCCAACAGGTGCTACAAACACTGGTCTCCACCATCACGACAGGTACTATAAATACTGCTGTCTCCACCATCACAACAGGTGCTACAAACACTGCTGTCTCCACCATCAACACAGGTGCTACAAATACTGCTGTCTCCACCATCACAACAGGTGCTACAAACACTGCTGTCTCCACCATCACAACAGGTGCTACAAATACTGCTGTCCCCACCATCAACACAGGTGCTACAAATACTGCTGTCTCCAGCATCACAACAGGTGCTACAAACACTGCTGTCTCCACCATCACAACAGGTGCTACAAATACTGCTGTCCCCACTGTGAGAAGTTGGCCCGATATGCAACGTTCGCTATTCTAGCGACCGCTATGTATCGTTCCAACGACCCTTATGGTGTTTGGTTGTAAGTCAACCTATAGACCAGCTATCCTAGTAGCGTGGATACGAGCAGTCTAAGGCTAAAGACTCGAGAGGGCGCGTTAAGCCAGCTGTTTACCACACATGTACCCCTTGAACACCCAGTGAAAGGACACCACACAAGTGTTATGAAAATAAACAGTATATTTATTAAGAATCACAACAGCCCTGTACTCTTTATGAGGACAGGGTACTAAGCACAAACCAAATCTCTTTAGTAAATACTTCAAGTGCACAGTTTAAAACAAGTGTCCGGGGACACGGAAAGGTTAAGGCAAGTCGGAAGCGAGGGACTCGGGACCCTAGAGTAAGGAGGCTATGCAGGCACCGAAGTGCCGAGTTACCTAGCCACGAGGGCTGCGGTTGCAAGTCTTACAGGCGTCGGGGTCTTCGCTGACGAGCCAGGAGCCGGAAGAAAAGGAGTTGCTGGCCGGCGACCAGTGATGAATAGTTCGTAGAGATCCAAGCCTGGATCGGGGATTGATGAAACCTGAAAGCAGAGGGGACCAAGTTCGTACTACTAGCCAGTAGTCAGAGGGTACCAGGAAGGCACCGGTTGGCCGTCACCTCGACCAGGTGAGTGGGCGACGCTAGGCTCTGCAGTCTCTCGGACCAGGAGGCGTTGTCGGCGACCACGGTGGAGGTGCGAGCTGTCCCACGACGGATGTCGCTGTCGGCGTCTTGAGTGGACCAGGAGGGTCCGGGGTGCTTCTCGAAAAGATGGAAGCAAGGGCCAGTCTGGAGCAACCAGACCGGCAGTGTTGATTCTCGGATGTCGTCACAGAAGGACACGAGCCAACGGCTAGTGACCAGACAACGTGCTGAGCAGCGAGCAGAAGGGCCCCACGCAGATCGTGGAGATGCTGGGAGACTGCACTTCGGTGCTGGAGCGGCTCAGGGTCGGGGCTTCTCGGACCCCAGAGCACTCACCAGAGAGTTACCTCGATGGTCGTGCTGGTTTTTAAGAGCGTGCAGGTTCTGATGATGGCCGGTCCCTCGAGGTCTCGTCGCACCCACAGATCACAGCTGAGCTGATGACGTGGGTAGAGGTCAGAGGTGCCAGGGAAGCCGGTTCTCGTCGAGCTGGGCCGTCTGATTCCTTGAGGAAGGACTTACAGCAAACCGCAGAGTTCTTAGGTGGTGCCCGCTGATGCAGGGTGACTACTCCTTAGCCACAAGGGAGAAATCTTGAGAAGAGTCTTGAAGGTCCTTTCGTAGAAAGTAGTTCTTGATTCAAAGATGATCTAATTTGGAAGGGTCCCCGCTCCGGCCTTTATCCTAAGGAAAGGGGTGGGTACATGACTAGGTCCTGCCCTAAGGGTGGGACCAGGAAGGGGGGTAGTTACACCCCTCTCCCTTGCCGGACTTTCCCCAGGCCAGGGCTGTCGCCCCTGGAACTGGTTCTAACCGGCAGATGCGTAGTGCGCACCGGGGTGCCACTCCGCAGTCACCTTCTCGCAAAAGCCCTACCTACCCAGAATACACAAACCCTGTCTGGGACGGTGCGAACACCGCCCTTGACAGGAAACCCTTTGTCCAAGTACTCCTCGCTGGAAGGACTCCCAGCAGCAGGAGGTCAGACTCGTGTCTGTGGTGGCAGCATCCATTTTGTGGAGCTGAGGCTTTCGTTAACTTTAACCGGGGTTCACAGTTACGTACATGTCGTGTCCCTCTAGAAGGGCGGAATGCTAACCTCGTCGCCAGAGTTGGTGAGAGGGCAGCATCCCGATTCGTATGACACCTTACTCGACATGTCTTGATGACGCGACACCGAAGTTACCGATATGGTACGCGTTATCATGGAACAGCCATTGGGTCTTGATTCCGCAAGCTGCAACCGGGCTCGGCTCGGGCCAGAGCTTAGTTCACACGAGCCCATGCACTCTGCCTTCAGGATTGTCAAGGCCTGCCATAGGAGTGACTGATAGGAACTCGGGTGTCCATTGGAGGGTTAGATATAGGGCTACTATATCTAAAGCAAAGGGTGAGTACACGACTTTGCCCCAGCTGTCATGCAGCCAGTTGTGTCAGATTTAGGAGGCCAGCCAGGGGTGGCATAATACATGCTGCAGCTCCTGGCGGCCCTGGGTACACCTATGCCCTGGGTTACAGGGTCTGATAAGGTGGCCCAGTACCAATTGGTAAATGCACCTAGGGCACATATCGTAATTTAGAGAGAGAACAGCCAGGCTGTGGGTCTGATTGGCAGGCCCACAGCCAGAGAAAGTCGTAAACCAGTGAAACAAAAGCAAAAAATCTGGGTGATCATAGGATTGCAGACCCTACTCTCCTACATGACCCCCCCCCCAAACGTCGGAACAACTAGCTAACCTTGACCAGGTGAGTCTTCTTGTTCTAAGTGGAAATATCTGGAGAGCCCATCGGCATTGCCATGATCAGTACCAGGTCTGTGTTCCACTGTGAAGTCCATCCCCTGTAGGGAAATGGACCACCTAAGCAGTTTGGGGTTTTCACCCTTCATCTGATTTAGCCACAAGAGGGGCTTATGGTCGGTCTGAATCTTGAAGTGAGTGCCAAACAAGTATGGCCTCAGCTTCTTCAGGGCCCAAACCACAGCAAAGGCCTCCCTCTCAATAGCTGACCAATTTTTCTCTCTAGGGGTCAGCCGTCTGCTTATAAAAGCAATGGGCTGGTCTTGACCATCAAAATTCAGTTGAGAAAGAACAGCTCCCACACCCAACTCAGAAGCATCTGTTTGGACAATGAATGGTTTGGAGTAGTCCGGACTCTTGAGGATAGGCGCCGTGCACATGGCCTGCTTTAGGTCATCGAATGCTTTTTGACAGCTCGCTGTCCACTGAACCTTTTTTGGCATTTTCTTACTTGTCAGTTCATTTAATGGTGTCACGATGGAACCATAGTTCCTGACAAACTTCCTGTAGTAACCAGTCAGGCCCAAGAAAGCTCGAACCTGAGTCTGGGTGGTTGGAGGAGCCCAGTCCCTGATTGACTGTATCTTGCTCTCCAGTGGCTGAACCTGACCTCCACCTACAAGGTGGCCCAGGTATACAACCTGTGTCTGCCCTATCTGGCACTTGGTGGCCTTGATAGTGAGGCCTGCTGCTTGCAGCGCCTCCAATGTCTTCCGCAGGTGGACCAGGTGATCCTCCCAGGTGGAGCTAAAGACAGCAATATCGTCAAGATACGCCGCACAGAAGTCATCCAGCCCAGTAAGGACGTGATTCACCAACCGTTGGAAGGTGGCAGGTGCATTTTTCAGACCAAAGGGCATCACCACGAACTGATAATGCCCACCAGGGATTGAAAATGCGGTTTTAGGCTTGGCGTCCTCAGCTAACCTGATTTGCCAATACCCAGCTGTCAGGTCAAACGTACTTAAGTAGTTGGCCGAGGCCAGCCTATCAATAAGCTCGTCTGCCCTTGGTATTGGGTGGGCGTCAGTCTTAGTGACTGCATTGAGACCCCTGTAGTCTACGCAGAACCTCATCTCTCTCTTACCACCCTGGGTGTGAGGTTTCGGCACTAGAACTACGGGACTAGCCCAAGGGCTATCCGAGGGTTCAATGACTCCCAGCTCCAACATTTTCTGCACTTCACTTTTGATGCAGTCTCTAACGTGATCAGGCTGCCTGTAGATTTTACTCTTTACGGGCAAGCTGTCACCAGTGTCGACCTCATGGGTGCACCAATTGGTCTGACTGGGTGTCAGAGAGAACAGATGTCGGAACGACTGAAGAACCTGTTTACAGTCGCTCTGTTGATGTTCGGAGAGGCTGCCACAAAAGACAACACCATCTACCGAGCCATCGTCAGGATTCTGAGAGAGCAGGTCGGGGAGAGGGTCACTCTCCTCTTCCTGTCCCTCATCTAGGGCCATGAGCAAACTCATGTCCTTCCTGTCGACATATGCTTTTAGCCTGTTGACATGAAGCACCCTGTGGGGGCTCCGGGGAGTTCCCAGGTCGACCAGGTAGGTGACCTCTCCCTTTTTCTCCAGGATGGTGTGGGGCCCGGACCATTTGTCCTTGAGTGCTGCTGGGGCCACTGGCTCCAACACCCACGCCTTCTGTCCGGGCTGGTAAACAGTCAAGACAGCCTTTTGGTCATGCCAAGCTTTTTGGAGTTCTTGGCTGGCCTTAAGGTTTTCGGATGCCTTCTCCATGTATTCAGCCATCCGCGAGCGGAGGCCGAGCACATAGTCCACTATGTTGGTTGCAGGCTTTTTGAGAGGTCTCTCCCATCCTTCCTTCACCAAACACAGGGGTCCTCTTACAGGATGCCCGTACAAAAGTTCAAAAGGGCTGTAGCCAACCCCCTTCTGTGGGACTTCTCTGTAGGCGAACAAGAGGCAGGGGATCAGGACGTCCCATCTTCGCCGAAGCTTTTCCGGTAGTCCATGAATCATCCCTTTTAGGGTCCTGTTGAATCTCTCAACAAGCCCATTGCATTGTGGATGATAGGGCGTAGTGAACTTGTAGTTGACACCACATTCCTTCCACATAGCAGTTAAGTAGCTCGACATAAAGTTTGCACCTCTGTCGGAGACGACCTCCTTAGGGAAGCCCACTCTGGAGTACACTCCAACTAGGGCTCTTGCCACAACAGGTGCTGTAGTGGTCCTAAGGGGAATAGCTTCAGGATACCTGGTGGCATGATCCACTACCACCAGTATAAACTTGTGCCCTGATGCTGTCGGTGGTTCCATGGGACCGACGATGTCGATCCCCACCCGTTCAAAGGGCACCCCCACCACAGGCATTGGTATAAGGGGGGCCTTTGTCGTGCCACCTGACTTACCACTGGCTTGGCAAGTGACACAGGAGCGGCAAAACTCCTTGGTATCTTCGTTCATGTGGGGCCAGTGAAAGTGCGAGACAAGCCTGTCCCACGTTTTCGTCTGGCCTAAGTGACCTGCTAAGGGAATCTCGTGGGCCAAGGTAAGTAGGAAACCACGCTGAGACAAGGGGACGACCAGCCTCCTGGTCATGCCAGGCTTGGGGTCTCTTGACTCAGTGTACAGGAGTCCATCTTCCCAGTATACCTTGTGGGTACCTGTGGCGTTCCCAGCAGCCTCAGCAGCAGCCTGCTGTCTGAGGGGTTCAAGAGAAGGGCAGTCTAACTGGTCCTTCCCCAGATCTTCCCTTGAGGGTCCCCCTGAGCCCAAGAATTCAACTTGATCAAGTTCGAACTCTCTCGGCTCAGTTTCCCTCAATTCCTGTAGGTCAGCCTCCTCTGAGACTTGATCCTCGACCTGGGGCAAGGGGGAAGGCGCAGCCTTAACCCTACTGCTCTTTTTCTTGGGAGGTGTCTGGTCCGTTGTTCCAGGATCCAGCACCTGTTCAGTGGGGCATCTCCTGACCTGTGACCTAGTCACAGCGAACACATGTGCTGGCAAACCTAACATTTCCATGTGAGTCCGGTGCTCCACTTCTGACCATTGTGACGACTCCAAATCATTGCCCAACAAACAATCCACTGGGAGGTCTGGACTAACTACAACCTTCTTTTGGCCAGTTACCCCTCCCCAGGAGAAAGCTACAATTGCCATACTGTGATTGGTAGTGACATTGCTTGCATTGGTCACCAGGAATTCTGTACCTGGCATGATCTGTCCAGGGTCCACAAAGTTAGGCGTCACCATGGTGACGCTGGCACAAGTGTCCCTATAGGCCTGAGCCATCTTTCCATTTATGAAAGGCGTCTGTCTGTATTTGCCCAAGGTATTGGGGCTTACGTCAGGGGACACGTCCACGTCCCCTGTACTGACAAGGACAGCCTGAGTGAGCGTGCCAACTAAGTTGTCACGCCCCTCAGAACCCAGGGTTAACCCTACTAAACCCTTGGGAGGCGCACTGTGAGAAGTTGGCCCGATATGCAACGTTCGCTATTCTAGCGACCGCTATGTATCGTTCCAACGACCCTTATGGTGTTTGGTTGTAAGTCAACCTATAGACCAGCTATCCTAGTAGCGTGGATACGAGCAGTCTAAGGCTAAAGACTCGAGAGGGCGCGTTAAGCCAGCTGTTTACCACACATGTACCCCTTGAACACCCAGTGAAAGGACACCACACAAGTGTTATGAAAATAAACAGTATATTTATTAAGAATCACAACAGCCCTGTACTCTTTATGAGGACAGGGTACTAAGCACAAACCAAATCTCTTTAGTAAATACTTCAAGTGCACAGTTTAAAACAAGTGTCCGGGGACACGGAAAGGTTAAGGCAAGTCGGAAGCGAGGGACTCGGGACCCTAGAGTAAGGAGGCTATGCAGGCACCGAAGTGCCGAGTTACCTAGCCACGAGGGCTGCGGTTGCAAGTCTTACAGGCGTCGGGGTCTTCGCTGACGAGCCAGGAGCCGGAAGAAAAGGAGTTGCTGGCCGGCGACCAGTGATGAATAGTTCGTAGAGATCCAAGCCTGGATCGGGGATTGATGAAACCTGAAAGCAGAGGGGACCAAGTTCGTACTACTAGCCAGTAGTCAGAGGGTACCAGGAAGGCACCGGTTGGCCGTCACCTCGACCAGGTGAGTGGGCGACGCTAGGCTCTGCAGTCTCTCGGACCAGGAGGCGTTGTCGGCGACCACGGTGGAGGTGCGAGCTGTCCCACGACGGATGTCGCTGTCGGCGTCTTGAGTGGACCAGGAGGGTCCGGGGTGCTTCTCGAAAAGATGGAAGCAAGGGCCAGTCTGGAGCAACCAGACCGGCAGTGTTGATTCTCGGATGTCGTCACAGAAGGACACGAGCCAACGGCTAGTGACCAGACAACGTGCTGAGCAGCGAGCAGAAGGGCCCCACGCAGATCGTGGAGATGCTGGGAGACTGCACTTCGGTGCTGGAGCGGCTCAGGGTCGGGGCTTCTCGGACCCCAGAGCACTCACCAGAGAGTTACCTCGATGGTCGTGCTGGTTTTTAAGAGCGTGCAGGTTCTGATGATGGCCGGTCCCTCGAGGTCTCGTCGCACCCACAGATCACAGCTGAGCTGATGACGTGGGTAGAGGTCAGAGGTGCCAGGGAAGCCGGTTCTCGTCGAGCTGGGCCGTCGGATTCCTTGAGGAAGGACTTACAGCAAACCGCAGAGTTCTTAGGTGGTGCCCGCTGATGCAGGGTGACTACTCCTTAGCCACAAGGGAGAAATCTTGAGAAGAGTCTTGAAGGTCCTTTCGTAGAAAGTAGTTCTTGATTCAAAGATGATCTAATTTGGAAGGGTCCCCGCTCCGGCCTTTATCCTAAGGAAAGGGGTGGGTACATGACTAGGTCCTGCCCTAAGGGTGGGACCAGGAAGGGGGGTAGTTACACCCCTCTCCCTTGCCGGACTTTCCCCAGGCCAGGGCTGTCGCCCCTGGAACTGGTTCTAACCGGCAGATGCGTAGTGCGCACCGGGGTGCCACTCCGCAGTCACCTTCTCGCAAAAGCCCTACCTACCCAGAATACACAAACCCTGTCTGGGACGGTGCGAACACCGCCCTTGACAGGAAACCCTTTGTCCAAGTGCTCCTCGCTGGAAGGACTCCCAGCAGCAGGAGGTCAGACTCGTGTCTGTGGTGGCAGCATCCATTTTGTGGAGCTGAGGCTTTCGTTAACTTTAACCGGGGTTCACAGTTACGTACATGTCGTGTCCCTCTAGAAGGGCGGAATGCTAACCTCGTCGCCAGAGTTGGTGAGAGGGCAGCATCCCGATTCGTATGACACCTTACTCGACATGTCTTGATGACGCGACACCGAAGTTACCGATATGGTACGCGTTATCATGGAACAGCCATTGGGTCTTGATTCCGCAAGCTGCAACCGGGCTCGGCTCGGGCCAGAGCTTAGTTCACACGAGCCCATGCACTCTGCCTTCAGGATTGTCAAGGCCTGCCATAGGAGTGACTGATAGGAACTCGGGTGTCCATTGGAGGGTTAGATATAGGGCTACTATATCTAAAGCAAAGGGTGAGTACACGACTTTGCCCCAGCTGTCATGCAGCCAGTTGTGTCAGATTTAGGAGGCCAGCCAGGGGTGGCATAATACATGCTGCAGCTCCTGGCGGCCCTGGGTACACCTATGCCCTGGGTTACAGGGTCTGATAAGGTGGCCCAGTACCAATTGGTAAATGCACCTAGGGCACATATCGTAATTTAGAGAGAGAACAGCCAGGCTGTGGGTCTGATTGGCAGGCCCACAGCCAGAGAAAGTCGTAAACCAGTGAAACAAAAGCAAAAAATCTGGGTGATCATAGGATTGCAGACCCTACTCTCCTACATGACCCCCCCCCAAACGTCGGAACAACTAGCTAACCTTGACCAGGTGAGTCTTCTTGTTCTAAGTGGAAATATCTGGAGAGCCCATCGGCATTGCCATGATCAGTACCAGGTCTGTGTTCCACTGTGAAGTCCATCCCCTGTAGGGAAATGGACCACCTAAGCAGTTTGGGGTTTTCACCCTTCATCTGATTTAGCCACAAGAGGGGCTTATGGTCGGTCTGAATCTTGAAGTGAGTGCCAAACAAGTATGGCCTCAGCTTCTTCAGGGCCCAAACCACAGCAAAGGCCTCCCTCTCAATAGCTGACCAATTTTTCTCTCTAGGGGTCAGCCGTCTGCTTATAAAAGCAATGGGCTGGTCTTGACCATCAAAATTCAGTTGAGAAAGAACAGCTCCCACACCCAACTCAGAAGCATCTGTTTGGACAATGAATGGTTTGGAGTAGTCCGGACTCTTGAGGATAGGCGCCGTGCACATGGCCTGCTTTAGGTCATCGAATGCTTTTTGACAGCTCGCTGTCCACTGAACCTTTTTTGGCATTTTCTTACTTGTCAGTTCATTTAATGGTGTCACGATGGAACCATAGTTCCTGACAAACTTCCTGTAGTAACCAGTCAGGCCCAAGAAAGCTCGAACCTGAGTCTGGGTGGTTGGAGGAGCCCAGTCCCTGATTGACTGTATCTTGCTCTCCAGTGGCTGAACCTGACCTCCACCTACAAGGTGGCCCAGGTATACAACCTGTGTCTGCCCTATCTGGCACTTGGTGGCCTTGATAGTGAGGCCTGCTGCTTGCAGCGCCTCCAATGTCTTCCGCAGGTGGACCAGGTGATCCTCCCAGGTGGAGCTAAAGACAGCAATATCGTCAAGATACGCCGCACAGAAGTCATCCAGCCCAGTAAGGACGTGATTCACCAACCGTTGGAAGGTGGCAGGTGCATTTTTCAGACCAAAGGGCATCACCACGAACTGATAATGCCCACCAGGGGTTGAAAATGCGGTTTTAGGCTTGGCGTCCTCAGCTAACCTGATTTGCCAATACCCAGCTGTCAGGTCAAACGTACTTAAGTAGTTGGCCGAGGCCAGCCTATCAATAAGCTCGTCTGCCCTTGGTATTGGGTGGGCGTCAGTCTTAGTGACTGCATTGAGACCCCTGTAGTCTACGCAGAACCTCATCTCTCTCTTACCACCCTGGGTGTGAGGTTTCGGCACTAGAACTACGGGACTAGCCCAAGGGCTATCCGAGGGTTCAATGACTCCCAGCTCCAACATTTTCTGCACTTCACTTTTGATGCAGTCTCTAACGTGATCAGGCTGCCTGTAGATTTTACTCTTTACGGGCAAGCTGTCACCAGTGTCGACCTCATGGGTGCACCAATTGGTCTGACTGGGTGTCAGAGAGAACAGATGTCGGAACGACTGAAGAACCTGTTTACAGTCGCTCTGTTGATGTTCGGAGAGGCTGCCACAAAAGACAACACCATCTACCGAGCCATCGTCAGGATTCTGAGAGAGCAGGTCGGGGAGAGGGTCACTCTCCTCTTCCTGTCCCTCATCTAGGGCCATGAGCAAACACATGTCCTTCCTGTCGACATATGCTTTTAGCCTGTTGACATGAAGCACCCTGTGGGGGCTCCGGGGAGTTCCCAGGTCGACCAGGTAGGTGACCTCTCCCTTTTTCTCCAGGATGGTGTGGGGCCCGGACCATTTGTCCTTGAGTGCTGCTGGGGCCACTGGCTCCAACACCCACACCTTCTGTCCGGGCTGGTAAACAGTCAAGACAGCCTTTTGGTCATGCCAAGCTTTTTGGAGTTCTTGGCTGGCCTTAAGGTTTTCGGATGCCTTCTCCATGTATTCAGCCATCCGCGAGCGGAGGCCGAGCACATAGTCCACTATGTTGGTTGCAGGCTTTTTGAGAGGTCTCTCCCATCCTTCCTTCACCAAACACAGGGGTCCTCTTACAGGATGCCCGTACAAAAGTTCAAAAGGGCTGTAGCCAACCCCCTTCTGTGGGACTTCTCTGTAGGCGAACAAGAGGCAGGGGATCAGGACGTCCCATCTTCGCCGAAGCTTTTCCGGTAGTCCATGAATCATCCCTTTTAGGGTCCTGTTGAATCTCTCAACAAGCCCATTGCATTGTGGATGATAGGGCGTAGTGAACTTGTAGTTGACACCACATTCCTTCCACATAGCAGTTAAGTAGCTCGACATAAAGTTTGCACCTCTGTCGGAGACGACCTCCTTAGGGAAGCCCACTCTGGAGAACACTCCAACTAGGGCTCTTGCCACAACAGGTGCTGTAGTGGTCCTAAGGGGAATAGCTTCAGGATACCTGGTGGCATGATCCACTACCACCAGTATAAACTTGTGCCCTGATGCTGTCGGTGGTTCCATGGGACCGACGATGTCGATCCCCACCCGTTCAAAGGGCACCCCCACCACAGGCATTGGTATAAGGGGGGCCTTTGTCGTGCCACCTGACTTACCACTGGCTTGGCAAGTGACACAGGAGCGGCAAAACTCCTTGGTATCTTCGTTCATGTGGGGCCAGTGAAAGTGCGAGACAAGCCTGTCCCACGTTTTCGTCTGGCCTAAGTGACCTGCTAAGGGAATCTCGTGGGCCAAGGTAAGTAGGAAACCACGCTGAGACAAGGGGACGACCAGCCTCCTGGTCATGCCAGGCTTGGGGTCTCTTGACTCAGTGTACAGGAGTCCATCTTCCCAGTATACCTTGTGGGTACCTGTGGCGTTCCCAGCAGCCTCAGCAGCAGCCTGCTGTCTGAGGGGTTCAAGAGAAGGGCAGTCTAACTGGTCCTTCCCCAGATCTTCCCTTGAGGGTCCCCCTGAGCCCAAGAATTCAACTTGATCAAGTTCGAACTCTCTCGGCTCAGTTTCCCTCAATTCCTGTAGGTCAGCCTCCTCTGAGACTTGATCCTCGACCTGGGGCAAGGGGGAAGGCGCAGCCTTAACCCTACTGCTCTTTTTCTTGGGAGGTGTCTGGTCCGTTGTTCCAGGATCCAGCACCTGTTCAGTGGGGCATCTCCTGACCTGTGACCTAGTCACAGCGAACACATGTGCTGGCAAACCTAACATTTCCATGTGAGTCCGGTGCTCCACTTCTGACCATTGTGACGACTCCAAATCATTGCCCAACAAACAATCCACTGGGAGGTCTGGACTAACTACAACCTTCTTTTGGCCAGTTACCCCTCCCCAGGAGAAAGCTACAATTGCCATACTGTGATTGGTAGTGACATTGCTTGCATTGGTCACCAGGAATTCTGTACCTGGCATGATCTGTCCAGGGTCCACAAAGTTAGGCGTCACCATGGTGACGCTGGCACAAGTGTCCCTATAGGCCTGAGCCATCTTTCCATTTATGAAAGGCGTCTGTCTGTATTTGCCCAAGGTATTGGGGCTTACGTCAGGGGACACGTCCACGTCCCCTGTACTGACAAGGACAGCCTGAGTGAGCGTGCCAACTAAGTTGTCACGCCCCTCAGAACCCAGGGTTAACCCTACTAAACCCTTGGGAGGCGCACTACCACTGCTGTCTGTACTAGGGGGCACAGGTGCCTTAGGGGCTGCAGTGGCAGGAGTCTGCCCTCCTCCTTTCTTGGTGCACTCACTAAACCAGTGAGATTTACTTTTACAGTACTGGCACCATCGTTTGGATTGGCCTTCTTTCTTCTTTTGGGGAGCCTGACCCCCACCCTCTTTGGGTTGTTGGGGACCTGTCGAAGACTTCTGGTCATTTTGTTCCCCTTTAGAATCTTTACCCTTCTGGTCTGCTTTCTTCTGACCACCTTGATTCTGGCCCTGGTTCTGTTTAACTCTCGTACGAACCCATTTGTCTGCCTTCTGCCCCAATTCTTGAGGAGAGGTCAGATCCGAGTCGACAAGATGCTGATGCAACAACTGGTTCTGACAATTGTTTAAAATTTGTTCTCTCATCATCAAATTGTACAATCCTTTGTAATCAGTAACCTTACTGCCCAGCAACCAGCCCTCAAAAGCCTTAGTGGCACAATCGACAAAATCAGACCAGTCTTGAGCCTGCGTTTTCTGGGTATCCCTGAACAGCACCCTGTACTGCTCAGTGGTTAGGCCGAACCCTTCAACGAGTGTATTCTTCAAGACTTGGTAATTGTTAGCGTCCTCTACCCTTGTGGTGAGGAGCTTGTCTCTTCCTTTACCTTCAAAGGAGAGCCACAAGATAGCTGCCCACTGACTCTGGGGAACACCTTGCACAGTGCAGGCCCTCTCCAAAGCAGTAATCCATTTGTGGATGTCGTCCCCTTGTTTAAAGGGGGGCACTATCTTCCCAAGGTGTTTCGTATCGAAACTCTTTTCCCTATTACTAGGTACATTGCTGCCACCAGTGGGGACTGCCCCACTTAACTGTTGCTCTCTAGCAAAAGCAAGCTTTTCTTTGGCCAGGGCAAGTTCTTCCCTTTCGATCCTCAGATTAGCTGCCCTTTCCTTAGCTTCGTACACTCTCCTCTGAGGGGATGTCATCCCTCTTTGAGAAGAGTTGCGAGAGCCATTGGTTCGAAGGGATCTGTTAGAGCCTCTTGATAGAGACCTAACTCGTCCATTCCCAATGTTAAGCGCACCTGACAGTAGCGCCGGGGGTCCCCCAGTACCACTATCATGTCTGCTTAAGTTGGACCGTGTCAGTCTGACGACTTCTACCTGTCCCTTATCTGCCTCGTCCCCAGAGAGATCCTCATCCTCATCCTCCTCGTCATCTTCGTTCTCAGTTGCGAGGTGAATGAGGTCAGGATCGTCCCGGGTTCCCTCGAGGGGAGGCATGCCTCCTTCTGGATTAGAAGGGCTAAGAAGCTTCTCAGCCTTTCTGGCATCATAAGTCTCTAGGAGACCAATCAGAAAGGAGGTGGTGGGGTTAGCCCCTTGCTTAATCTTCCTAGAGGTACATACTTGTCGTAACTCATGGAAGTTAAGCGCAGTATATCTTGACGGGATGACCTGTGGAGGGTCAACTGACACAAGGGGAGACTCAGAGTTTCCTCCTTTGTCTGACATACTGTTTCTAGTGTGGTGTAAGTGATGCACCTACCTACACTATGTGTTTACCTACTTTTCCCTTGCTAAGAGCTGTAGCCAAGGTGTGCTAAGCCTTGAGGAGCTACAACAGCTGGTTCAGTAGAACTCAGAGTATTCTAAGCTTTAGTTATATGTACTAACAGTACTTGTGCGATCTTTCAACAAGATATTCTTAGGATACGTGTGGTAAAACAACAGCAAGCTCAAATCCCACCGCTGCCACCAATGTGAGAAGTTGGCCCGATATGCAACGTTCGCTATTCTAGCGACCGCTATGTATCGTTCCAACGACCCTTATGGTGTTTGGTTGTAAGTCAACCTATAGACCAGCTATCCTAGTAGCGTGGATACGAGCAGTCTAAGGCTAAAGACTCGAGAGGGCGCGTTAAGCCAGCTGTTTACCACACATGTACCCCTTGAACACCCAGTGAAAGGACACCACACAAGTGTTATGAAAATAAACAGTATATTTATTAAGAATCACAACAGCCCTGTACTCTTTATGAGGACAGGGTACTAAGCACAAACCAAATCTCTTTAGTAAATACTTCAAGTGCACAGTTTAAAACAAGTGTCCGGGGACACGGAAAGGTTAAGGCAAGTCGGAAGCGAGGGACTCGGGACCCTAGAGTAAGGAGGCTATGCAGGCACCGAAGTGCCGAGTTACCTAGCCACGAGGGCTGCGGTTGCAAGTCTTACAGGCGTCGGGGTCTTCGCTGACGAGCCAGGAGCCGGAAGAAAAGGAGTTGCTGGCCGGCGACCAGTGATGAATAGTTCGTAGAGATCCAAGCCTGGATCGGGGATTGATGAAACCTGAAAGCAGAGGGGACCAAGTTCGTACTACTAGCCAGTAGTCAGAGGGTACCAGGAAGGCACCGGTTGGCCGTCACCTCGACCAGGTGAGTGGGCGACGCTAGGCTCTGCAGTCTCTCGGACCAGGAGGCGTTGTCGGCGACCACGGTGGAGGTGCGAGCTGTCCCACGACGGATGTCGCTGTCGGCGTCTTGAGTGGACCAGGAGGGTCCGGGGTGCTTCTCGAAAAGATGGAAGCAAGGGCCAGTCTGGAGCAACCAGACCGGCAGTGTTGATTCTCGGATGTCGTCACAGAAGGACACGAGCCAACGGCTAGTGACCAGACAACGTGCTGAGCAGCGAGCAGAAGGGCCCCACGCAGATCGTGGAGATGCTGGGAGACTGCACTTCGGTGCTGGAGCGGCTCAGGGTCGGGGCTTCTCGGACCCCAGAGCACTCACCAGAGAGTTACCTCGATGGTCGTGCTGGTTTTTAAGAGCGTGCAGGTTCTGATGATGGCCGGTCCCTCGAGGTCTCGTCGCACCCACAGATCACAGCTGAGCTGATGACGTGGGTAGAGGTCAGAGGTGCCAGGGAAGCCGGTTCTCGTCGAGCTGGGCCGTCGGATTCCTTGAGGAAGGACTTACAGCAAACCGCAGAGTTCTTAGGTGGTGCCCGCTGATGCAGGGTGACTACTCCTTAGCCACAAGGGAGAAATCTTGAGAAGAGTCTTGAAGGTCCTTTCGTAGAAAGTAGTTCTTGATTCAAAGATGATCTAATTTGGAAGGGTCCCCGCTCCGGCCTTTATCCTAAGGAAAGGGGTGGGTACATGACTAGGTCCTGCCCTAAGGGTGGGACCAGGAAGGGGGGTAGTTACACCCCTCTCCCTTGCCGGACTTTCCCCAGGCCAGGGCTGTCGCCCCTGGAACTGGTTCTAACCGGCAGATGCGTAGTGCGCACCGGGGTGCCACTCCGCAGTCACCTTCTCGCAAAAGCCCTACCTACCCAGAATACACAAACCCTGTCTGGGACGGTGCGAACACCGCCCTTGACAGGAAACCCTTTGTTCAAGTGCTCCTCGCTGGAAGGACTCCCAGCAGCAGGAGGTCAGACTCGTGTCTGTGGTGGCAGCATCCATTTTGTGGAGCTGAGGCTTTCGTTAACTTTAACCGGGGTTCACAGTTACGTACATGTCGTGTCCCTCTAGAAGGGCGGAATGCTAACCTCGTCGCCAGAGTTGGTGAGAGGGCAGCATCCCGATTCGTATGACACCTTACTCGACATGTCTTGATGACGCGACACCGAAGTTACCGATATGGTACGCGTTATCATGGAACAGCCATTGGGTCTTGATTCCGCAAGCTGCAACCGGGCTCGGCTCGGGCCAGAGCTTAGTTCACACGAGCCCATGCACTCTGCCTTCAGGATTGTCAAGGCCTGCCATAGGAGTGACTGATAGGAACTCGGGTGTCCATTGGAGGGTTAGATATAGGGCTACTATATCTAAAGCAAAGGGTGAGTACACGACTTTGCCCCAGCTGTCATGCAGCCAGTTGTGTCAGATTTAGGAGGCCAGCCAGGGGTGGCATAATACATGCTGCAGCTCCTGGCGGCCCTGGGTACACCTATGCCCTGGGTTACAGGGTCTGATAAGGTGGCCCAGTACCAATTGGTAAATGCACCTAGGGCACATATCGTAATTTAGAGAGAGAACAGCCAGGCTGTGGGTCTGATTGGCAGGCCCACAGCCAGAGAAAGTCGTAAACCAGTGAAACAAAAGCAAAAAATCTGGGTGATCATAGGATTGCAGACCCTACTCTCCTACATGCACTACCACTGCTGTCTGTACTAGGGGGCACAGGTGCCTTAGGGGCTGCAGTGGCAGGAGTCTGCCCTCCTCCTTTCTTGGTGCACTCACTAAACCAGTGAGATTTACTTTTACAGTACTGGCACCATCGTTTGGATTGGCCTTCTTTCTTCTTTTGGGGAGCCTGACCCCCACCCTCTTTGGGTTGTTGGGGACCTGTCGAAGACTTCTGGTCATTTTGTTCCCCTTTAGAATCTTTACCCTTCTGGTCTGCTTTCTTCTGACCACCTTGATTCTGGCCCTGGTTCTGTTTAACTCTCGTACGAACCCATTTGTCTGCCTTCTGCCCCAATTCTTGAGGAGAGGTCAGATCCGAGTCGACAAGATGCTGATGCAACAACTGGTTCTGACAATTGTTTAAAATTTGTTCTCTCATCATCAAATTGTACAATCCTTTGTAATCAGTAACCTTACTGCCCAGCAACCAGCCCTCAAAAGCCTTAGTGGCACAATCGACAAAATCAGACCAGTCTTGAGCCTGCGTTTTCTGGGTATCCCTGAACAGCACCCTGTACTGCGCAGTGGTTAGGCCGAACCCTTCAACGAGTGTATTCTTCAAGACTTGGTAATTGTTAGCGTCCTCTACCCTTGTGGTGAGGAGCTTGTCTCTTCCTTTACCTTCAAAGGAGAGCCACAAGATAGCTGCCCACTGACTCTGGGGAACACCTTGCACAGTGCAGGCCCTCTCCAAAGCAGTAATCCATTTGTGGATGTCGTCCCCTTGTTTAAAGGGGGGCACTATCTTCCCAAGGTGTTTCGTATCGAAACTCTTTTCCCTATTACTAGGTACATTGCTGCCACCAGTGGGGACTGCCCCACTTAACTGTTGCTCTCTAGCAAAAGCAAGCTTTTCTTTGGCCAGGGCAAGTTCTTCCCTTTCGATCCTCAGATTAGCTGCCCTTTCCTTAGCTTCGTACACTCTCCTCTGAGGGGATGTCATCCCTCTTTGAGAAGAGTTGCGAGAGCCATTGGTTCGAAGGGATCTGTTAGAGCCTCTTGATAGAGACCTAACTCGTCCATTCCCAATGTTAAGCGCACCTGACAGTAGCGCCGGGGGTCCCCCAGTACCACTATCATGTCTGCTTAAGTTGGACCGTGTCAGTCTGACGACTTCTACCTGTCCCTTATCTGCCTCGTCCCCAGAGAGATCCTCATCCTCATCCTCCTCGTCATCTTCGTTCTCAGTTGCGAGGTGAATGAGGTCAGGATCGTCCCGGGTTCCCTCGAGGGGAGGCATGCCTCCTTCTGGATTAGAAGGGCTAAGAAGCTTCTCAGCCTTTCTGGCATCATAAGTCTCTAGGAGACCAATCAGAAAGGAGGTGGTGGGGTTAGCCCCTTGCTTAATCTTCCTAGAGGTACATACTTGTCGTAACTCATGGAAGTTAAGCGCAGTATATCTTGACGGGATGACCTGTGGAGGGTCAACTGACACAAGGGGAGACTCAGAGTTTCCTCCTTTGTCTGACATACTGTTTCTAGTGTGGTGTAAGTGATGCACCTACCTACACTATGTGTTTACCTACTTTTCCCTTGCTAAGAGCTGTAGCCAAGGTGTGCTAAGCCTTGAGGAGCTACAACAGCTGGTTCAGTAGAACTCAGAGTATTCTAAGCTTTAGTTATATGTACTAACAGTACTTGTGCGATCTTTCAACAAGATATTCTTAGGATACGTGTGGTAAAACAACAGCAAGCTCAAATCCCAACCGCTGCTCACCAATGTGAGAAGTTGGCCCGATATGCAACGTTCGCTATTCTAGCGACCGCTATGTATCGTTCCAACGACCCTTATGGTGTTTGGTTGTAAGTCAACCTATAGACCAGCTATCCTAGTAGCGTGGATACGAGCAGTCTAAGGCTAAAGACTCGAGAGGGCGTGTTAAGCCAGCTGTTTACCACACATGTACCCCTTGAACACCCAGTGAAAGGACACCACACAAGTGTTATGAAAATAAACAGTATATTTATTAAGAATCACAACAGCCCTGTACTCTTTATGAGGACAGGGTACTAAGCACAAACCAAATCTCTTTAGTAAATACTTCAAGTGCACAGTTTAAAACAAGTGTCCGGGGACACGGAAAGGTTAAGGCAAGTCGGAAGCGAGGGACTCGGGACCCTAGAGTAAGGAGGCTATGCAGGCACCGAAGTGCCGAGTTACCTAGCCACGAGGGCTGCGGTTGCAAGTCTTACAGGCGTCGGGGTCTTCGCTGACGAGCCAGGAGCCGGAAGAAAAGGAGTTGCTGGCCGGCGACCAGTGATGAATAGTTCGTAGAGATCCAAGCCTGGATCGGGGATTGATGAAACCTGAAAGCAGAGGGGACCAAGTTCGTACTACTAGCCAGTAGTCAGAGGGTACCAGGAAGGCACCGGTTGGCCGTCACCTCGACCAGGTGAGTGGGCGACGCTAGGCTCTGCAGTCTCTCGGACCAGGAGGCGTTGTCGGCGACCACGGTGGAGGTGCGAGCTGTCCCACGACGGATGTCGCTGTCGGCGTCTTGAGTGGACCAGGAGGGTCCGGGGTGCTTCTCGAAAAGATGGAAGCAAGGGCCAGTCTGGAGCAACCAGACCGGCAGTGTTGATTCTCGGATGTCGTCACAGAAGGACACGAGCCAACGGCTAGTGACCAGACAACGTGCTGAGCAGCGAGCAGAAGGGCCCCACGCAGATCGTGGAGATGCTGGGAGACTGCACTTCGGTGCTGGAGCGGCTCAGGGTCGGGGCTTCTCGGACCCCAGAGCACTCACCAGAGAGTTACCTCGATGGTCGTGCTGGTTTTTAAGAGCGTGCAGGTTCTGATGATGGCCGGTCCCTCGAGGTCTCGTCGCACCCACAGATCACAGCTGAGCTGATGACGTGGGTAGAGGTCAGAGGTGCCAGGGAAGCCGGTTCTCGTCGAGCTGGGCCGTCGGATTCCTTGAGGAAGGACTTACAGCAAACCGCAGAGTTCTTAGGTGGTGCCCGCTGATGCAGGGTGACTACTCCTTAGCCACAAGGGAGAAATCTTGAGAAGAGTCTTGAAGGTCCTTTCGTAGAAAGTAGTTCTTGATTCAAAGATGATCTAATTTGGAAGGGTCCCCGCTCCGGCCTTTATCCTAAGGAAAGGGGTGGGTACATGACTAGGTCCTGCCCTAAGGGTGGGACCAGGAAGGGGGGTAGTTACACCCCTCTCCCTTGCCGGACTTTCCCCAGGCCAGGGCTGTCGCCCCTGGAACTGGTTCTAACCGGCAGATGCGTAGTGCGCACCGGGGTGCCACTCCGCAGTCACCTTCTCGCAAAAGCCCTACCTACCCAGAATACACAAACCCTGTCTGGGACGGTGCGAACACCGCCCTTGACAGGAAACCCTTTGTCCAAGTGCTCCTCGCTGGAAGGACTCCCAGCAGCAGGAGGTCAGACTCGTGTCTGTGGTGGCAGCATCCATTTTGTGGAGCTGAGGCTTTCGTTAACTTTAACCGGGGTTCACAGTTACGTACATGTCGTGTCCCTCTAGAAGGGCGGAATGCTAACCTCGTCGCCAGAGTTGGTGAGAGGGCAGCATCCCGATTCGTATGACACCTTACTCGACATGTCTTGATGACGCGACACCGAAGTTACCGATATGGTACGCGTTATCATGGAACAGCCATTGGGTCTTGATTCCGCAAGCTGCAACCGGGCTCGGCTCGGGCCAGAGCTTAGTTCACACGAGCCCATGCACTCTGCCTTCAGGATTGTCAAGGCCTGCCATAGGAGTGACTGATAGGAACTCGGGTGTCCATTGGAGGGTTAGATATAGGGCTACTATATCTAAAGCAAAGGGTGAGTACACAACTTTGCCCCAGCTGTCATGCAGCCAGTTGTGTCAGATTTAGGAGGCCAGCCAGGGGTGGCATAATACATGCTGCAGCTCCTGGCGGCCCCGGGTACACCTATGCCCTGGGTTACAGGGTCTGATAAGGTGGCCCAGTACCAATTGGTAAATGCACCTAGGGCACATATCGTAATTTAGAGAGAGAACAGCCAGGCTGTGGGTCTGATTGGCAGGCCCACAGCCAGAGAAAGTCGTAAACCAGTGAAACAAAAGCAAAAAATCTGGGTGATCATAGGATTGCAGACCCTACTCTCCTACACCCACCATCACGACAGGTGCTGTTAATACTGCCGTCTCCACCATTATGACAGGTGATGTAAATACTGCTGCCTCCACCACCATGACAGGTGCTATAAATACTGCTGCTGTCTCTACCATCCAACATGTGCTACAAATACTGCTGTCTCCACCATTATGACAGATGCTAAAAAATGCTGTCTCCACCATCACGACGGTGCTACAAACACTGCTGTCTCCACCAACACGACTGGTGCTATAAATACTGCTGTCTCCGCAATCACGACAGGCGCTAAAAATTCAGCTGTATCCACCATCACAGTAGGTGCTATAAATACTGCTGTTTCCACCATCACGACAGGTGCTACAAATACTGCTGTCCCCGCCATCACAGCAGGTGCTACAAATACTGCTGTTTCCACCATCACGACAGGTGCTACAAATACTACTATCTCCACCTTCACGACAGGTGCTACAAATACTGCTGTATCCAACATCACAGTAGGTGCTACAAATACTGCTGTTTTCACCATCACGACAGGTGCGATAAATACTGCTGTCCCCACCATCACAACAGGTACTACAAATACAGCGGTCTCCACCATCACAGTAGGTGCTACAAATACTGCTGTTTCCACCATCACGACAGGTGCTATAAATACTGCTGTCCCCACCATCACGACAGGTGCTACACATACTGCTCTCTCCACAATCACAACAGGTGCTACAAACACTGCTGTCTCCACCATCAACACAGGTGCTACAAATACTGCTGTCTCCACCATCACAACAGGTGCTACAAACACTGCTGTCTCCACCATCACAACAGGTGCTACAAATACTGCTGTCCCCACCATCAACACAGGTGCTACAAATACTGCTGTCTCCAGCATCACAACAGGTGCTACAAACACTGCTGTCTCCACCATCACAACAGGTGCTACAAATACTGCTGTCCCCACCATCACGACAGGTGCTATAAATACTGCCGTCTCCACCATTATGACAGGTGATGTAAATACTGCTGCCTCCACCACCATGACAGGTGCTATAAATACTGCTGCTGTCTCTACCATGCTACTGTCTCTACCATCCAACATGTGCTACAAATACTGCTGTCTCCACCATTATGACAGATGCTAAAAAATGCTGTCTCCACCATCACGACGGTGCTACAAACACTGCTGTCTCCACCAACACGACTGGTGCTATAAATACTGCTGTCTCCGCAATCACGACAGGCGCTAAAAATTCAGCTGTATCCACCATCACAGTAGGTGCTATAAATACTGCTGTTTCCACCATCACGACAGGTGCTACAAATACTACTATCTCCACCTTCACGACAGGTGCTACAAATACTGCTGTATCCAACATCACAGTAGGTGCTACAAATACTGCTGTTTTCACCATCACGACCGGTGCGATAAATACTGCTGTCCCCACCATCACGACAGGTACTACAAATACAGCGGTCTCCACCATCACAGTAGGTGCTACAAATACTGCTGTTTCCACCATCACGACAGGTGCGATAAATACTGCTGTCCCCACCATCACGACAGGTACTACAAATACTGCTGTCCCCACCATCAACACAGGTGCTACAAATACTGCTGTCTCCAGCATCACAACAGGTGCTACAAACACTGCTGTCTCCACCATCACAACAGGTGCTACAAATACTGCTGTCCCCACCATCACGACAGGTGCTATAAATACTGCCGTCTCCACCATTATGACAGGTGATGTAAATACTGCTGCCTCCACCACCATGACAGGTGCTATAAATACTGCTGCTGTCTCTACCATGCTACTGTCTCTACCATCCAACATGTGCTACAAATACTGCTGTCTCCACCATTATGACAGATGCTAAAAAATGCTGTCTCCACCATCACGACGGTGCTACAAACACTGCTGTCTCCACCAACACGACTGGTGCTATAAATACTGCTGTCCCCACCATCACGACAGGTACTACAAATACTGCTGTCCCCACCATCAACACAGGTGCTACAAATACTGCGGTCTCCAGCATCACAACAGGTGCTACAAACACTGCTGTCTCCACCATCACAACAGGTGCTACAAACACTGCTGTCTCCACCATCACAGTAGGTGCTACAAATACTGCTGTTTCCACCATCACGACAGGTGCTACAAACACTGCTGTCTCCACCATCACAGTAGGTGCTACAAATACTGCTGTTTCCACCATCACGACAGGTACTATAAATACTGCTGTCCCCACCATCACGACAGGTGCTACAAATACTGCTCTCTCCACAATCACAACAGGTGCTACAAACACTGCTGTCTCCACCATCAACACAGGTGCTACAAATACTGCTGTCTCCACCATCACAACAGGTGCTACAAACACTGCTGTCTCCACCATCACAACAGGTGCTACAAATACTGCTGTCCCCACCATCAACACAGGTGCTACAAATACTGCTGTCTCCAGCATGACAACAGGTGCTACAAACACTGCTGTCTCCACCATCACAACAGGTGCTATAAATACTGCTGTCCCCACCATCACGACAGGTGCTGTTAATACTGCCGTCTCCACCATTATGACAGGTGATGTAAATACTGCTGCCTCCACCACCATGACAGGTGCTATAAATACTGCTGCTGTCTCTACCATGCTACTGTCTCTACCATCCAACATGTGCTACAAATACTGCTGTCTCCACCATTATGACAGATGCTAAAAAATGCTGTCTCCACCATCACGACGGTGCTACAAACACTGCTGTCTCCACCAACACGACTGGTGCTATAAATACTGCTGTCTCCGCAATCACGACAGGCGCTAAAAATTCAGCTGTATCCACCATCACAGTAGGTGCTATAAATACTGCTGTTTCCACCATCACGACAGGTGCTACAAATACTGCTGTCCCCGCCATCACAGCAGGTGCTACAAATACTGCTGTTTCCACCATCACGACAGGTGCTACAAATACTACTATCTCCACCTTCACGACAGGTGCTACAAATACTGCTGTATCCAACATCACAGTAGGTGCTACAAATACTGCTGTTTTCACCATCACGACAGGTGCGATAAATACTGCTGTCCCCACCATCACGACAGGTACTACAAATACAGCGGTCTCCACCATCACAGTAGGTGCTACAAATACTGCTGTTTCCACCATCACGACAGGTGCGATAAATACTGCTGTCCCCACCATCACGACAGGTACTACAAATACTGCTGTCCCCACCATCAACACAGGTGCTACAAATACTGCTGTCTCCAGCATCACAACAGGTGCTACAAACACTGCTGTCTCCACCATCACAACAGGTGCTACAAACACTGCTGTCTCCACCATCACAGTAGGTGCTACAAATACTGCGGTTTCCACCATCAACACAGGTGCTACAAATACTGCTGTCTCCAGCATCACAACAGGTGCTACAAACACTGCTGTCTCCACCATCACAACAGGTGCTACAAATACTGCCGTCTCCACCATTATGACAGGTGATGTAAATACTGCTGCCTCCACCACCATGACAGGTGCTATAAATACTGCTGCTGTCTCTACCATGCTACTGTCTCTACCATCCAACATGTGCTACAAATACTGCTGTCTCCACCATTATGACAGATGCTAAAAAATGCTGTCTCCACCATCACGACGGTGCTACAAACACTGCTGTCTCCACCATCACGACGGTGCTATAAATACTGCTGTCTCCGCAATCACGACAGGCGCTAAAAATTCAGCTGTATCCACCATCACAGTAGGTGCTATAAATACTGCTGTTTCCACCATCACGACAGGTGCTACAAATACTGCTGTCCCCGCCATCACAGCAGGTGCTACAAATACTGCTGTTTCCACCATCACGACAGGTGCTACAAATACTACTATCTCCACCTTCACGACAGGTGCTACAAATACTGCTGTATCCAACATCACAGTAGGTGCTACAAATACTGCTGTTTTCACCATCACGACAGGTGCGATAAATACTGCTATCCCCACCATCACGACAGGTGCTACAAATACTGCTGTCCGCACCATCACGACAGGTGCTACAAATACTGCTGTTTCCACCATCACGACAGGTGCCTAAAATACTGCTGTTTCCACCATCACGACAGGTGCTATAAATACTGCTGTCCGCACCATCACGACAGGTGCTAAAAATTCAGCTGTATCCACCATCACAGTAGGTGCTATAAATACTGCTGTTTCCACCATCACGACAGGTGCTATAAATACTGCTGTCCGCACCATCACGACAGGTGCTACAAATACTGATGTTTCCACCATCACGACAGGTGCTACAAATACTACTATCTCCACCTTCACGACAGGTGCTACAAATACTGCTGTATCCAACATCACAGTAGGTGCTACAAATACTGCTGTTTTCACCATCACGACAGGTGTGATAAATACTGCTGTCCCCACCATCACGACAGGTACTACAAATACAGCGGTCTCCACCATCACAGTAGGTGCTACAAATACTGCTGTTTCCACCATCACGACAGGTGCGATAAATACTGCTGTCCCCACCATCACGACAGGTACTACAAATACTGCTGTCCCCACCATCAACACAGGTGCTACAAATACTGCTGTCTCCAGCATCACAACAGGTGCTACAAACACTGCTGTCTCCACCATCACAACAGGTGCTACAAACACTGCTGTCTCCACCATCACAGTAGGTGCTACAAATACTGCTGTTTCCACCATCAACACAGGTGCTACAAATACTGCTGTCTCCAGCATCACAACAGGTGCTACAAACACTGCTGTCTCCACCATCACAACAGGTGCTACAAATACTGCCGTCTCCACCATTATGACAGGTGATGTAAATACTGCTGCTGTCTCTACCATCCAACATGTGCTACAAATACTGCTGTCTCCACCATTATGACAGATGCTAAAAAATGCTGTCTCCACCATCACGACGGTGCTACAAACACTGCTGTCTCCACCATCACGACGGTGCTATAAATACTGCTGTCTCCGCAATCACGACAGGCGCTAAAAATTCAGCTGTATCCACCATCACAGTAGGTGCTATAAATACTGCTGTTTCCACCATCACGACAGGTGCTACAAATACTGCTGTCCCCGCCATCACAGCAGGTGCTACAAATACTGCTGTTTCCACCATCACGACAGGTGCTACAAATACTACTATCTCCACCTTCACGACAGGTGCTACAAATACTGCTGTATCCAACATCACAGTAGGTGCTACAAATACTGCTGTTTTCACCATCACGACAGGTGCGATAAATACTGCTGTCCCCACCATCACGACAGGTGCTACAAATACTGCTGTCCGCACCATCACGACAGGTGCTACAAATACTGCTGTTTCCACCATCACGACAGGTGCCTAAAATACTGCTGTTTCCACCATCACGACAGGTGCTATAAATACTGCTGTCCGCACCATCACGACAGGTGCTAAAAATTCAGCTGTATCCACCATCACAGTAGGTGCTATAAATACTGCTGTTTCCACCATCACGACAGGTGCTATAAATACTGCTGTCCGCACCATCACGACAGGTGCTACACATACTGCTGTCTCCACCATCACAAAACCAAAAGAGATGATAGATGGGGGTGTTGAACATTGCAAGCACTCGCACTCAGTCAACAGATCTGGGTTTAATCCATCATCATTTTTTAGCTCACTCGCCACCACAGTGTCCTCAAATAGGCAATATTCCGATGGTGCAGCCCCTTCTGTGTAGGAGTGAAAGGTTTTTCTTCTTGAATTTGCTACTGGTAATGTAACCAACAAACAAAATACATCTGTTCTATATGATTTGTGTGCCTGAATCAGGAAAGCTACTATGCCACTCCTGGCTGTTACACCATGTGCAAGCAGTTTCAGGGTGACTGCATTTCTAACATGTTTCTAACATGTTCTGCAATTGAAATTGCATCTGCATTTTCTTCTTCATCTGAGAGGTGCAAATTTTGTACAACTCCTCCCTCTTAGCCGCGCCTTCGGTAATTGTTTTAGAGATGAAGAACTATTCCAGGAAGTTTAAGATAAGTGATTGCACAATTTTAGGAACTTTGTGTCCTTCAAGCTTGATTAACCAACAGCCAATAAATAGGATTTTTTTCGCCTACTCAGCTGTGGCGGAGTTTGTGCCCACCCACTCCAGACGTCTCTGGTGTTTGTGAGTAGGAGTCTCTGAGAAATAGTACGACTGAACTACTCAGATTCGAATGTCAAATAAGTACCCAACCAATTTTGGTGGCGCCATGTCGTGTAGTTCCTATATGACCTATACAGGATCTGCACATTTGGGTGCAAAGCTATAGGGTGGTAATGTGGTTACACAGGCGCAGAGCTATCGTGCTAATGCGGTTACCTTGGTACAGACTTGGGTGCACTCCAGCCCGGGCACTCGCAAGAGTAGCCGTGCGCTTTACAAATACCCCTATAACGTAACATAAAACACAGCAACGTGGAAGGGTTCGCCACATCTAGAGTGTGGGGACAGCTCTGGCACTGCAGGGCCTGCTTGGTCTTTAAACTCCAGATCCACTTCACCAATGGGGGAGGTGATGGTGCAAGAAGGAAGGGTGCCTCTCTGCAGCCGAGGGTACAGCACCACCCACGTCGGAGGCACACACAGACGACAGCACACATGGTGCTCTGGGAGCGTCGACTTAAGCATTCCGCCTCGGCCAGCCTGACCACAGAGCATCCATTTTTAAAGGGGTTCAGTGGTGTTGTATTGCGTTGCAGGTTCAAACACTGTAAATAATTGATAGAAGGGACAAGAGAGCTGGAGAGGAGGCAGCCACTAAGGAGCAAGGCAAAGAAGGTGCCTCGTGGCGAGCAGCAAGACGCTGCTTCGGAGCCTGGGGTCGGACCCTCTCAGGCTTCATCCTTACTCTGCCGAGCCCAAAAGTATGAGCTGCTGGAATCTCAGTGCTTCCAATGAGAGAGTCCCTCATTTAATCATCACAGAACACAGACACCTCTCCTTAATAGGACAGAAGAGGGACCCCAGATACATCCTGCCCTAATAACCTACTCAGGACCCTGTAAGATGCATATGTGGGACTCATGGCTCCAGGTGATGGTGCCCTACAGAGCAAGAAAGGAGGCTGAAGTGACTCCAGGCGCTACAACCCTCACCGGTGACACCTGAAGCAACTCCAGGAGCTACAACCCTCACCGATGACACGTGAAGCGACTCCAGGAGCTACAACCCTCACCAATGACACCTGAAGCGACTCCAGGTGCTACAACCCTCACCGGTGACACCTGAAGCGACTCCAGGAGCTACAACCCTCACCAATGACACCTGAAGCGACTCCAGGTGCTACAACCCTCACCAATGACACCTGAAGCGACTCCAGGTGCTACAACCCTCACCGGTGACACCTGAAGCGACTCCAGGAGCTACAACCCTCACCAATGACACCTGAAGCGACTCCAGGTGCTACAACCCTCACCAATGACACCTGAAGCGACTCCAGGTGCTACAACCCTCACCAATGACACCTGAAGCTTCTCCAGGAGCTACAACCCTCACCAGTGACACCTGAAGCGATTCCAGGAGCTACAACCCTCACCGGTGACATCTGAAGCGACTCTAGGCACTACAACCCTAACCGGTGACACCTGAAGTGACTCTAGGCACTACAACCCTCACCAATGACACCTGAAGCGACTCCAGGTGCTACAACCCTCACCGGTGACACCTGAAGCGACTCCAGGAGCTACAACCCTAACCGGTGACACCTGAAGCGACTCCAGGAGCTACAACCCTCACCAATGACACCTGAAGTGACTCCAGGTGCTACAACCCTCACCAATGACACCTGAAGCGACTCCAGGTGCTACAACCCTCACCAGTGACACCTGAAGTGACTCCAGGTGCTACAACCCTCACCAATGACACCTGAAGCGACTCCAGGTGCTACAACCCTCACCAATGACACCTGAAGCGACTCCAGGTGCTACAACCCTCACCGGTAATACCTGAAGCGACTCCAGGAGCTACAACCCTTACCAATGACACCTGAAGCGACTCCAGGTGCTACAACCCTCACCAATGACACCTGAAGCGACTCCAGGTGCTACAACCCTCACCGGTGACACTAGAAGCGACTCCAGGAGCTACAACCCTCACCGGTGACACCTGAAGCGACTCCAGGAGCTACAACCCTCACCAATGACACCTGAAGCGACTCCAGGTGTTACAACCCTCACCAGTGACACCTGAAGCGACTCCAGGTGTTACAACCCTCACCAATGACACCTGAAGCGACTCCAGGAGCTACAACCCTCACCAATGACACCTGAAGCGACTGCAGGTGTTACAACCCTCACCAGTGACACCTGAAGCGACTCCAGGAGCTACAACCCTCACCAATGACACCTGAAGCGACTCCAGGAGCTACAACCCTCACCAATGACACCTGAAGCGACTCCAGGTGTTACAACCCTCACCAGTGACACCTGAAGCGACTCCAGGAGCTACAACCCTCACCAATGACACCTGAAGCGACTCCAGGTGCTACAACCCTCACCAATGACACCTGAAGCGACTCCAGGTGTTACAACCCTCACCAGTGACACCTGAAGCGACTCCAGGAGCTACAACCCTCACCAATGACACCTGAAGCGACTCCAGGAGCTACAACCCTCACCAATGACACCTGAAGCGACTCCAGGTGCTACAACCCTCACCGGTGACACCTGAAGCGACTCCAGGAGCTACAACCCTAACCGGTGACACCTGAAGCGACTCTAGGTGTTACAACCATCACCGGTGACACCTGAAGTGATTCCAGGAGCTACAACCCTCACCAATGACACCTGAAGCGACTCCAGGAGCTACAACCCTCACCAATGACACCTGAAGCGACTCCAGGTGCTACAACCCTCACCGGTGACACCTGAAGCGACTCCAGGTGCTACAACCCTCACCGGTGACACCTGAAGCGACTCTAGGCGTTACAACCATCACCGGTGACACCTGAAGTGATTCCAGGAGCTACAACCCTCACCAATGACACCTGAAGCGACTCCAGGAGCTACAACCCTCACCAATGACACCTGAAGCGACTCCAGGTGCTACAACCCTCACCGGTGACACCTGAAGCGACTCCAGGCGTTACAACCATCACCGGTGACACCTGAAGTGATTCCAGGAGGTACAACTCTTACCGATAATACCAGAAGCTACTCCAGGAGCTACAACCCTCACCGGTGACACCTGAAGCGACTCCAGGTGCTACAACCCTCACCAGTGACACCTGAAGCGACTCCAGGTGCTACAACCCTCACCGGTGACACCTGAAGCGACTCCAGGAGCTACAACCCTCACCAATGACACCTGAAGCGACTCCAGGCGCTACAACCATCACCGGTGACACCTGAAGCGACTCCAGGAGCTACAACCCTCACCAGTGACACCTGAAGCGACTCCAGGAGCTACAACCCTCACCAATGACACCTGAAGCGACTCCAGGTGCTACAACCCTCACCAATGACACCTGAAGCGACTCCAGGTGCTACAACCCTCACCGGTGACACTAGAAGCGACTCCAGGAGCTACAACTCTCACCGATAATATCAGAAGCTTCTCCAGGAGCTACAACCCTCACCGATGACACCTGAAGCGACTCCAGGCGCTACAACCCTCACCGGTGACATCTGAAGCGACTCTAGGCGTTACAACCCTCACCAATGACACCTGAAGCGACTCCAGGCGCTACAACCCTCACCGGTGACAGCTGAAGCGACTCTAGGCGCTACAACCCTCACCAATGACACCTGAAGCGACTCCAGGAGCTACAACCCTCACCAATGACACCTGAAGCGACTCCAGGTGCTACAACCCTCACCAATGACACCTGAAGCGACTCCAGGTGCTACAACCCTCACCAATGACACCTGAAGCTTCTCCAGGAGCTACAACCCTCACCAGTGACACCTGAAGCGATTCCAGGAGCTACAACCCTCACCGGTGACATCTGAAGCGACTCTAGGCACTACAACCCTAACCGGTGACACCTGAAGTGACTCTAGGCACTACAACCCTCACCAATGACACCTGAAGCGACTCCAGGTGCTACAACCCTCACCGGTGACACCTGAAGCGACTCCAGGAGCTACAACCCTAACCGGTGACACCTGAAGCGACTCCAGGAGCTACAACCCTCACCAATGACACCTGAAGTGACTCCAGGTGCTACAACCCTCACCAATGACACCTGAAGCGACTCCAGGTGCTACAACCCTCACCAATGACACCTGAAGCGACTCCAGGTGCTACAACCCTCACCGGTGACACTAGAAGCGACTCCAGGAGCTACAACTCTCACCGATAATATCAGAAGCTTCTCCAGGAGCTACAACCCTCACCGATGACACCTGAAGCGACTCCAGGCGCTACAACCCTCACCGGTGACATCTGAAGCGACTCTAGGCGTTACAACCCTCACCAATGACACCTGAAGCGACTCCAGGCGCTACAACCCTCACCGGTGACAGCTGAAGCGACTCTAGGCGCTACAACCCTCACCAATGACACCTGAAGCGACTCCAGGAGCTACAACCCTCACCAATGACACCTGAAGCGACTCCAGGTGCTACAACCCTCACCAATGACACCTGAAGCGACTCCAGGTGCTACAACCCTCACCAATGACACCTGAAGCTTCTCCAGGAGCTACAACCCTCACCAGTGACACCTGAAGCGATTCCAGGAGCTACAACCCTCACCGGTGACATCTGAAGCGACTCTAGGCACTACAACCCTAACCGGTGACACCTGAAGTGACTCTAGGCACTACAACCCTCACCAATGACACCTGAAGCGACTCCAGGTGCTACAACCCTCACCGGTGACACCTGAAGCGACTCCAGGAGCTACAACCCTAACCGGTGACACCTGAAGCGACTCCAGGAGCTACAACCCTCACCAATGACACCTGAAGTGACTCCAGGTGCTACAACCCTCACCAATGACACCTGAAGCGACTCCAGGTGCTACAACCCTCACCAGTGACACCTGAAGTGACTCCAGGTGCTACAACCCTCACCAATGACACCTGAAGCGACTCCAGGTGCTACAACCCTCACCAATGACACCTGAAGCGACTCCAGGTGCTACAACCCTCACCGGTAATACCTGAAGCGACTCCAGGAGCTACAACCCTCACCAATGACACCTGAAGCGACTCCAGGTGCTACAACCCTCACCAATGACACCTGAAGCGACTCCAGGTGCTACAACCCTCACCGGTGACACTAGAAGCGACTCCAGGAGCTACAACCCTCACCGGTGACACCTGAAGCGACTCCAGGAGCTACAACCCTCACCAATGACACCTGAAGCGACTCCAGGTGTTACAACCCTCACCAGTGACACCTGAAGCGACTCCAGGTGTTACAACCCTCACCAATGACACCTGAAGCGACTCCAGGAGCTACAACCCTCACCGGTGACACCTGAAGCGATTCCAGGTGCTACAACCCTCACCAGTGACACCTGAAGCGACTCCAGGAGCTACAACCCTAACCGGTGACACCTGAAGCGACTCCAGGTGCTACAACCCTCACCAATGACACCTGAAGCGACTCCAGGTGCTACAACCCTCACCAATGACACCTGAAGCGACTCCAGGTGCTACAACCCTCACCGGTAATACCTGAAGCGACTCCAGGAGCTACAACCCTCACCAATGACACCTGAAGCGACTCCAGGTGCTACAACCCTCACCAATGACACCTGAAGCGACTCCAGGTGCTACAACCCTCACCGGTGACACTAGAAGCGACTCCAGGAGCTACAACCCTAACCGGTGACACCTGAAGCGACTCCAGGAGCTACAACCCTCACCAATGACACCTGAAGCGACTGCAGGTGTTACAACCCTCACCAGTGACACCTGAAGCGACTCCAGGAGCTACAACCCTCACCAATGACACCTGAAGCGACTCCAGGAGCTACAACCCTCACCAATGACACCTGAAGCGACTCCAGGTGTTACAACCCTCACCAGTGACACCTGAAGCGACTCCAGGAGCTACAACCCTCACCAATGACACCTGAAGCGACTCCAGGTGCTACAACCCTCACCAATGACACCTGAAGCGACTTCAGGTGTTACAACCCTCACCAGTGACACCTGAAGCGACTCCAGGAGCTACAACCCTCACCAATGACACCTGAAGCGACTCCAGGAGCTACAACCCTCACCAATGACACCTGAAGCGACTCCAGGTGCTACAACCCTCACCGGTGACACCTGAAGCGACTCCAGGAGCTACAACCCTAACCGGTGACACCTGAAGCGACTCTAGGTGTTACAACCATCACCGGTGACACCTGAAGTGATTCCAGGAGCTACAACCCTCACCAATGACACCTGAAGCGACTCCAGGAGCTACAACCCTCACCAATGACACCTGAAGCGACTCCAGGTGCTACAACCCTCACCGGTGACACCTGAAGCGACTCCAGGTGCTACAACCCTCACCGGTGACACCTGAAGCGACTCTAGGCGTTACAACCATCACCGGTGACACCTGAAGTGATTCCAGGAGCTACAACCCTCACCAATGACACCTGAAGCGACTCCAGGAGCTACAACCCTCACCAATGACACCTGAAGCGACTCCAGGTGCTACAACCCTCACCGGTGACACCTGAAGCGACTCCAGGCGTTACAACCATCACCGGTGACACCTGAAGTGATTCCAGGAGCTACAACTCTTACCGATAATACCAGAAGCTACTCCAGGAGCTACAACCCTCACCGGTGACACCTGAAGCGACTCCAGGTGCTACAACCCTCACCAGTGACACCTGAAGCGACTCCAGGTGCTACAACCCTCACCGGTGACACCTGAAGCGACTCCAGGAGCTACAACCCTCACCAATGACACCTGAAGCGACTCCAGGCGCTACAACCCTCACCGGTGACACTAGAAGCGACTCCAGGAGCTACAACTCTCACCGATAATATCAGAAGCTTCTCCAGGAGCTACAACCCTCACCGATGACACCTGAAGCGACTCCAGGCGCTACAACCCTCACCGGTGACATCTGAAGCGACTCTAGGCGTTACAACCCTCACCAATGACACCTGAAGCGACTCCAGGCGCTACAACCCTCACCGGTGACAGCTGAAGCGACTCTAGGCGCTACAACCCTCACCAATGACACCTGAAGCGACTCCAGGTGCTACAACCCTCACCGGTGACACTAGAAGCGACTCCAGGAGCTACAACTCTCACCGATAATACCAGAAGCTACTCCAGGAGCTACAACCCTCACCAATGACACCTGAAGCGACTCCAGGTGCTACAACCATCACCAGTGACACCTGAAGCGACTCCAGGAGCTACAACCCTCACCAATGACACCTGAAGCGACTCCAGGAGCTACAACCCTCACCAATGACACCTGAAGCGACTCCAGGTGCTACAACCATCACCGGTGACACCTGAAGCGACTCCAGGAGCTACAACCCTCACCAATGACACCTGAAGCGACTCCAGGTGCTACAACCCTCACCAATGACACCTGAAGCGACTCCAGGTGTTACAACCCTCACCAGTGACACTAGAAGCGACTCCAGGAGCTACAACCCTAACCGGTGACACCTGAAGCGACTCCAGGAGCTACAACCCTCACCAATGACACCTGAAGTGACTCCAGGTGCTACAACCCTCACCAGTGACACCTGAAGCGACTCCAGGTGCTACAACCCTCACCAGTGACACCTGAAGCGACTCCAGGTGTTACAACCCTCACCAATGACACCTGAAGCGACTCCAGGTGTTACAACCCTCACCAGTGACACCTGAAGCGACTCCAGGAGCTACAACCCTCACCAATGACACCTGAAGCGACTCCAGGTGTTACAACCCTCACCAATGACACCTGAAGCGACTCCAGGTGTTACAACCCTCACCAGTGACACCTGAAGCGACTCCAGGAGCTACAACCCTCACCAATGACACCTGAAGCGACTCCAGGTGTTACAACCCTCACCAATGACACCTGAAGCGACTCCAGGTGCTACAACCCTCACCAATGACACCTGAAGCGACTCCAGGTGCTACAACCCTCACCAATGACACCTGAAGCGACTCCAGGTGCTACAACCCTCACCAATGACACCTGAAGCGACTCCAGGTGCTACAACCCTCACCGGTGACACTAGAAGCGACTCCAGGAGCTACAACTCTCACCGATAATATCAGAAGCTTCTCCAGGAGCTACAACCCTCACCGATGACACCTGAAGCGACTCCAGGCGCTACAACCCTCACCGGTGACATCTGAAGCGACTCTAGGCGTTACAACCCTCACCAATGACACCTGAAGCGACTCCAGGCGCTACAACCCTCACCGGTGACAGCTGAAGCGACTCTAGGCGCTACAACCCTCACCAATGACACCTGAAGCGACTCCAGGTGCTACAACCCTCACCGGTGACACTAGAAGCGACTCCAGGTGCTACAACCCTCACCAATGACACCTGAAGCGACTCCAGGTGCTACAACCCTCACCAATGACACCTGAAGCGACTCCAGGTGCTACAACCCTCACCGGTGACACTAGAAGCGACTCCAGGAGCTACAACTCTCACCAATAATATCAGAAGCTTCTCCAGGAGCTACAACCCTCACCGATGACACCTGAAGCGACTCCAGGCGCTACAACCCTCACCGGTGACATCTGAAGCGACTCTAGGCGTTACAACCCTCACCGATGACACCTGAAGCGACTCCAGGTGCTACAACCCTCACCGGTGACATCTGAAGCGACTCTAGGCGCTACAACCCTCACCAATGACACCTGAAGCGACTCCAGGTGCTACAACCATCACCGGTGACACCTGAAGCGACTCCAGGAGCTACAACCCTCACCAATGACACCTGAAGCGACTCCAGGAGCTACAACCCTCACCAATGACACCTGAAGCGACTCCAGGTGCTACAACCATCACCGGTGACACCTGAAGCGACTCCAGGAGCTACAACCCTCACCAATGACACCTGAAGCGACTCCAGGTGCTACAACCCTCACCAATGACACCTGAAGCGACTCCAGGTGTTACAACCCTCACCGGTGACACTAGAAGCGACTCCAGGAGCTACAACCCTAACCGGTGACATCTGAAGCGACTCCAGGAGCTACAACCCTCACCAATGACACCTGAAGTGACTCCAGGTGCTACAACCCTCACCAGTGACACCTGAAGCGACTCCAGGTGCTACAACCCTCACCAGTGACACCTGAAGCGACTCCAGGTGTTACAACCCTCACCAATGACACCTGAAGCGACTCCAGGTGTTACAACCCTCACCAGTGACACCTGAAGCGACTCCAGGAGCTACAACCCTCACCAATGACACCTGAAGCGACTCCAGGTGTTACAACCCTCACCAATGACACCTGAAGCGACTCCAGGTGTTACAACCCTCACCAGTGACACCTGAAGCGACTCCAGGAGCTACAACCCTCACCAATGACACCTGAAGCGACTCCAGGTGTTACAACCCTCACCAATGACACCTGAAGCGACTCCAGGTGCTACAACCCTCACCAATGACACCTGAAGCGACTCCAGGTGCTACAACCCTCACCAATGACACCTGAAGCGACTCCAGGTGCTACAACCCTCACCAATGACACCTGAAGCGACTCCAGGTGCTACAACCCTCACCGGTGACACTAGAAGCGACTCCAGGAGCTACAACTCTCACCGATAATATCAGAAGCTTCTCCAGGAGCTACAACCCTCACCGATGACACCTGAAGCGACTCCAGGCGCTACAACCCTCACCGGTGACATCTGAAGCGACTCTAGGCGTTACAACCCTCACCAATGACACCTGAAGCGACTCCAGGCGCTACAACCCTCACCGGTGACAGCTGAAGCAACTCTAGGCGCTACAACCCTCACCAATGACACCTGAAGCGACTCCAGGTGCTACAACCCTCACCGGTGACACTAGAAGCGACTCCAGGTGCTACAACCCTCACCAATGACACCTGAAGCGACTCCAGGTGCTACAACCCTCACCAATGACACCTGAAGCGACTCCAGGTGCTACAACCCTCACCGGTGACACTAGAAGCGACTCCAGGAGCTACAACTCTCACCAATAATATCAGAAGCTTCTCCAGGAGCTACAACCCTCACTGATGACACCTGAAGCGACTCCAGGCGCTACAACCCTCACCGGTGACATCTGAAGCGACTCTAGGCGTTACAACCCTCACCGATGACACCTGAAGCGACTCCAGGCGCTACAACCCTCACCGGTGACATCTGAAGCGACTCTAGGCGCTACAACCCTCACCAATGACACCTGAAGTGACTCCAGGTGCTACAACCCTCACCGGTGACACTAGAAGCGACTCCAGGAGCTACAACTCTCACCGATAATATCAGAAGCTTCTCCAGGAGCTACAACCCTCACCAATGACACCTGAAGCGACTCCAGGAGCTACAACCCTCACCGGTGACAGCTGAAGCGACTCTAGGCGCTACAACCCTCACCGATGACATCTGAAGTGACTCTAGGCACTACAACCCTCACCGGTGACAGCTGAAGCGACTCTAGGGGCTACAACCCTCACCAATGACACCTGAAGCGACTTCCAGGAGCTACAACCCTCACCAATGACACCTGAAGCGACTCCAGGTGCTACAACCCTCACCAATGACAGCTGAAGCGACTCCAGGCGCTACAACCCTCACCGGTGACACCTGAAGCGACTCTAGGCACTACAACTCTCACCAGTGACAACAGATGCGACTCCAGGTGCTACAACCCTCAAGGATGACACCTGAAGCGACTCGAGGCACTACAACCCTCACCGATTACACCTGAAGTGATTCTGGGAGCTAGAACCCTCACCAATGACACCAGATGCGACTCCAGGCGCTACAACCCTCACCGAAGACACCTAAAGGGACTCCAGGAGCTACAACCCTCACCGGTGACACCTGAAGCGACTCTAGGCACTACAACCCTCACCGGTGACACCAGAAGCTACTCGAGGAGCTACAACCCTCACCGATTACACCAGATGCGACTCCAGGCGCTACAACCCTCACCGAAGACACCTAAAGGGACTCCAGGAGCTACAACCCTCACCGGTGACACCTGAAGCGACTCCAGGTGCTACAACCCTCACCGGTGACACCAGAAGCTACTCGAGGAGCTACAACCCTCACCGATTACACCAGATGCGACTCCAGGCGCTACAACCCTCACCGAAGACACCTAAAGCGACTCCAGGTGCTACAACCCTCACCGGTGACACCTGAAGCGACTCCAGGTGCTACAACCCTCACCGGTGACACCTGAAGCGACTCGAGGAGCTACAACCCTCACCGGTGACACCAGAAGCTACTCGAGGAGCTACAACCCTCACCGATGACACCAGATGCGACTCCAGGCGCTACAACCCTCACCGGTAATACCTGAAGCGACTCCAGGAGCTACAACCCTCACCAATGACACATAAAGCCCCTAAAAAAACTCAGGGCTAAACGCCCTCATGACGCTCAGTGTTGGTTCACTACTGACCTCGCTAATCTGAAACTTGCCCTCCGACAAGCGGAGCACAGATGGAGGGCTAAGTACTGCCCCAACAAAAAGCTGGCCTTCACGACGGCCCTGAAAGAGTACAAAGCTGCCATTCTTGTGGCTAAAACTGAGTATTTTTCCCAGAAAATTCTTAATTCATCCAATAAATCTAGGGAGATCTTTAAAATAGTTAATGAACTTGCAAAACCTGACCGGGTTACAATGTCCCCTCACCTGTCCCAAACTTTTTGTGACTCACTCAGCAACTACTTTGTTGAGAAGATAGAGCTCATCAAAGCAAGTATCCCTAGTTTAAGTCCGGGACCTGCCTTGGGCGACCCCCGAACCAACCCTATTCTTCTGTTGAACTTCCCCCCCAGTTACCATAGACACTTTTCCCCTGCTCCTTTCCAAGGTTCGTTCTGATTCTCGCTCCGACAGCTGCCCAGCTCACATTGCACGGAAGGTATTCCTTGACCTTCCCGAGACTCCCCTCTCCTTGCTTAATAACTCCCTCAACCAGGGCTTGGTTCCCAGCCCCTTTAAATCGGCCATTGTTACACACATCCTGAAAAAACCTGGGGCGGACCCTGCATCTCTTAACAATTTTCGGCCTATATCCTTGCTTCCATTTCTGGGTAAACTATTGGAAGCCCATGTCTCCAGCTGTCTTGGCTCGTTCATCGAGAGTTCCAAGTTTCTAGATCAGCACTAGGCAGGATTTAGACCTCAGCATTCCACGGAGTCTGTCATGGTGGCTGTTCATGATGAACTCAGACAGGGAGCGGACCGGAACATCTCTCAGGCCTTGGTGCTCCTTGACTTGTCGGCGGCTTTCGACACCGTTGATCATTCCACCCTTATTCAACAGGTCGAGAACGCCGGCATCAGGGGCACCGCACTTAGGTGGCTTTCTTCCTTTCTGAAAGACCGTAAGCAGGCTGTTCGCCTAGGCCCTTTTTTGTCCGAAACCAAGGACCTCTCGTGTGGGGCCCCTCAGGGCTCCTCCCTGTCGCCCCTGCTGTTTAATCTTTACATCCTCCCGTTGATCGCCGAACTGAGAGAGAAACCAGTGGTCATTTTCAATTATGCGGATGACATGCAGCTCATCTTTAATATTGACAACTCCCCTTCCTCAATAGAGAACTTCCAAAGCACCATGATGTTCATCAGCTGCTGGATGCGCACGAACCAGCTCAAGCTCAATCCAGACAAGACTGAGCTGGTGCTCACTGGACCACCGAACAACCCTTGGAACCCCAGCTTCTGGCCATCCTCGCTGGACGAAGCTCCCCACCCAGCGAGCTCGGTCAAGAGTCTCGGAGTTACCATCAGTAAGGATCTGTCCCTGAAACCCCAAATTAAAACTGTGGTATCGGCTTGCTTTTTCCATCTGCGCCGCATCAGGAAGATTAGCAGATTCCTTACCCATGAGGCCCTGGTTCACATTGTGCTGGGCTTGGTGGTGTCTCGCATTGATTATGCAAATTCCCTTTACATCGGGATCCCTTTGTATCAGACCCACCAACTCCAACTTGTTCAAAACCAGGCGGCCAGGTTGATTTTTCAACAGCCTAAATACTACTCGGTGACACCTCTCCTGAAAAGTCTGCACTGGCTCCCGATAATCCAGTGCAGCCTCTTCAAGGTCGCCTGCCTTACTCATTTAGCCCTCGCCAGCCAAGGTCCCTCCTTTATTGGCGCCCTTCTTCACCGCTATACCCCTTCCCGAACTTTTCGATCGTCTAGCCTCAACCTCCTTGCCACCTGGACGTTTAAGAGCAAGAGGCTCGGGGTTTGAGGTTTGCCTCACAAGCCCCTCGCTTGTGGAATTCCCTCCCTCCCTCCGTCACATTCCCTCCTACCAGGTGTTTAGAAAAGCCCTAAAGACATGGTTGTTTGTACAAGCGTTTGATTAAACCCTCTCCTGCATTGCTCTCTGCTATTCCGTCCCTTAGTGCCAAGAAGCCGCTGCTGATCGTGCGCTCTATAAATTTCTTTTTCATTCGTTCATTCATTCATGAAGCGACTCCAGGAGCTACAACCCTCACCAGTGACACCTGAAGTGACTCAAGGCGCAACAACCCTCACCGGTGACACCTGAACCGACTCCAGGCGCTACAACCCTCACCGGTGACACCTGAAGCGACTCTAGGCGCTACAACCCTCACCGATGACACCTGAAGCGACTCCAGGAGCTACAACCCTCACCAGTGACACCTGAAGTGACTCAAGGCGCAACAACCCTCACCGGTGACACCTGAACCGACTCCAGGCGCTACAACCCTCACCGGTGACACCTGAAGCGACTCTAGGCGCTACAACCCTCACCGATGACACCTGAAGCGACTCCAGGCGCTACAACCCTCACCGGTGACACCTGAAGCGACTCTAGGCGCTACAACCCTCACCGGTGACACCTGAAGCGACTCCAGACGCTACAACCCTCACCGGTGACACCTGTAGCGACTCCAGGCGCTACAACCCTCACCGGTGACACCTGAAGTGACTCCAGGAGCTACAACCCTCACCGGTGACACCTGAAGCGACTCCAGGAGCTACAACGCTCACCGGTGACACCTGTAGCGACTCTAGGCGCTACAACCTTCACCGGTGACACCTGAAGCGACTCCAGGAGCTACAACCCTCACCGGTGACACCTGTAGCGACTCTAGGCGTTACAACCCTCACCGGTGACACCTGTAGCGACTCCAGGCGCTACAACCCTCACCGGTGACACCTGAAGTGACACTAGGCTCTAGGAGCGTGTGAGGTCAGCTTTGAAGGTGGAAGGCTGCCGGTGGTGTACGCTTTATGCCCTTTTACAAAAAAATTAAAACAATTCCTTGATTTTATACTTTTTAAATTTCTGAGGCTTGCTAACTCATTGGGGGGCATTTCAATTGAATACCCGACGTATTTTTTAATACTCTGGAGAATCTTTTAAAATGTCTCTGCACTTACCTTGAGCAGAGCGGGACCGGGCTAACGCGCCTCTTCTCCTGCTGTACCGACTTGGGGGCCCCGTCCGTGCGAGCGGACCCGCCATCTTGGGTGCAGCGGAGTGGAGGTCTAGTCTCACAGGACCCGGGGACACAAAAGCGAACGCTGGCGGCGCGCTAAAAGTATGCCAAAGGCAAGCCCGTCTGCGCCCATCCGCTTCAAGGACGCGCTCAGCGCCAGTCCTGCTGCCCCTTTGGGGATGGGGCGGGGGCCAGCTGCTTGGAATTATTGTAGATGTTACACCAGTGAAGAACTGACCAGTATTGGTGAGCAGGGTATTGACAGGGGGTCCTTGATGCTGTCTAATACGGCCTTCCCAGTGTCTGATTTGTTGAGGAGTGGCACTTTAGTCGGTGGGCTTTTAAATGTGAGATCTCTACCTAAACATAGGGTTGAGATACAATTGGCGCTTGAGGCCCACGAATTGGACTTTCTGTGTATGACGGAAACATGGATTGTGCCCGAGTAAGAAGTGGACGCTGGGGATGCCTGCTCATCAGGATTTAAAATCTGGCATAGACCTAGGACTAGTGGAAGGGGGGGTGGAGTGGGTGTTATTTTTAGAGACACACTGGACTTGCAGGTCCTTGAGCTTGATGCATGTGATGGCTGTGAACTCTTTGGATTCACGATCAAGACCGCACAAAGGCATTTCGTAACAGCCATTATCTGCTACAGACCCCCCGGGGCCTTCACCATAGCCCAGCAGCTGTCACTGCTGGAATTGTTTACCAACATGGCGGCTACTCCCAGCCAACTGGTGATTCTTGGAGTTTTTAATCTCTGGTTGAATGGCACCATGAACACAGGCCTTTTTAACGTGACTCATTCATGCAAGGGCCTTGGCCTCTACCAGCGAGTCTCCCAGGCCACTCATATAGGGGGCCATCGGTTGGACTTGATTTTTTCCGAGACCAACCTTCTCACGGTGGGGGATGTTTTACCAATGGCCTGGACCGACCATTCTTTGAGTACATTTTTTCTGCGGTCAGGTACTTCGACCACTAGGACATCTCGCCTCGTGAGGGAATATGCTAGTAGGGACTGGAAGTCCCTTGCCCGGAAAAAGGGCGAATCTCCGGCGTTCAGGGTTGTAGAGTGCTTCACCCCGGACGTGCAGATCAGAGGCGAACTACGCCGCTCTCTGCTCAAAGTTTGTCTCGGTTTTGGACTCCACTGCTCCTTTAAAACTTCACAGGAGTAGGGGAGACCCTCATCCCCCTGGTTTATAGACAGACTAAAAAATCTGAGGCTGGACTGTAGGCAAGCGGAGAGGAAGTGGAGACAGACATATATGGACAGGGATAGGCTGGTTTGGAAAATAAAGCGGACAGAATACAAGAAAGAGATCCACAGAGTTAAGGCATCGTACTTCTCTAAAATGACTATCGATGCCCCAAACAGCTCCCGCAGTATTTTTAACATTCTGAACAGCCTTATCAGTCCGGATTGTGTTAAGAATGAGATCCCCCCTCCCAGGAACTAGGTGATAACCTAGCTGGGTTCTTTCAGGATAAAATCAATAGGATCATCGAAGACCTGGGGTGGATCAGCAACTACCCAGAGTTAACATCCCAGACTCCCCGGCATTGGTCGAGTGTGATAGATTACTGCAACAGGGCTCAGTTACTACATCATCTCATCACCATAATCTCGGAGCCGCCCATGAGCAGGGAGGAGATCAGTCCCTTGTGGAATTCTCGCAGTTGACTGCAGATGAGTTTAGGGGAGTGGCCGTTGGTATCACATCTGGGTCTCCACTTGACCCGCTTCCACTGAAAATTTGGAATGAGTTTGAGGTTGAGCTCTTTCCCACGCTTCGGCTTGTTTGCAACCAGTCGCTCACCTCTGGAGTGGTTCCTTCGCAATGGAAGCGGCGGTGGTGACCCCTTTACTGAAAAAGCCCACCCTTGATCCTATGTGCTTGAAGAATTTTAGACCCATCTCACTTCTACCTTATCCAGCTAAAATTGTAGAGCGGGTGGTGGCAGGCACTCTCTCGAGACATCTAGAGCAGCACAACTTCCTGGAGGAAGTTCAGTTCGGCTTTCGACCAGCCCATGGTACCGAGACGGCCTTGGTGACCGTGTTAGATGAGCTTCATTGGCGGGCAGACAGGGGTCAGGCAGGTGTTCTGATCCTGCTTGACTTGTCTGTCGCCTTCGATACGGTGAACCATGCCACCCTCCTGGACAGGTTGAGACACGTGGGGGTTGCTGGCAGGGCTCTGGGGTGGTTTGAGTCCTTCCTCCAGAACAGAGAACAGGCGGTGGCCCTCCCTCCCTTCCAATCCACCTTCTCTACCATCTCGCATGGTGTCCCCCAGGGCTCAGCAGTTAGTCCGGTTCTATTTAACATCTATATGAAGCCCTTAGTTGCAATCATCAAAAAATATAATATCGAAATTGTCAACTACGCTGATGATACGCAGCAGATTCTTTCCTTGGAAGGAGATCATTCAACCTCCTTGGAGGAATTTCACAACTGTCTGCGAGACACGGCGGGATGGTTGAAGGCCAATTCCCTGCAATTCAATGCAGAGAAAACAGAGGTGTTATACTGCCCAAGGCCTAGGGTGCAAACTCCCTTACCCTGTAACTTTTGACCTGGGGACTTCTCCTTAGCGGTACAGCCAGTGAAGGTAGTTTGAAACCTAGGCGTCCTGCTTAAAAATGATCTTTCCTGGAGGGGCGTGGCTTAGCGGGCGAAGATGGTGGTCGCAGCCTTGTAGAGCTCCCGCCGGCCCGGACAAAATTTGCTTATTTATCCTGGCCCCCGAGCCCGCTAGCAGTACCACCTGGGTGGCGAATGTCCCTGGCGGTGCCTGGATCCTTCCGGTGAGCCGAACTGTCCGTTCTGACGTTCCGGGAGGCCGGAGTCGCCGGCGACGGAGTGCCGCCTGGTGACCTGTGGCGGAGCCGGGACCTCAATTTTCAGGCTGCCGAGCGGAGGGTCGGCGGCAGGCGGCCAGTAGTCGGGCCGGCCGGACGTGTCCCCGGCCGGTGATTGCAACACCGGAGGTCGAGGAACCACGGCGGTGCCCTGTAGCCCTGCATTATACATCGGGGAGACCCCCCCGAGCGGCGCAACGCAGCTGAGGCCTGTGCAGACCCCGGGCGGCCAGGGCCTAGAGTTTTGCGACCCTGGGGCTGGCCCGAGCCCGGATTGAAGTGGGTCGGCACTGATCATCCCCGGTGGTGGTGGGGCCGTGGCCGAGCCCCGAGGAACCCTCCGACGTGCAGAGGTGCCCTGGCCCTGTATCTGGAGCTGCCTGACAACCGAAGCTGTGTGGCCGCGACCTGTTGGTGCCTGGAGACCGGCAGGAGGCCCACCACAACCGTGAGTGCAACATCTGGAACCTGCTGGTCGGCTGGCGGCTGGCTGTGGGACTGCGGGCAGCGTGCTGGAGTGGGCCACGAGGCTGGACACGAGTAGGGGCCGGTGCGGTGGGGGCGGCCCTGACCCGGCCTGGACTTATCCTGTGGTGTGTTGACCGGCTCGGCTGGAGGGCTCGGCTGGAGGGCTGCCCTCCGTTGGACTCCGTGGAGTCGCGGTCGCCTCCTCGGGGTTGGTGGTGCCCCGGTGCCGCTTGGGGTGGAACGCCCTTGGCGCTCTGAAGAGCATAACCAGACGCGGATACCCGAGGTGTTGTGGAAGTGGGACTGCACGCAGCAATGACCAGGGGAGGAGGAGGTCCGCCCAAGCAGGGTCCCATCGACAAGTTTACGGGGCCCAGTGGAGGGCCCGGTACGCCCGGTGGCGGCGGTGGGGCAGGACCGGACAACGCGGCGCTCTTGGCGGCAATCACCCAGTCCAGGGACATGCTGGACGCTAAGATTGGGGCTGTGGGTGCGGAGGTAACACTACTGCGCCAGGACCTACGCAACGCGGTGGATCGGATCACGGAGACGGAATCCAGGGTCTCAGTGGCTGAGACGGACATTGGGACACTGAAACAGAAAATGGCGGAGATGGAACGCGTCCAAAAGACTCTCGCGTCTCGGGTGGAAGATGCTGAAGGGCGCGCACGCAGAAACAACCTCCGCTTTATAGGTTTTCCAGAGAGATGCGAGAAGGATGATATGGAGCAGTTTTTGTCCCGGTGGCTGGAGAGCTGGCTCCCGCCGGGGGTCCTGTCTAATTGCTTCGTGATCGAGCGTGCACACCGGGCCCTGACACGGAGGCCGCCGGAGGGTGAGCGTCCTCGACCAGTCATTGCTAGACTTTTGAATTATCACGACCGGGATGTCATACTACGAGAAGCGAGGATTAAAGACCCCATCTCCTATGAAAACCAGAAAATCATGATTTTTCCCGACTACACGAGGCTTGTGCAGCAGCAACGCCAATCATTTGTGGCTGCCAAAGCCAAGCTGCGGGGCCTGAAACTCCAGTACTCCCTGCTGTACCCAGCTCGCCTGCGGGTAGTGTACCAGTCCCGGACCCACTTCTTCGACTCTCCAGAAGAGGTCTTCAGATGGACGGACGAAACGGTGAGGATCAGGCCGCATGCCCAACCGGGGCTGGACCCGGGCGGGTCGAGGGGATCATCGCAGGAGCGGACGGACCGCCCGGCCCGAAAGGGGAGACATCGGAGGTCCCGATCACGCAAGAGATCCGCCTCTGTCAGTGCGACCCAGACCAGTGGGACAATGGAATCTGACCACTCTGACAATGGCAGTTGAACTTTGGAGGGGTCTAGCCTTTTTCTAGTAATGTATTGTCTTGATTTGCTGAGGGTCTCATAGCGGGACTGCTTATTTGGGGGTGCCGCTGCTGCGGGACTGCCGGCTCTGAGAACTGTCTTGGCTATATGTGGTATCACAGCTGGGGCTCGGGAGGCAACTTAACGGGGGCCTTCAACCTCCACGAGTTGTGGGAGTTGCCTAGGGGGGGGTGTGACCATCAGGTTAAGGGGTGTTGGGATCCATTGGCATGGTTGGCCCTGGGTCCTCGGTTCTGGGTCCGGGACTGTCCATGCCGCGACAGATACTTCAGTGTTTCATGAGGTATAGGGGTGGGGGGAGTTGGGGACAGGGGGAGGTGAGAGATGGTTTGTTGGGAGGGATTCAGGACTGGGGTTGGGTGGGGGTAGCGGTTGCTGCTTTGGGGTTTTGGGGTGGGTGGGGGGGGTCGCACGTGCTAATTTCTGATGTACTCAGTGAGGGGTGGAGTGTGTGGGGGTGGCGCAGAGGGCCTGGTTGGGGGAATCGCCATGACAATGGTTGAACAGACTGCTATGCTTCCTAATAAGTCCCTGCGTGTCGTAACATGGAATGTTAGGGGGATGCTCGATAAAATCGAACGTGGGGCGGTGTTGCGCTGGGGGAAACGGGAGGCAGTTGACGTACTTTTGCTTCAAGAAACACATATGATGGGTTCCAAGGTCCTTAGCCTACAGAGGTTTGGCTTCCAGCAGGTCTATCACGCCGGATTTACGAGAGGGTCCAGAGGGGTCGCTATCTTGGTCCATCGCAGGGTGGCCTATGTACATGAGAAACAGTGGGCAGACCCACAGGGTCGATTCATCTTTGTCAAGGGAATGATGGGTACTGAACTTGTGGTCTTTGGTAGTGTTTATGCCCCCCCCCCTCTGCAGTGGGCCGTCGGAGAGGCGGTTTGCAATATGGGACGAGATTCCGGAGTCATTGACGGTGGTTGGGGGAGACTGGAATGAGGTGATGGATGTGTATATGGACCGCCAGAGGCGACAGCCGGTGGCTGCGGATGCTCCCCCCCCAGTCCCGCATACCAGGCTGCGTGCAACAGTGGAGAGCTTGGGCTGGGTGGATGTGTGGCGGCATATGCACCCTGTGGCGCGTGAGTTCACATATGTGTCTGCAGTGCATGGCTCTTTTTCGCGGCTGGATTATGTCTTTATGCCTGGTGCCTGCTTGAGTCGTGTGCGGGAGGCTGCGATATTGCCGAGAGGATTGTCTGATCACTCCCCAGTCGTTGTTAAGATAGAGCTCCGCACGAAACGGCAGCCATTCCGTTGGAGGATGTCCTCGTGGCATCTACAACAACCTGAATATGTTCACCACTTACGGGAGGCGATCGATAATTACTGGCGAGATAACCTCGTGGGAGATACTGACGCAGTGGTGGTTTGGGAAGCGATGAAGCCCACAATACGGGGGTGGATATTGCTTGGTGCACAGCCGCCCGCCGGAAGCACCGAGAAGCCATTGCCGCTGCAGCCGCTCAGGTTGAGGCCCTGGAACAACGTGGCCGGGGAGGGGGCGACGAGGCCGTGATACGGCTGCTCCTACAGGCACAGCAATCGTATGCTTCTATCTTGCATGATGAGGCCAGACAAGCGTGGCTCGCCACGCGCAGTAGGATCTACCAGTGGGGCGACAAGTCCTGCACGATGCTCCATCGGCTGTGTCAGTCTAACCTTCAGCCGCTTACGCTGCCGGGCCTCACTGCGGAAGACGGCTCGGTAATGACGGACCCGGCCCAACTGGCGGCTAGCTTTGCCCGATGTTTCGAGGAGCAGTATGCCTCGCGAGACTCTCTGGAAGCGGATGCGGTCACCAAATTCCTAGATGGCCTGCCGCCGAAGGCCGTCTCTGATGAGGCCAGGACGGCGCTAGACGCTCCGCTCACTGCTGAGGAACTCGGGGAGGCTCTGGGGCAGCTTAACACTGGGAAGGCGCCTGGACCGAGTGGCTACCCATGCGAGTTTTACAAGAAATTCCACCTCCAGTTGGGGTCTCACTACCGACGCGTACTTGAGGCGGCCCGGGCTCGGGCGAGTTACTGTCAGATTGGCGTCACGTGGAAATCGTGGTGTTTCAAAAGCCGGGTAGGGCCCCCGACAGGCAGGACTCGTATCGTCCCATATCCCTATTGAACATAGAGGCCAAAATCCTGGCGAAAGCTCTAGCGAACCGCTTACTTCCATCTATCACGGACCTGGTCCAGCCTGACCAGGCCGTATTCATGCCTCATAGGGCGACACGCCATAACATCCGGCGGGCACAGGCAGCGGTGGACGCCATGGGGGCCTTGGGTGAGCAGGCGGCCCTACTGTTAGCAGACATGGACAAAGCCTTCGACTCTGTCAGTTGGGCGTACCTATTTGCACTCCTACCCCGTCTTAATCTGGGCCCGGTGTTCTTGTCGTATCTTAAGCTACTGTATACCGACATCACGGCCTCGGTACGGGTGGCTGGCGCCATATCTGGACAGTTTCGGATTGGTCGGGGAACCCGGCAGGGATGCCCATTGTCCCCATACCTATTTGCCCTGGCTATGGAGCCCCTGGCATCTTGGGTGCGCACAGATGCACAGATACGTGGGTTTGTGTGGAGTGGAGATCTGGTGGACAGAATTGCATTGTATGCTGACGACGTTCTGTTCTTCCTCACGGACCTGCAACGATCTGGGCCCCGAGTCCTGGACGTCATGCGTGTCTTTGGAGAGGTCTCCGGCCTTCGGCTGAACCTCCACAATTCTACTCTGTGGGTACTGGGCGGCGGGGCTATTGCGGACCCCTGGGCAATGGGACTGCGGGTGGCATCGGACGGGCTGAAGTACCTTGGAGTACCTTGGAGTATTTCTCTCGGAATCGCGGACCATTGCTTGGGACCGCAACATCATGCCTGTGTGGGAGCGAGTCCAGGCCGATATTAAAACGTGGTCCAGAATGCCCTTAACTATCTTCGGCAGATCCGCCATCTTCAAGATGGTTGAGCTCCCACGCCTGCTGTATCAGCTGCAAAACTACCCCTACCCTATTAGCCCGCAGTGGATTCGGCAAATTAACTCGGTGCTGGGCCACTTCCTATGGGCTGGAGGGGCGGCCAGGGTGGCACTACGGACGTGTTTCTTGTCCACTTATTGTGGTGGTCTGGCCACCTCCGATCTGCTGTCTTACTATCAGGCCTCTCAGTTGCTGATTCTTAACGAATGGTGGTGTGGTGATAGGGGAGACCCAGCCTATGCTTTGGAGCGCTCGCTCATGGGGGACAATACGCTTCACACCATTCTGTACTCAGCCCGACTGCGGCGGACACTGCCTTCTGTCACGAGGGTGGTCTTTGCTGTGTGGAGGCAGGCGTTGCGCCGTATGGGCTGGTGGGGCAAATTGACAGCGGAAACGCCACTGTGGCATAACGGCCTGCTCCCGGATCTTTCGACTCTGGCCGGGTTTGAGGGATGGGAGGCCATTGGTATCTTGCTACTGGGCCAGGTAATGTCTGGCACTACCCTTAAATCCTTTCAGGAGCTCCGCGCGGAGTTCCACATGCCTCAATCCCAGTTCTTCCGCTATCTACAACTGCGTCATGCACTCGCCCCTAGTATCGCCAATCTGGAGTCTCTCCCCGAGTTCAGTCCGGTCGAGGCGAAGGTCTTTATGGGAGACCTGGAGGATAGAAAGGTCTCCCGTATCTACCAGACACTGGTCACTCACTGCTCCTCTACTCTGCTCCCCCTCCGGGCGGCATGGGAGGTGGATGTGGGCCCTCTAGACGAGGATGATTGGAGGGAGGCCCTGGAATCCCCGCGAGGGGCCGCTATCGCTGTGCGGCTTCAACTTATCCAATTTAAGTACCTTCACAGGGTCTATTACACCCGAGAGCGACTGTGGAAAGCAGGATTGATTGAGTCTCCGGAGTGTTTGCGCTGCGGGGCTACACCGGGTTCTCTGCTGCATACGGTGTGGTCATGTGCTAGACTGTCTGGCTTTTGGAGGGGTGTGTGGGGCTGCTTGTCCGAGGTCCTGGGTTGGGATCTCCCCCGCACTCACCGGCTGGGGTTGCTGCATGTTATGGAGGGTATTGGTGGGAACATCTACAAACGCCACTTACTGTTGTTAGGACTTGTTGTCGCTAAGAGGGATCTGGCCCGGGCATGGAAGGGAGAGAGGGCCCCCCCCTTGTCTGCGTGGAAGGCAGGGCTGGACTACTACATGGGGCTCGAGAAGCCGGTGTTTGATGCAAGGGGCTACCCCCGTAAACACTTTAAAATCTGGAAGCGGTGGGCTGATTACAGGGGGCTGTCGTTGGATCCCCCAGTGGACCGAGAGGAAGACATATGAAAGTGATGTGTTGCGTTGGCCTGGTTCTGTGGCATGCCTGCCACGCCGCACCTAAACTCTACTCGCTGCTATTTACACACGTGCGTGGGGGGGGGGCGGGGGGGAGGTTCTGGAGGGTAGTGGGGTTCTGGGAGTTGACAGGACAGGGTGGGACGTGGGGTTGTTTTTCTTGAGCCTTTTGCCTTTTTCCTTTTCTTGATTGGACACTTATGCATGTGTAACAAACTGTGTCATGACTGTTGGTGGTGATCTCCGGATTGTGGGGAGCCACGATTTCATTGCCTGACTTGCCCAATAAAATTGTTGTGAAAAAAAAAAAATGACCTTTCCTTGGAGGCGCAGGTATCGAAGCTGGTAGCTGGCTGTCTAGCCATTATTAGACTCCTGAGAAAAATTCTTCCACTATTCCCGCCTCCCCGCCCGGGTAGAGGTGGTATGCTGCACTGTGCTCCCGGATCTTTCGACTCTGGCCGGGTTTGAGGGATGGGAGGCCATTGGTATCTCGTTACTGGGCCAGGTAATGTCTGGCACTACCCTTAAATCCTTTCAGGAGCTCCGCGCGGAGTTCCACATGCCTCAATCCCAGTTCTTCCGCTATCTACAACTGCGTCATGCACTCGCCCCTAGTATCGCCAATCTGGAGTCTCTCCCCGAGTTCAGTCCGGTCGAGGCGAAGGTCTTTATGGGAGACCTGGAGGATAGAAAGGTCTCCCGTATCTACCAGACACTGGTCACTCACTGCTCCTCTACTCTGCTCCCCCTCCGGGCGGCATGGGAGGTGGATGTGGGCCCTCTAGACGAGGATGATTGGAGGGATGCCCTGGAATCCCCGCGAGGGGCCGCTATCGCTGTGCGGCTTCAACTTATCCAATTTAAGTACCTTCACAGGGCCTATTACACCCGAGAGCGACTGTGGAAAGCAGGATTGATTGAGTCTCCGGAGTGTTTGCGCTGCGGGGCTACACCGGGTTCTCTGCTGCATACGGTGTGGTCATGTGCTAGACTGTCTGGCTTTTGGAGGGGTGTGTGGGGCTGCTTGTCCGAGGTCCTGGGTTGGGATCTCCCCCGCACTCACCGGCTGGGGTTGCTGCATGTTATGGAGGGTATTGGTGGGAACATCTACAAACGCCACTTACTGTTGTTAGGACTTGTTGTCGCTAAGAGGGATCTGGCCCGGGCATGGAAGGGAGAGAGGGCCCCCCCCTTGTCTGCGTGGAAGGCAGGGCTGGACTACTACATGGGGCTCGAGAAGCCGGTGTTTGAGGCAAGGGGCTACCCCCGTAAACACTTTAAAATCTGGAAGCGGTGGGCTGATTACAGGGGGCTGTCGTTGGATCCCCCAGTGGACCGAGAGGAAGACATATGAAAGTGATGTGTTGCGTTGGCCTGGTTCTGTGGCATGCCTGCCACGCCGCACCTAAACTCTACTCGCTGCTATTTACACACGTGCGTGGGGGGGGGGGGGAAGGGGGGGAGGTTCTGGAGGGTAGTGGGGTTCTGGGAGTTGACAGGACAGGGTGGGACGTGGGGTTGTTTTTCTTGAGCCTTTTTCCTTTTCTTGATTGGACACTTATGCATGTGTAACAAACTGTGTCATGACTGTTGGTGGTGATATCCGGATTGTGGGGAGCCACGATTTCATTGCCTGACTTGCCCAATAAAATTGTTGTGAAAAAAAAAAAATGATCTTTCCTTGGAGGCGCAGGTATCGAAGCTGGTAGCTGGCTGTCTAGCTATTATTAGACTCCTGAGAAAAATTCTTCCACTATTACCGCCTCCCCGCCCGGGTAGAGGTGGTACGCTGCACTGTGCTCAGCAGGTTAGATTATTGTAACTCTTTGCTGTTGGATTCTCCGAGCTATCTTATGGATAGACTCCAGAGAATCCAGTCTGCGGCGGCCAAACTAGCGCTGGGGTGGCCGACAAGAGCTTCTTCGTCTAAGGCCTTGGCCCAGCTACACTGGCTCCCGGTGAGACAGAGGGTACAATTTAAGTCTCTCTGTCTGGCCTTTAAGGCCCTGCATGCTTTGGGCCCAGTTGGCCTACAAAGGAAATTCAGGTGGCATGCTCCAGCCCGCAGCCTACGATCCTCCTCTGCTAGGTTGGTGACAATACCTAGGTTAAAGAAAACCAAAGCAGGAGGAAGATCGTTCGGCGTAGCCGCGGCGATATAGTGGAATGCCCTCCCGGCTGAGCTAAGACATACTTCCGATCTCCTCCTGTTTAGTAGGAGACTGAAAACACTGCTCTTCCCGAAACCTTAGCTCGCCATTGGCTGCCTCCATCGTTATGAGTCTGTCAGCGCCATGATGCCTTCTTTTAGGTGAAAGTGCGCTTTATAAATGTAATAAATAAAAAATAAATAAAATAAAACAACCCTCACCGGTGACATCTGAAGCGACTCCAGGCGCTACAACCCTCACTGATGACAGCTGAAGCGATTCTAGGAGCTACAATCCTCACTGAAGACACCTGAAGTGACTCTAGGCGGTACAATCCTCATCTCACCACCCATGATACCCGAATCTACTCTGGGTAGTGGAGGCCTGCCCACCTGAGACAGGTCGAGTCCTAACTCTTCACGTGCAGCGTGTCCTCAAGGCATGGCCCCAAACACGGTCCTGAGAAGACTTTGGGCAGGTCCCACAGAGGCTGCGCAGGACACGCTTCTCCTCAGGTCACAGAAACAGCTGGCTTCCTTCTTAACCCTGCCTATGAAAGAGGGTGGACACCATGTTCCTGGATTGACCTTTGATGCCGTCTGCTGGTGGCTGAGGTGTGCTCATGTCAAATGATGAACTGAGTTTGTGGCCCATGGACTCTTCTCCTCTATTAGGGCCTCTGCCAGAGGAAAAAACCCTAAAGTATCTAAGACACTAACGGCATTACAATGTCATGGGCGTGTCCCTTAAAGTTCAAGCTCTGGCAGCCAAACTGCTGGTGGCTCAGGAGGCTGGAAACATAAAATAATCACAGATGTGTGGAGGGAAAGCACACAACTTCTGCCCAATCAGAACAGGTACTCCTAGCTACCAACCAGTGGGTGGAGACAAAGCCGCTCTCTGTAGGACTCCTGGGCCGCAATCTCCTTCATTGCGCTAGGCACACATTTTAAAATATAAGCCCAGGCGCAATGAAGAGAAATGCGCCATACTATGATAAATGCCCCGCCCTGGGGCAGCTGCGCACACGTGCTGCCCTGAAGGCAGCACATTAAGGTGAAAAACAGAGCGGCTGCTTTACAGACGCTCAGCAATTTCACAGTGTAGGCGGCAACCCACAGAGGGGATTAGAGATCAGTGAGTGGCTGCACCAGTCTGCAATGGGATTTATGGGGGTCCATAGAACTCCCATGCCCACTCAAGAGGGCTGCTCTCAGGGTCCGCACTGGCAGTGCGCCATCTTTTAGGTGGCCTACTGTCAGTGTGCCTCCTGAGAGCTTCTTTGCCTCTGCGTCTGTGTCTGTGATATAAAAGATGCACAATTGATGGTCGGAATGCGGAACAAATCAAAATATTCACCCGCAGACACAGATCTTGGTTAAATCCATCATTCTTTTGCTCACCATGCCACCCCAGTTTAGACCCAGCCATATGCAAACCAGTCTTGACCCTGTGCCCCATGGGAACAGTCTAGCCCAAACTGCCAAGCCAGGTCCTCCCTGGACCGGAAACAAGCATCCTAGGACTAGTTTCGGGGTTTCACCCCTCTTCAGCCAGGATAGCTTGACTCCAGTGGCACAGTGAGCCCAGGACCCACTTCTGAGCCTACCCGGCGCACTTAGGGCGAGGAAGCAAAAGACACACAATGTATGGCATTGTTCTGCATTTTGTCCATCAATTGTTCTTTATGCATTTGTCACCCCGAGTGGGACGGGTATGCCCAGACGTTGGTCCCGTGCTCTCCATGCCACTGGAGTCAAGCTATCCTGGCTGAAGAGGGGTGAAACCCCGAAACCGTCATTGCTGCGCTAGGCCGGACCTAAAAAAGTCCGGTTTACGGACGTGGAACTATCTCCCACGTAGGTTAGGCACAGTTAACAAATTCTAATGAGACCTCGGAGTAATGAATAAATCATCCAAAAATAAATAATTTGTGCCAAAAATGAAACCACAGTCATTAAAGAAACAGAGTGAGGCGCTGTGATACCTCACAGGAGAAAGCACTTATGAGCAAGATTCGAGTTTCACAAGCCCTGAGGGCCAGTGATGGATAATGGTTAGTGCCCGCAGCAAAGAGAGGCCAGGAGAAGGCAAAAGTCTGATTGCCCCAGCCTCCTTACCCACAGACAGATGCGTAGACCCAGGAATAAGAGGACAGATGTCAGTCCCTCCCATCAAAGAGGCGTGTGAAGGGAGCTGGGCGCCAGTCCCATCAGACCTGAGTACCAGCATCCGAGGGGGTCTACCTCCCATCAAGGCGGCGTGTGAAGGGAGCCGAGTGCCAATCCCACCAGCCCCTGAGGACCAGCGTCAGAGGGTGTCTGACCCCCCATCAAGGAGGCGTGTGAAGGGAGCTGGGTGCCAGTCCCTCCAGCCCCTCTGGACAAACATCAGAGGTTGTCTACCTCCCACCGAGGATGCGTGGGAAAGGGAGCCAGGTGCCAGTACCACCTGCCCCTGAGAGCAAGCATCAAGTCAAGTCAAGTCAAGTCATAGAATTTGTATAGCGCACTACATACCCAGAGGGTTTCAAGGCGCTTAGGAAGGGGAGGAGGATTACTTGTCAAATATCCACGTTTAAAGTTGCTTTCTGAACGCTAGGTGGTTCTGGGTAAGGCGAAGGTAAGCGGGGAGTGAGTTCCATGTTTTAGCAGCCAGGTATGAAAAGGATCTGCCTCCCATGGTGGTCTTGTTGATGCGAGGAACAGTGGCGAGGGCTTGGCTGGAAGAACGTAGTTGGCGGGAGGGGGTGTAGAAGGACAGTCGTGAGTTGAGGCAATCTGGTCCGATGTCGTAGAGTGATTTGTGTGCGTGGGTAAGCAGTCGGAAAGTGATCCTCTTATTGACGGGTAGCCAGTGGAGGTCTTTAAGGTGACCAGAGATGTGTTCGTTGCGTGGGATGTCTAATATGAGCCTGGCTGAGGCGTTTTGGATTCGTTGGAGTTTCTTCTGGAGTTTTGCGGTAGTACCCGCGTAGAGGGTGTTTCCGTAGTCCAGTCGGCTCGTGACCAGAGCGTGGGTGACTGTTTTCCTTGTATCGGCGGGGATCCAGCGAAATGTTTTTCTGAGCATGCGAAGAATGTTGAAGCAGGAAGAGGATACGGCGCTGACTTGTTTGTTCATTGAGAGTGAAGAATCCAGGATGACGCCTAGGTTCCGTGCGTGGTCTGTCGGGATGGGTGCTTTTCCGAGGGCTTCCGGCCACCAGGAGTCGTCCCATGCAGAGGGGGATGTACCTAAGATGAGGACTTCTGTTTTGTCTGAGTTCAGTTTCAGGCGGCTTTGTTTCATCCATTCGGCGACTTCTTTCATTCCTTCGTGTAGGTTAGTTTTGGCGGTGCTGGGGTCATTGGTGAGAGAAAGGATCAGTTGAGTGTCATCCGCGTAGGAGATGATGTTGAGGTTGTGTTGGCGAGCGATGGCCGCAAGGGGGCTCATGTATACGTTGAAGAGGGTGGGACTGAGTGAGGATCCTTGTGGTACGCCGCAGATGACTTCAGAGGCCTCGGACTTGAATGGAGGAAGGCGGACTCTCTGGGTTCTTCCGGTGAGGAACGAGGTGATCCATTCAAGTGCTTTTCCTTGTATTCCGATGTTTCTGAGGCGTTGTAAAAGGGTGCTGTGGCAGACTGTGTCGAAGGCTGCAAAGAGGTCGAGGAGGATGAGGGCGACTGTGTCTCCATTGTCCAGTAGAGTTCGAATGTCGTCTGTTGCTGCGATGAGGGCGGTCTCAGTGCTGTGTTTTGCTCGGAAGCCAGATTGTGAGGGGTCGAGGGATTTGTTGGCTTCGAGGAAGGCGGCGAGCTGGTTGTTGACAGCTTTCTCGTTGACTTTGGCCGGGAATGGGAGAAGCGAGATGGGGCGGTAGTTTTTGAGTTCGGTGGGGTCCGCTGTTGGTTTTTTCAGAAGGGCGGTGATTTCAGCGTGTTTCCAGTCTTCCGGGAAGGTGGCGGAGTTGAAGGAGCAGTTGATGACGTCTCGGAGGTGCGGTGCTATGACGGAGTCTGCTTTGTTGAAGATGTGGTGAGGGCAAGGGTCTGTGGGGGATCCTGAGTGGATGGAATTCATCAGGCGGATGGTGTCCTCAGTGGAGATTGGGTTCCATTCGTTGAGGGTGTTCACGGGGGGAAGATGGTCAGCAAATGGTAGGGTGGGTTGGTTTCCGGGTTGGTTGTCAAAGCTGTTGTGGATGTCTGCAATCTTGTTGTGGAAAAATGATGCTAGGGAGTCGCAGAGGGTTTGAGAGGGGGTGATGTCGTTGGAGTTGGCCGAGGGATTGGAAAATTCCTTGACGATGTTGAAAAGTTCCTTGCTGTTGTGGGCGTTGATGTCAAGTCGATCCTTGAGTGCTGTTTTCTTGGCTTTTCGGATCAGTTGGTGGTGAGTGCGGGTGGCGCTTTTGAAGGCGTCCTTGGTGCTGGTGGTTGGGTCTTTTTTCCAGGCCTTTTCAAGGGAGGGGGTGTCTACCTCCCATCAAGGAGGCGTGTGAAGGGAGCCGGTAGCTAATCCCTGCAGCCCAAGTGGGGGAGCGAGCACAGGCGAGAGAGAGGTGAGGTGTTCCAGGTTTTTAGGTTGAGCCTGGCACCGCGCATCCGCTGCTCTGCGAGGCTTCTTGTAGCTACTCCATGTGGGTCTGACTCCTCCCACACATTTAATTGGCTTTTGTGTGTGTCTTTCTATAATGAAAGCATGCAAATGGCTAAAGGTGGGTGCCTGTCCCACCTCTTGAAATTTTCACTCCCATGGCGGTTTGCCTCAGCGGCGTGAGGGCTGCAGCTGTGGTGCCTCCATGTTTATTGGCATTAGGAGCACTCCCCCACCCTCTGCGCGCACAAACAGCGTTTCCCTCCCCCTAAGCATTCCGTGTGCATCGAGTGAGGCAGCACAAGCCCCCGGCACCCTCAGCAGCGTTTACTTTTTAGTTCATGTTTGATAAACGTGTTTGATAAATGTGTTACCGGACTGTGATGAAATAAACTATTTTCAGGATGATAAAGTGAAATTATTCATTGTGGTCAATGTTCATGCTGTGAAGTAGGGATAATTTACAGACTGTACATGCTCCATCCAGTACTAAAGTTCAGTTTTTTATGAACATGCAACATGTCATCCCATTCTGTAGTGGTATGAGAAGGCGGTGGCTGAAGTGGCTTTCACTTTGAGAATGAGTACACTGTTTACGGGAAAATGAGAGGCGCAACTAGAAATACTTGGGCAGGGCCAGGACTTATATATAAGGAGAACACGTCCCCTGCCAGCACATTTTCACAATCCCGACAACTGGCTTGACCCTTCCTGAAGGGTAAGAATTTCTGTTCATGCCGTGTTTGCGTTTGTGTCATCAGCAGTCTAAATGAAAGCTGCCTCCGATCAGTGCTTTTTAGGTCTCGCCAGGCGCAGCGCACATGCGCTACACTAGGAGATGGCCTCTTGGAATCACTCCAGACTTCCAAGAGACTTCTCTGTGTGGGTCAGACTCCTCCCACACATTCGACTGGCCTTTGCGTGTGGCTTTCAAAAATGAAAGCACACAAATGGCCAAAGGCGGGTGTATGTCCTGCCTTTTCTGTGAAAGTTCACTCCCATGGCCTATGGGTCCCTGGAGGGAGCGGAGCAAGCAGCGGCCTGCTGCATTCCTTAAATTCTTTCCAGGGCGCGTGCGCACACCACTCCCGGGCTTGTTTTATTACGTTTTCTCGCCAATGTTTACACTGCACTTCTAATGGTAAAACCGGCACAAACTGCTCGATATCTTCATGATGCCAATGAAGAAGTGAGAGACTCTCACTCTGGAGTGAAAACCCCTGTGGTAGTGTGACACTGTGCATCCGTGAAGTGTGACAAGGCATCCGCAGAGTGCGACATCCCCTTCAGGTAGTCAGGCATATCCACTGCTGCAGTGTGACAGCCCGGATCCTTGCACGGTGACAGCCCTTCCTCGTAGTGAGACAGTCCCGATGGAGAGACGGCCTCTGGCATATGACAGCCACTGGCTGCAGCCCCTCGCCCAGGGTCGAACCAGGAAGCAGCTGTAAGGTTTGTATTTAGGTTCACGGCTGACGCTGGGGTAAAAGATAGGTAGGAGGGCGGAAGATGTGTGCGTGGGAAAGAGCGCATGGGGTGGGCGTTGGCTCACGAGAAGCCGGGGATTCTGGCCTTGAGGCGGTGGGCATGTGGGAGGGCACTGCAGCATTTCTATAGTGCGTTCCTCCCTCTTGTCGCGGTCTGAAGGCGCTTTGCAGTGTAGCCGAGAAAGGAATACAGTTGCTTCAAGCAGCTGCATACGGTTGTCATTTCGGAGGCGTGACATGTAGCAATAATATCAATGCGTTTTGTGTAGCGCCTTGCACGACGCCTTATCCACAGAGTTCACGCGGAGAGAACTAAGAGCAACAACTCTGCACTGGCCCGCTTTGCCAGCTCTGGGGGCACCGCGTGTATTAAAATACCCAGGGAGAGAAAGCTGTCAATAGTGTAGCGCGCACAGCGAATGGGCTGCACAGCTCTATGCATCACCGCTGACCCATGGGTGCTAGAAGGCTTTACAAGAGCACCAAACTACAATAATACTCTTTCTGGCAGAATGTAGGGGCATTCGTGTGCCAGCACAGCCTTTGATATTCCCAGGCGTTGCAACCACTCCAAACGCACGGTAGTGTTTAGGCCTCTTATTTGTCACAACCTTACAAAGCTGCCATCTATACCAACGCAGTTGTGTCTCACAAAAGAATGAGGATCTTTTTGAAGTGTAGAATCTATCCTCATCTGTCTTACGATGCATTCCTTTTTTGGCTCGCCTTTTCTACTCCCACTCAATTCTCACAATCCTCACAGTCCCCGATAAGTCTTTCCTTTGTCATTTACTGTCTCCTCGCATTTTCCGCCATTCCATGTGTATCCTTTTCACTTCACTGTCTAGCGCACCCGTCGTTGCGCCGTCCTGCACTGAGCAAGATGTACACTTCACAGCCTCTTACAAAATGTGTTTTCTTTTCCTCCTCACATGCGGTTAGTGTTTCAGGTATAGGTCTGAAAATGAAATGTATCAAACAATTTAAGAACAGTAGATATTGTAGCACCCAGGATAACCTGCTTCATGGCTAAATACTTATAAGGTCCCAAAGGAGAGACCTACTGAAAGAGTAGCTATGCCAATGCTTGTTATTATTGCTTTTTAAACGTTGTGGGTATGGGAGGTGGAAGTGCTGCTTTGAGGTAATTTTGAGCATTTTACCTGTCCAGGTGTGTACTGCGCATTGCGAGGGGGGTCACAGCAGGTGCGGGTCTGCGTGGCAACGTCGTGGGTGGTTGACAGGTTTGAACCCTTTCTGGGTTGAGCAGTAAAGACACAGCAGGCAGCGGCTCGCGAATCCGTGATGCGGACTGGTCATGTGTCACAACTCTGGTTCCTGGTGGAAGGTGGTCGGTCTCCTTTTTCTCACTACAATATTCCATAAAATATCGGATTCCTTCTGCAGGCCTCTTTCAGTCCTGTCGATAATGACCAGATCATCCGCATTCAGTAAACATGCCAACGTCTGCCATTCATAAGGGGGCTCAACCCCCGTCCTGAAGCCTGTACTGTTGGTAAATCTGCTATAAACAGAGAGTAAACCAGAGGGGTGAGCCCCCGGGCGGGCCATGCTCGTTGGTATTTTTCGGGGACGCTTCCCTCAGTGTCTGTTATTGCCCTCGCCCCTTTCTGATGATGAGCTCTTGTAAAGGAGCTACCTGCTCCTAGCGATGCCTAGATTCAGGAGTGTTTCCCACAGGAATTGTTCATCTACCCAATGGAATGCTGCGCGGAAACGAGGAAGCAGCAGAAAGAGGGGTCCCCTGTCGGACTTCAGTGTGAGGCCCTCCTGGAACTCCCCCTGGTCTATGGGGGCTTGATGCTGCTCTGCCCATCTTTTGAGACTTTCCTCCATACACCCAGCACCATGCACATCTTTTAGGTACTTTACCAATGCTTATTCATCTACACACGCCTCAGCTGCCTGGTATAGTTCGCTTCTGTTGCTCCGCGCTCGTTAGCCCAGCATCTCTCCTTATAAACCCTTTTCCTATTATTAGTTTCTTATATCTCCGCATGCCTTTGGGGAGGATCCGGGAGCCTAGCTCATGATCAGATCTTATCTTCCAGCCCTTCTCCCATGTCCTTATCTGGCTTCTGCATTCCCCATCAACCATGGGTTCCTTCTTCGGACACCTACAATGGCCTCTCTTGCTTGCCTCCTGCTGGGATTATCTTCACCTTTAAACCTTCCCCAACCTGATAAGTCGATGACTAGACCAAGCTATGAAGTTTTCGGGTGTATCCCCCCACTGTAGGGCACCGAGGCTCTGTGGCCCCTCTAGGACAGGTCCTGCTCACCCCAAACCGGGACGGAGGTGCTGCGTCTCAGGAGAGACGAGACAAGCAATGTATGTTCATGTCAATGACATTTTTAAAGTGTGTTGATTACCCGGAGGTGTCCTGGCGCTAGCTAGTTCTCCTAATGGCCGAGAACGGAAAACAGATTTATTGAGACCAAATTATTGGGAAAAGAGTCACGTTTTTAAGCCCTTCCTGAAGGATGGAACTTCCGTGGCATCTTTCAAATGGAACAGCAAATCATTCCAAGCCTTTGCCGCGCAATGAACAAAGCTTCTGCCACCCCATCGTTTTTTTGTGCGCGGTACTAAGACCAGCTTGGCCCCCATTGATCGCAGTGCTCTTTCCGGGATACACCAGTGGAATCGCCGTTTTAGATAGTGTGGTCCCGTGCCTTCGAGCGCTTTAAAAACCACGCACAGAGCCTTGAAACGTACTCTGCTCCTTACCGTGAGCCAATGCAATTTTTTTATTTCATTAGAAATCGAAAATAATCTCGATGTACCAGTGAGCAGTCTAGCTGCTGCATTCTGCAACACGTGTCATTTGTTCGAGAATCATTGTTGAACGTTTAGGTAAAGACTGTTACAGTAGTCCAGTCTCGCCATTACAAGAGCAGTGACCACTGTTTGCCTGCTCCCCGGGGCAAGAACAGCAATATTTTACTGAGCATTCTCATAACAAACATTGTATTTGATGCCACTGAATTTACCTAGGGCCCAAAGGGAAACCCCAAACCCATCACCAAGAACCGACAATAACCAACAATAACTGACAATAACCGACAGCTCAAACGGTCATCATCTGGTCCCACCCCACCCGGTCGCTGCAGTCCACCGTGAGGATGGATCTGGACTTGATTCAACCCATCTATCTTCACTCTTGTTCACTTTTCACCACGTGGTAAAACACGCGCATGCGCGGCTGTAAGCTTGAAGAGCGCGCTCTGGCAATCACGTATGACACCAACACTCTCCTCCCATAGGTGCACCTCAGGACCAGGGGTCAGCAAAGTGCTCTACAAGCTCAAACAAGCATTTGCAATGCAATAGGTCTCGCATGTGCAAGAGTTGGAGCTACTGGAATTGCAAACACAAAAGCGGACGCCGTGCTGAAACAAAGCAGGGTGCCCGGATTGCAAACATGAAAGCGTGCGCCCTGCTGAAACAAAGCAGGGTGCTCGGGTTGCAAACACAAAAGCAGGCTCTATGCTGAAACAAAGCGGGGTGCCCGGGTTGCAAACACGAAAGCAGGTGCTATGCTGAAACAAAGAGGGTGCCCGGGTTGCAAACATGAAAGCGAGCGCCGTGCTGAAACAAAGCGGAGCCCTGGGTTGCAAACAAGAAAGCGGGCGCCTTGCTGAAACAAAGCGGGGTGCCCGGGTTGCAAACATGAAAGCGAGCGCCGTGCTGAAACAAAGTGGGGTGCCCGGGTTGCAAACATGAAAGCGAGCGCCGTGCTGAAACAAAGCGGGGTGCCCGGGTTGCAAACATGAAAGCGAGCGCCGCGCTGAAACAAAGCGGGGTGCCCGGGTTGCAAACATGAAAGCGAGCGCCGTGCTGAAACAAAGTGGGGTGCCCGGGTTGCAAACATGAAAGCGAGCGCCGTGCTGAAACAAAGCGGGGTGCTCGGGTTGCAAACATGAAAGCGAGCGCCGTGCTGAAACAAAGCGGAGTGCCCGGGTTGCAAACATGAAAGCGAGCACCGTGCTGAAACAAAGCGGAGTGCCCGGGTAGTAAACAAGAAAGCGGGCGCCGTGCTGAAACAAACCGGGGTGCCCGGGTTGCAAACATGAAAGCGAGCGCCGTGCTGAAACAAAGAGGGGTGCCCGGGTTGCAAACATGAAAGCGAGCGCCGTGCTGAAACAAAGCGGGGTGCCCGGGTTGCAAACATGAAAGCGAGCGCCGTGCTGAAACAAAGCGGGGTGCCCGGGTTGCAAACATGAAAGCGAGCGCCATGCTGAAACAAAGTGGGGTGCCCGGGTTGCAAACATGAAAGCGAGCGCTGTGCTGAAACAAAGCGGAGTGCCTGGGTTGCAAACATGAAAGCGAGCGCCGTGCTGAAACAAAGTGGGGTGCCCGGGTTGCAAACATGAAAGCGAGCGCCGTGCTGAAACAAAGCGGGGTGCCCGGGTTGCAAACATGAAAGCGAGCGCCATGCTGAAACAAAGCGGGGTGCCCGGGTAGTAAACAAGAAAGCGGGCGCCGTGCTGAAACAAAGCGGGGTCCCTGGGTAGTAAACAAGAAAGCGGGCGCCGTGCTGAAACAAAGCGGGCTGCCCGGGTAGTAAACAAGAAAGCGGACGCCGTGCTGAAACAAAGCGGGGTGCCCGGGTTGCAAACACGAAAGCAGGCGCTGTGCTGAAACAAATCGGGGTGCCCGAGTTGCAAACACGAAAGCAGGCGCTGTGCTGAAACAAAGCGGGGTGACCGGGTTGCAAACAAGAAAGCGGGCGCAGTGCTGAAACAAAAAATGGTGTCTATATACAAGTTATGTGCGTGGCAGGCAATGAAGGGGGGGGTGATTTACATATGTTCCATAGAATTGAATTGAGAGAAAACACATGCAAACTAATCCTGATTTGTATGTTTTAGCATTATGCTGCAGCGGACTCCTTCCTAGCAAGAGCTCTGGTAGCTGAAATGGCAATGGTCTCTCATGGCCTGCATTGCCGATTGCTCCAGTGCATTCAATTCCAGTCTGGCTTTGGGCTTCCCAGCAGGTTGAGTTCCATGTTTAACGCGTCACAGCCTGACGTCAGAGCAGTAAGGCCACCGTCCGCTGTCTCCAGCCCTGAAGAGTAATTCCCACTGATGCTGAACAGCGAATCACGGATTTATGTTTCAATTTAAGGTCCCAATAAATGCGCATCACAAACCCTCGCTGTAACCACAGCATTCGATCATTCAAATGACTAAAATATTTGCAGGGGGTGGGGGCTGGTAAACACCTCGCCCCCACAATTACAACTCCACAACGCATCCAGACATCCTCCATGAAGCAACGCGCTGCACCCCAAGACGTCAAATACCCGCAACTCGGAATAAGTGAGGGCCCCAAAGATGCCCCCTAAGCACCAGACAGATCCCCAGGGGACAGACCGCAGTGACCTTCAAACTGGGTTTTGTCCACTTCTAGGACAGCTTGAGTTCAGTCAGGGCGGCGCCTTCAAGGTGTTTTAACCATCACTTAGCCTGAGTCAGAGTCATAAGTGACCCTCATCACGTTCAGGATGGGCCGCTGATGCCCCTGTGATCCTGGGTAGATGTTCATTACACAGACCGAAGGAGTCAGGCCCTCTCCTGCACTGGGGACGAGGTGCTGAGGAGACAATTCTGCCTTGGGGACACCCTGAATCCCAAGCCGGGGGGCGGGGTTGTGGTGGGGGGGTCTCCCCTCTGGGCTTCCACAGAGGAGCTGAGGTACACGGGGGCTCTGCCATCAGTAATCAGACCCCGGCCCTTGCAGCCATGAACGCCAATCTGGGGGGAAAGAACCGTAGAAAGAGGAGAACTTCAACCAGCCAGGTAAATCATGTTTGAGCATCAACTCAATATTCAGGGGAAAGAAAACTTCCTTCCAACTTTAGTCAACAAGAAAAAGCTCTTTCCACTAGCGCTCTCCTGAGTGAGCGGTTCTTCTCAGGTTCAGGAGTGCGCCCCAAGGTTAGTTTCAGCAGGAGCTCTCTATGGGGGTGCGCACCTTGAACCTGTGCACCCCGGCGCACTGACCGACTTCACCACCCAAGCATCGGCCGCGAGTGCAGTGTGGGCGGAGCTCAGAGAGGGACAGAACCTTTCTACGGATAAGAAATTCATGAGTCTGCATGTTCCAGGCAAGGACCGCACAGAAACTATGTCACCCCATTTATAAGGGATTTCAGGCACACTCACCACTGCTTCCGTCCCATTAACGCCACGTACCCAAAAGAAACTTCCGATCTGCCAACCTCGCACTGGCCGAAACCCCGCGAATCCACAGAGACAGAGCAGGCAGAAGATCGTTCTCTCACGTTGCAACCGAGGCCTGGAACGAGCTATCGGCAGACATCAGACGCGCCCCCTCCCTGAACACCTTCAGGAAGACTCTCAAAACCTGGCTCTTTGGCTAACAGATGAGCGTACCCCCCCCCACCCCCACCCCAGCGCCTTGAGACCCTCACGGGTGAGTGGCACACTTACAATTCCCTGATTGATTGAATGAAGGGGTAGAGTTCCCAGCTCGTTATAATAGATTAACAGGTGGTCTGGGACACGCTCTTCCAAGCTGGAGGGCAGTCAAAATGGGGCTCAAAATCTAGACAACACAATTAATTGAATTGCCCGCTTGTCTGACAGCTGTTCTCCACCAGAACCATAAATCACAAACATTTGCAATGCAAACTCGCACAAGTGCGAGACTTTTGTGCCACTCGCATTTAGCAGTAAAACTTGTAAGCCAAAGCGCGGGTGCCGCAAGTGCTTAAAAATTAAAGAAATAGATTTTTTTCTATTTCTTTACTTTTCAAGGAATGGCGGCACCCGCGCTTTTGATTACGATGTTTACAGCTAAAGTGCGGGTGCAGCCATTGTAACTAAAGTAACCAAATAGAAATAAAATGGCCCCTGCACGCTTTTTTTTCCTATTTGTTTACCTTTGTTACAATGACGGCACCTGCGCTTAGGCTTTGAACATCTTCAGCTAAAGGGCGAGTGCTGAGATTGCTTGAAACGTAAAGAAATAGAATTCAATTTCTTTGCTTTTGAAGTAATCGCACCACCCACGTTTCAGATTAAGCTGTTTAAAGCTAAAATGTGGGTGAAGCACAGTAAAAAAAAATTACATAAATAATTTTTAAAAAGGCATGCAACCACAATTATTAGTGCTGGCCATGCTAGCTGAATTAAGAAAAAAACAAAAGCAGGCAGGATAAAGGCCATTAACAAAAGAGTGCTTGGAGTCTGTAATCGAAAGCTGGCAAGTAACAACACATGTAACATGGTGTGTCCTGATGGGAGGTAACAACAGAATAGAGGGACTAATAAGCCTGTTAACAAATTAAAGGCCAACCTTTCCAAAGGATAGTGACAGTAGCCAATTAAAAAGATGGGCAGAGAGTGGGCGGAGCTTGCAGTTCATAGCTGAATACAGCATGGCTCGAAGAAACAGCGAAAGCGCTGCCTAGGCGAGGCCTAAAACGGAAGGAAACCACTGTAGAAATTAAGAAAGTCAATGTGATAGAACTGTGGTACTGTAGATAACCGGAGTAAGTACCTCTAGCGGATTCCGCCAAGGTAAAGTGCATCACAGGTGTACGCATGACACACTCCGACTACTCCAACTCCTGTGAATACCACATGCATCGTTAATAGGGCGGGCAGAACAGAGCAGCGATGCCACTTCCAGTGAAGTAGTGTGGCTCACTGGTTAGAGGCGGCAGACCCGAGAGCAGAGGACGGCCCGGGACCAGGGTTCGATTCCCGGCGCGGCAGGTTTCTGGACCAGGGTCAGTGGACTCGATAATTCTCTCGCCTCGGTGCCCACTCTGATCAGCGATCACACTTGGCAACTCTGGGCATTAGCTTGCCTCATCTTCACTAACGGCCCCACCAGACCGCCGGGGATGCCTGGTCTCACCCTGGAGATACCCATTAAGGGACCATCTCTCAGGGAAGCCAGGAAGGGTTTCGCAGCGGTCGAAGCGCCTTGGGACCCTACGGATAAGTAGTGCGCTATATAAATGCCTATACATTTACATTTACAATTATGTATAGATGTTGAACTACCACTTCAAGTACTAGATACACAGTAAGTACCAGACGCAAAGCAGTGGTGCCAGTAACAGGTGCTGAGAGGGCTCCAGTCAAGGGCCCTCAAATTACAACATCCTTGTGTTTGAGCCAAGGGTGGCATTTGTCCAGTTGGCCAAATGCCATAGACAGCAGGTGGTACCAGTCAGGCCTGCCGCCGGGACAGATGGGCTGAGGGCAGATTCTCAATTATGTTCCCAGAGACTAGTGCAATACCTGTAAAGGCACATTACATCCTCCTCCTCAGATTAACACAACAGGGCATGTGGGGGCACAGCCACCATCCTGCAATATCAACTCCCCTCAAGCGCCAGGTTGGCACAGGTATATCTGGTGCCTCCCTCGCCAGTTTGGGTACTTGCAGAAATCCGTACGGAAGTGCACACAGTATGACATCTTACAAGGTCCTGGTAAGGAAGGCGGGACTTCCTTTTACAAGGGTAGACTTTGAATGACAACGCATCAGTCAGGTGATTATGTACTGCGGCCTTCTGTCGTGGACTGGACCCCGGACATAGTCCTGCAGTGATGGAGAACAGGAAGTACCGCCAATAAATAGGAAGTCCTGCCATGGGCAACACGGCACACGGCCTTTGAGCAGAAGGCGCACCCACGAAACGTAGCGCCCAGCTGAGGCGTCATGACGTCTGGCTGGCGTATCACGACATTCTGCCACGATGCAGAAGTCCAGGAACTCTATCCACGTGCCTGAACCCCTTTGGAAGGAAGGTTTGCAGGAAGGGGAAAATCTCCCCTCGTGCCTGGACCCCCAGGGAAGCAAGGTCGGCGGGAAGGGAGAGCTCTCGCCTTGTACCTGGACCCCTCGGGAAGGAAGATCTGCGGGAAGGGGGAAGTCTCGCCACATGCCTGGACCCCCAAGGAAGGAAGGTCTGCGGGAAGGGGAAACTCTTGCTATATGCCTGGACATCTCGAGAAGGAAGGTCTGCGGGAACGGGGATCTCCACGTGCCTGGCCCCACAGGAAGGAAGGTCTGCAGGAAGGGGGAACTCTCGCCACGTGCCTGGTACATGCAGTAAGAAAAGGAACAACCACTTTCCGGATTTTCTGGCTTTGGTATCATCAAGTACGACCACGGAACAGTAACTCCAAGTGCCGACGACACCCAGCTCATCCTCTCCCTCACCAAGGACCCACACACTGCCAAAACCAACCTCCACGAGGGAATGAAGGCAGTCGCCGAGTGGATGAGGAGCAGCCGTCTGAAACTGAACTCGGACAAAATAGAAATCCTCATCCTAGGTTCCACCCCCTCTGCGTGGGACAACTCCTGGTAGCCGACCACACTGGGAGCAGCCCCAGCACCCATGGACCACGCACGCAACCTGGGATTCATCCTCAACTGCTCCCTCTCCATGTCAAAGCAGGTCAACGCCATCTCATCCTCCTGCTAGAACACCCTCCGCATGCTCCGCAGGATCTACAAATGGATCCCGACCGAAACAAGATGAACCGTGACCCAAGCCCTCATCAGCAGCAGACTGGACTACGGCAACGCACTCTAAGCAGGAAACCCGGCCAAACACCTGCGACAATTACAACGCATACAGAATGCCTCAGCCCGACTGATCGTCAATGTCCCCCGCCGCAGCCACATCACCTCCCACCTAAGAGACCTGCATTGGCTCCACGTCAACAAGAGGATCACCTTCAAACTCCTCACCCACGCGCACAAAGCACTCCACAACACCGGACCAGCCTACCTGAACGACAGACTCAACTTCTACACCCCCGCCCGCCAGCTCCGCCCTGCCAGCCTCGCCCTTGCTGCAGACCCATGGATCCAACGAATAACCTCCGGCGGTAGCTCCTTCTCCTTCCTCGCGGCCAAGACCTGGAACACCCTCCCCACCTATCTACGGCAGACCCAAGACCTGCTCACTTTCAGAAGACTCCTCAAGACCAGGCTCTCCGAGCAGTAGCAGCACCTCCCCACCTCCCCCCCCCCGCCCCCCAGCGCCCTGAGCCCCTCACGGGTAAGTAGCGCGCTCTACAAATTCTCTGTTTGATTGATTGATTGATTAAAGGAAGCTCTCCTGAATAACGAAAATTGACAAGAAGCCACGTCACATAACAGGAAGTCCCACTTTCCTGACAGTAATAAGCTTCTCTGCTATCCAAGCTTTTGAAAACAGACAAGTCTTATTCCCTTATTTGAAGTCTACAAGAAGTTTGGGAGGGTCAGGGGGTATGTGTGGTTTCCCTTTGAGGTAATCTTCTGGGTGAGGTAAGTGAAACAGTTGTACTAACCAAGGTGCTTCAAGTCCTCGACTCTCGCTTCCGAGGAGTACCGTGTGCCTATCCCAGAGTGTCATAAGTTGTACATTTCAAATTGTCAAAAAGAAGGGAAGGAGGCGGCATTATCTAGACTTGGACCCAAAGAACCCAGAGAACGTACACACCTTTACTGTACAATACAGGGTCCACAGGAGTACATAGGGGCCCCTGTCTCACAACATACAAAGTGGCCCCAGGATCAAATCAAGGCAGGCTCCAGACAGATATGAATTCAGCCTCCAACTGCCAATCGACACGCCATCCTGCACCAGGTTGATGGCCAGACAGTAGTCCAGTGACCTAGTTCCATAAATATAGGAGTAAAGAGGCCGCTTACAGGCTTGTGACTCTCTCCAGCCATCTTCCAACACTTGGGACGTCCCAGGAGCCAGCAGCGATGCAGACCATGACTCAGCAGCGATGCAGACCATGACTCAGCAGCGATGCAGACCATGACTCAGCAGCAATGCAGACCATGACTCAGCAGCAATGCAGACCATGACTCAGCAGCAATGCAGACCATGACTCAGCAGCAATGCAGACCATGACTCGGGAACAATGTAGACCATGGCTCAGCAGCGATGCAGACCATGACACATCAGCGATGCAGACCATGACTCGGGAACAATGTAGACCATGACTCACCAGCGATACAGACCATGACTCACCAGCGATGCAGACCATGTGACACACCAGCGATGCAGACCATGACACACCAGCGATGCAGACCAGGACTCACCAGCGATGCAGACCATGACACACCCGCGATGCAGACCAGGACTCACCCCCGATACAGACCAGGACTCACCCGCGATGCAGACCAGGACTCACCCGCGATGCAGACCAGGACTCACCCGCGATGCAGACCAGGACTCACCCGCGATGCAGACCAGGACTCACCCGCGATGCAGACCAGGACTCACCCGCGATGCAGACCAGGACTCACCAGCGATGCAGACTATGACACACCCGTGATGCAGACTATGACACACCCGTGATGCAGACCAGGACTCCCCCGCGATGCAGACCATGACTCACCAGCGATACAGACCATGACTCACCAGCGATACAGACCATGACACATCAGTGATGCAGACCATGACTCAGCAGCGATGCAGACCATGACTCAGCAGCGATGCAGACCATGACTCAGCAGTGATGCAGACCATGACAGACCGGCGATGCAGACCGTGACTCCGCAGCGATGCAGACCGTGACTCCGCAGCGATGCAGACCGTGACTCAGCAGCGATGCAGACCATGACTCAGCAGCGATGCAGACTATGACTCAGCAGCGATGCAGACCACGACTCAGCAGCGATACAGACCATGAATCACCAGATATTGACCATGACACACCCGCGATGCAGACCATGACTCAGCAGCGACCATGACACACCAGCGGGACCTTCTTCTTGCATCAGTGTTTCAGAACGTGTTTGGCCACTATGAAGCCAGAGAGATGAGGTTAAATGGTAACAGTAAAGCAAGATCCTTCTTAGTGTCAACTAGGAATCCACAATTTTCTGGAGGCCTCATCTGGAGCACTGTGCCTGGTTCTGGAGGGCTCATCTGGAGCTCTGTGCCCGGTTCTGGAAGCCTCTTCTGGAGCTCTGTGCCCGGTTCTGGAGGGCTCATCTGGAGCTCTGTGCCCGTTTCTGCAGGCCTCATCTGGACTTCTGTGCCCGGTTCTGGAGGGCTCACCTGGACTTCCGTGTCTGGTTCTGGAGGGCTCACCTTGACTTCTGTGCCAGGTTCTGGAGGCCTCATCTGGAGCTCTGTGCCCGGTTCTGGAGGCTTCATCTGGAGCTCTGTGCCCAGTTCTGGAGGCCACACCTGAAGCATACTTGTGTATGCACTGAGCGTGCAGTGTTTACACCCACCTCTCGAAGCAGCTCAACAGACCTCTGGCACCACACCCTCACTCCTACCACAAACAGGCCTCTGCCACTGTGCTCTCCCCCAACCACCAACAGGCCTCTGGCACTGTACCCTCACCCAACCACCAACAGGCCTCTGGCACTGCGCCCTCACCCCACCACCAACAGGCTTCTGGCACTGAGCCCGCACCCCACCACCACCCCAGCCTCATGTGTCTTCGAAAACCATATGAAATCGAGTCAGCAGCCAGAGCTCCAGGAGCTTCATTAGCAGACATCAAAGGTGGCCTACCTCTGACGGGGGCTGAAGTGGCAGCGTGCAGCCCTTGCTCGCTCGGTGGGTAAATGGCCCAATCATCATTAAGAGCTGGAACGTAAAGGTCAGGCGGTAACTGAATCATATGCCCATTGGTTTCATCAGCGAGGTGTCCGCGTGCTCTAATGAATGTGATCTCAGCCACCGGGCAGAACTTTCCCTCCTCTCATCCTACAGGCCATCTTTCTGGCCAGACCCATTGTCCTTCGAGCAGGATCCACCATGCTTTTAGCAGGATGCACCATCCCTTTAGCTGGATCAGCCATCCTTCCTGCAGGGTCCACCATCATTCTAGCAAAACTCAACATGCTTCTCGCGGGAACCGTCCATTCTCCTCACTTCCCTATGCCCCTGGCCCCTCCTGCGCATGGTGGCCCGCCATTCCCCTGCAACATGAGCGTGGTGGCCCACTATTGACACGCGCATGTGGTGGCTCGCCATTTCCTGAGCCGGGTGCATAGTGACCCCTCATTTCACTCCCCATGCGTGTTATGACCCTCCTACGAGCATAGTGAACCCCATTTCCCTTCCCCACAAGCGTAGTGACCCCTCATTTCCCTCCCCCATGTATGTAGTGACCCCCATTTCCCTCCCCCACACGTGGTTGAGTCCCCCATTTCCCTCCCCCACACGCGTAGTGACCCCCCCCCATTTCCCTCCCCCACGTGCACAGGGACCCACCATATCCCTCCCTAATGCACGTGGTGACCCACCAATTCCCTCCCCCTTGCCGCACGTGTGAGGACCCGCCATTTCCCTCTACCTCGCCACGCACATGGTGACCGACCACTTCCCCCATGCTCTCATGGTGACCTGCCATTTCCCCCCATGCACGTGTTGTGAGCCACCATTCCCTCCCTCAGCATGGGGACCCAGCGATCCTCCCCTGCGTGGTGACCAATTATGGGGACCTGTACCCCTCATGGATTCTATCTCCCTTCCTACAGGATTCATCTTACTTCTAGAGAGTCCCAAATAACAAATGCTCCTGATATGATACCGAGAAACCGTTCTGACAGCAGCCAAGATCGCAGTTTCAACGGGGTTCGATCACCGTTCTTGCAAGATCCATTGTTTAATTTCGCACTCTGAAGGTATCAGAGCGATTTACAAGTTAAGTGAATATGTTTACTAGAATTACAGGTTACCGGCTCCAGTCCCTAAGGTTAATTACTTGGATTTTACCATCGACAACAAGCTTTCTCTTGTAGCCCAAGTGTCAGGAGTCACCTCTGCCTGCTTTGCAGTCCTCAAGTGGCCAAAGAAAATCCTCTGGCTAATCCCACCGTCTGCTCAGAGGACTACCCTGCAGGTCGGTGATCTCCAGATTTGATTCTGGTAATATACTGTATCTGGGTGTGGAAAAGACCTCTGTCCGCCGTCTCCAGCTCATTCAGAATGCAGCAGCCGCCTGCTTTTTCAGTTGCCTCGGCACACTTCTATCTCCCCTTTGCTTCATCAATTCCCCTCGCTCAAGGTTAGCAAGCGCATCGAGTTCAAGGCCCTTTGCTACATGTTTCGAGCTCAGCACAGCTTGGGTCCCTTGTACATATGAAACCTTGTTAAGCCTTATCTACCCTCTCGCACACTGAGATCAGCTAACCTTTCTCTCTTTTCCGTCCCCAGATTGCGGCTGACCCGTATGGGTGGCCGCTTGTTCTCTTTCCTAGGACCCAAACTGTGGAATGCCCTTCGGGACCTGCCAATCTCTCCTGGCTTTTCAAAAAGCTAAAGACCTTTCTTTTTAGTCAAGCTTAATGCTAACTTACTCTTTACCTTGCTTGTCTCTCTTTTCAGCGCAGAGAATCCCTGATGGATAACTGCATGCTTTATAAATCTTGTAAAATAAATAAAATACAGGTGGGGATTCGTACCGGTAAAAACAGTCAATGAAAAAGTAACGAACAATACAGCATTAGTAACAGATTAGACTCTGAACGTGTCAGGCAACAGCCTCAAAGGATCCCGTTGATGGAGGTTGGATCTTTGGGAAACATGGCTGTTAAGCAGTAGAGATTTGAGGTCTGATTTGAAGCAAAAAAAGGAGTGTCGCCTCGGAGATCTTTAGGGAGTGAGTTCCAAACCCTAGGAGCATTTCCTAAGAAAGAGCGCACCTGGGAGGATTTCTCCTTCGGGTTAGGAGGTATGAGCAGAAGAGAGTTAGATGTTCTCAGGGCCTGGCTTCTTCCTGCTCTCGATAGTTGGGTTTCTAGGTATTTGGGGCTTTCTGTGTGAAAGGCAATAAGAGTGATTCAAACTGTCTTGGGAAGCCAAGTGACTCTTGAGGGCAGGAGCGATGTGATCGGAGTGTTTGATTCCTGTGAGGAGTCTGGCAGCCACATTGAGAACTGTTCTTAGGGGCGCAAGCTGACGAGCTACCGTGATGATGGCGTTGCCGTAGTCCAGTTGGAACACCGACTGCACTGCAGTCTTACGGCTGTCATGGGGAATAAAAGGTTTGATTTTCTTGAGATGCCTTTGGCTGAGTTGTTGATGTGCTCCTTCATGGACACGTTTTGTCCAGAGTGATCCCACAGACTTTACGGAGTCAGAAAGTGAGCGGGAACAGTTCAGTGCATCCACATTATTGAGCCATTCCTGGATCGGTAAAGGTTTATTTTTAGGGGAAAAGATTAATAGTTCAGTCTTGTTGGGTTTCAGCTTTGGGGGATCAGTGTTTAGCCAGGTTTCAATCTTATTTAGTGTGTTAGTCAGATGCTGGATGTCTCCGGGTGATGTTATTTTGTAGTAGAGTTCTGTGTCGTCAGCATATAGGCCATATTTGACCCCCTGATTGGTTCCGAATAGTGGTGAGGGGTTCGATGAAGAGATTAAATAGGGCTACAGAGAGGATTGAGCCTTGAGGCACCCCTTGTGTAACAGGTGCAGGCTTCGAGAGACAGCTGTTGATTTTAGGCCGAGCCTGGGCAGTGCATGCGCGGCTGCGAGGCATGCAGTAGTGGAGTATGGCTTTGAAGCCCCGTCCACTCACTACCCATATTATTAATTGGCTCGTGTCATTCTCCCTCGCAAACACTGGCTTCTGAGTCATTATTAGGTTTGTTAGTCCCTCCGTGGTACCGCCTTGTCTGCATTTTTTACCTCCCATAACAACTGTGCCTTTTACTGGTATTGTTACATTGTCTGCTTTATAAGTCAGTGAGCACTATTTTATTTAATGCTCTTACCCTATTCCACCCACTACCGTGCAGCACGCCACCCACTTTTATTTACATTTTCACTAATTGCAGTCGCTTTAACTATAGCGGCTGCTTTTTTTTATTTATTTCTTTTAACAACACAGGCCGCATTTAGCGTCCACACTTATTTATTTGTTTAAAAGCACCCATGTGGCATTTTTATATTCATAGTGGCCGCGCCCCTTTCTTTACACAAATTGCGTCTAAAGAAAGGTGCCCAGCCGACAGTAAAGTGTATGACAGCACTATTTTTAGCACCTGTTGTGATGGTGTAGAAGTAGTATTTGTAGGACCTGTCGTGGTGGTGGAGACAAAAGACACTCAAAAAAACGATGGATTTAGGCCCAGATCTCTGTACTGGGGTGAATGTATGACATTGTTCTGCATTCTGTCCATCATGTGTTTTTTGTGCATTTGTCACCCCGAGTGGTACAGGTATGCTCAGACGTGAGTACCGTGCTCTTCATGCCACTGGAATCAAGCTATCCTGGTTGATGAGGGCTGAAAGCCAGAAACCGGTCCTAGGAAGCTTGTTTTCAGTCCAGGGAGGACCTGGCCTGGCAGTTCAGGCTGGACTTTTCCCATTGGGTGCAGGATCAAGACTGATTTGCATATGGCTGGGTCAAAACTGGAATGGCACGGTTAGCAAAAAACGATGGATTTAGGTCCAGATATCCGTACTGGGGTGAATGTATGACATTGTTCTGCATTCTGTCCATCAATTTTTCTTTTTGCATTTGTCACCCGAGTGGGACAGGTATGCTCAGGCGTGGGTCCCGTGCTCTCCATGCCACTGGAGTCAAGCTATCCAGGCTGATGAGGGCTGAAAGCCCGAAACCGGTCCCAGGATGCTTGTTTCCGGACCAGGGTGGACTTGGCTTGGCAGTTCGGGCTGGACTGTTCCCATTGGGCACAGGGTCAAGACTGATTTGCATATGGCTGGGTCCAAACTGGAATGGCATGGTGAGCAACAAACTATGGATTTACAGCTACAGGGTACTGGTGACCTGGATCCAGCAGGGAGGTGATCCGGGAGTCCCTTCTGATGCCTCAATCTGATCCCGAAGCCTCAGGGCTCTGGTGATCAGGATCCAGTGGGGAGGTGACCCGGGAGACCCTTCGGATCCCTCAATCTGGCCCAGTGATGGTGCTTCGGCAGGGCAGACTCAGCCACAAGGGGAAGAAAGATCTGCACATTTGAATCAAAGGAAAGGAGTAAACCCTAGATCCAGCTGGCATGAAGACTAGAATCCGAACAGCCACTTGAAGTGAGGTTTACCTACAGGGTAGGACACGGCGGGTCAGACCCAAAGCCCCCTCGGTGGGTCGCAACCATTGCCCCTGCTGGACGGGTAAACCACCTGCGTTGTGGCTGGTGAAGGACACGAAACCTGCTCAGGAGAACCCCTCTGTTCTAGACTTCCAAAGGTACGTGAAGCGCCCCTGGCACACGTGGATCAGAGCTCGGCACCAGGAGCAGCCACTATCCGGGCACATCTGGTGCCGTTGAGGGAACTCCCAAAACCACACCTACAGCAGCTGCAGCAACCTGGGTTGTATTACTGGCGGTCAGAATGAGTGCCAAGGGCACACTTGTGGGTGTTTCTGTGGTTCTTTAGTATTTACTTGGAGATCGTGGTGCCAAGAGCCAGGTTTGAAGCATCACCATCTAGAAAACATTAAAGGGGCGTGAGGGGTGCCGGAGGCAGGCATGTCCTCAAGAGGTAACACCTTCCGCTACCGCCCAACAGCACCATGAACTCTCCAAAATAAATACGGTCAGCATCCGCACAACACACAAATGGACGGCAGGCTGGTGCACTGAAGGGGGAAGGCCAAGAACAGAGGAAAAGAATAGGAGAGGACCTCTTCTAGGTAGGGGTTGGCTCTTGGCACGTGGTGGTGAAGACAAGAGCAGGGTACCACGGCTCAGAGCACGGGGCAGCTTCAGACCGTCCTCTGAGCATCCTCAGGAGAGGGGCAGATGAACACAGTCAACATGATACAACACATCGCTCAACCAACATGCTTCAAACACCACAACTATGACATCGTCTTCTCAACAGCACCAGCAATGTAATGCAAACCACACACATATTCAGGACCAGACAGACCATCTCTATCCCCCTTCTCAGCATCTATCAACAAAACAAAGTCAACCCAGAAGAGAAAAACTAAACCTACAGATGCTTCAAAGACTTTTCCTTCGGCAACCTATGCATTTATTTATTTATTACATTTATATGGCGCAACAGCTACCCTGAGGGTTTCCCGGTGCCTTGGATCCGAGTTTTACCAGGTGTAATGGAGTATAAGGTAGAATTTGGAAATTTGTTGGTTAAATAACCATGCTTTGATGCCTTTACGGTATTTGATGTAACTCGGTTCAAGACGTAGTTTCAGTGGTTGTGAGTTCCACAGAACCGGGGCCAGGTAAGTAAAAGAATGTCCGCCCAATCGCACCCGTTTAAACCTAGGGACAATAAACTTTGCCTGACTTAATGACCTGAGATTGCGGGATGGTATGTATTTCTGCGCCAGCTTACATACGTAGGCAGGCGCTACCCCAGCGTTTATCCTGAACAGGTAGCATAGTGCTTGAAATTTGACTCTGTTGCCTATCTTGAGCCAGTGTAGTTTCCTTAGGTGTTCAGCAAAACACGCGCTCGTCCAGGGAGATGGAGAAGTAGCCTTGCCGCCGTGTTTTGGACGGCCTGGAGTCGATGAGTGACCTCTTTATTGGCTCCTAGATATAGGATATTCCCGTAATCTAGTCTTGAGCCAATCAAGGCCTGTATTACTGTTCTCTGTGCCCCTTCGGGGAGTTGCCACAGGATTTTTCTCAGCCATTTAAGAATGGCGAAGCATGTTGAGGCAGTTTTGGCAGTTTGCGCGCGCATTGACAGTTTGTCGTCGATGATCACCCCTAGGTTGCGGGCGGATTGTACCGTAACCGGGGTTGGGCCCATTTCCGTGGGCCAGTGTGCTGGTCCCCAGAGTTCCTTATGATCTCCAAAGATGAGTAGCTCGGTTTTTTCCCCATTTAGTTTTAATTTCTTGGTATACATCCAATTCGCCATTCTCAGTAACCCAGAGCGAAGAGAGGAGATGTTGGATTTGTCGGTTGTAGATAGGGAGAATACTAATTGTGTGTCGTCCACATAGGAATAATTTGTGAGGCCCATTTCCTCTGCAATTTTTGCTAAAGGGGTAACATAAATATTAAAAAGTAACAGACTCAATATGGAACCCTGGGGCACTCCGCAAAGGGAGTTCAGGACATTGGAGGCATTGTTTTTGGAGAAAACCTGGAATGTCCGATGTGAAAGGAATTGTTCTAGCCACTCCAGCGCTTTTCCTCTTACCCCAATGTTTCCAAGCGTCTGAATTAAAGTTTATGGGAAATGGTGTCAAAGGCGGCACTCAAATCGAGAAGAATGACTGCCACCGTGCCACCATTGTCCATTTCCTGACTAATAGCTTCAGTTACCCCTAATAGGGTGGACTCAGTAGAGTGACCAGCTCTAAAACCCGACTGGGAGGGGTGTAGTGACGGATTGATATTGATGAAATCTGCTAGCTGTCTGTTTACATGTTTTTCCAAGATTTTGGAGACTATTGGCAGGAGCGATATAGGGCGAAAGTTAGAGAAGATCGCTGGATTTCCGTTCCCCTTTTTAAGTAGAGGTACTACCATATCACGCTTCCAGTCTTCAGGTATTACAGCTTCATTTAGAGATGCATTAAGCAGTATTCTAACTACATCCAGAATGTAAGGATCAAGCTGTTTAAAAATATGGGCTATCCGACCGAGCAATCCGCTGGCGCACCGGACAGCAATACCTGCCGTCCTGCGGGTAAGCGTCTTTTATTCCTTTTGATTCCTCTTAATAACGCTAATGCCAAACCTTCTCTCCTCTAGCACCACTAACTCCGTGTGCACGTTTTTCTTTAGGAGACTGATCCCCACCAAAACTTATCCCAAGGAACTCTACACCCTTTGAGTTCCCCCCAGGGTAAGCCTACTCGTGCTATGCATTTCTTCAAATTGCCGTAACTGAGCGGTCCCCACGGCTTCTAATATAACGGTTCTGTCACCCCTAGATCTTTACACCTGGCCCCGATTCACTGCGGCCAGCCCCGGTAAGCACCTGCTCCCCTCAGTTTGATCGTACCATTCACCCACACGCTCATGATCGTTCACAATGCTTGCAGCATGTATCGGTTCAACGTTACTCGGCTCAATTCCCATAGCCTCACTGTGCTTGTGGCTACTCGGTCCTATTCGTGTAGCTTCACAGCGCTGACAGCGTGTTTGTACAGCACTCACAGTATTCCCTCCTGCCGTTTAAACTTCTCTTATGAAGGACTCTCTTATTGCACAAAGCGTTGTTATTACCACTTTCATCACTACTTCAGTCTACACATCGTCTAAGGTTATCGTTGTATCTAGCGGTCTACCTATAATTGCGCCCGCCCACGATCTAGGTTCACCATTAGTACCACATTTATGTCACAACGTCCGCGGCATGCACAAATCACTTTCAAAGGACCTTTTAGCTTCACGAAGTATTCTCTCATAATTATCGCCACCGATCACTTTCTTGCACGGATCACTGTAGCAAGAAACAATACCATATGTTTCCTTAGCAACAGCTCCATTCACTGCCTTATGTAGGCTTAATTAAGTCAACGTAGAGTTCGTTCACTCTTGCGCTTCTAAATTACTTTGTACTGTGCCCTGTTTGAATTCTTCTTTCTATCTTCTCCTTAGGCAATCATGGCTTGTAAAAATTAGGCAATAATTTGTCCTGATGATAATCCCTATGACACTGTAAATAGGGACCGAAACGCCGTTGACTGTAAAAAACACCATATACTGTGTATTGTATTAATTGCCAAGGTTGGCAAGTAATGGTGTTTAATGGAATTTCTGTCATTGAAGTATTCACAGGAAATAACAGCGTCTGCCTAAAAATTCTGTTCTTTTCTCTAACCTTTTTTCTTCTTCATGCCAAATTGTATATGTCTGGATACAGGCTTGTGCCCGTCTCTATGGAAATGTTGAAGGTATTCCTTCAGAATATTCTTTGCTAAAAGTAAAAAAATTCGACCTCTGTCCCGCTGGACAAGTCACTATTCAATATAGTGCCATTGTGTCTATATTTATTTTGTGCTACTATTTGTTGTGCTTGGTACCACTGTTGTTTTTCCAAATATGTTGCCCGAGGTCCCGTGCTGACTCGATTGGGTGCCCTTGTTGCTTTATATAAATAAATAAAAATATGGGCTGGCATGGGGTCCTGAGGTGAGCCTGATTTGATGCTGTTTAGTACTTCCATGAAAGTATTGGGGTCTAATGGCTGCCAGGCAGTGAGCAGGTTTGCAGGAGTATTCTCCCACTCGTCAGACCCGTTGGGGATTGGGGTTGACAGAGGGATTGCCTTAGGGTCGTATCCTCCATTAAAGTTTAAGTATATGTTGGATATTTTCTCATTAAAATAATTTGCAAGAGATTACATTGTGTGGTGGACAAAATAGGGGGTCCTGGTTGGTGTTCAGCTCCGGCTAAGTCCTTTAAAACTTTAAAAAGAGTGCTGGGATTACTTTGTGCCTCTAAGATGGTATTCTTTGTATTTTCCCCTTAGCTATTTTACAAGACAAACGATAAACATTTAGCGCTTGTTTGTATACAGCCTTGCTTGCTACGTCATAGTTTCTTCTCCACTGCCTGTCTAGCTTCTTGCAGTTACCTTTTTCTTCCTTCAGTTTCTCAGAGAACCATGGGACCGGGGGGTTGCATGACTTCCGTTTACTCAACGTGAGTGGAATGGTAGTCTGTACTGCCGCAGATATCCAGGTGCTGATTTCTTTGTGATCTAAGACTTTGAGCTCATTAAAAGTTATATTGGGTCTGGACCGTATTAGCTGGGAGTTAAGATCATCTATGTTCATTTTTTTCCAATTTCTGACCCACACCTCAGTTCTGTTCAGATCTTTTGTAGTGGGTACCCAGATTATAAAATTGATAAGAAAATGGTCAGACCAGGGTATGGGAAGTGCAGGTTCACAGCTTAGGTTATTAAAGTTTGCAAAAACAGGGTCTAATAAGTGCCCTGCTATGTGCGTTGGACCTTTATTCCATAATTGGACATTGAGTGCTTCTAAGTCGGAAAGAAGGTTGAGGATCATAGGGCAATTGTGGCCTTCTAAATGCAGGTTAAGGTCGCCCAGAATAGAAAACATGGAAGCCTCCAGCAGGAGAGGGGTAATAAACTCTGACAGAGCCACCGCCCATTCCCCTGCCGCACCTGGTGGTCGATAGATCAGGATTACAGTAAATGTAACTTGAGGTGAGAGGGTGAGTTTAAAAAGTCCAGCTTCACAGTTGTCCATTTTAAGATCTTCCCATTTACATTTAGGATCTTTTTTTAAATGATTCCTATGCCTTCCCCACTTTGATTCAGTCGATCTTTCCTTACTATAGTGTAGTTTGGGGTAAGGCTGTGGCAATGTCCGGGCCTGAACTGGCATTAAGCCAGGTTTCTGTTAGGAATAGGGCATTTGGCTTGTGGTCATTTAATACATTAAAAATATCCTCTTTGTGTTTGGGGAGCGATCTGCAGTTGGTACTAATAAAGTTAAAATGCTTGGCTTCATCTTTATTGGTCTCAGTTTTGTTGTTTAAGCATCCTCCGTTCTCCCCTGTTATTCCCAGCTGTAAATGGGAGAACGAGAAGTGGCACTCGGGGCAGAGGGAAGGAGGGTCCTCAAAGAGCAGCGTCTTACAGTGAGAGTTGTATTTAGATCTGTGCATGAACTCATCTCCCCCCCCCCCGCCAGCTACACGTCCGATGCTAACGCCCTCTTAGGTGTCTTCAATGCTTTTTTTGGCTCCACTGAAAACAAGCAAGTGCATGCCAAAACTTTCAGCACCCCAATACTCTAAACACATCACCGACAATAAACACTCCATCCGCAGATGGGGAAGAAAATGGAAGAAAAGCAGATCTCCTGATGAAGTCATGAAACTGAAGTCCCACCACGTAACACGCAGTTCATCACATCAGCCAAAGCAAAGTCGTATCCAACACCATCAATGACGTGCCCAATATATGCAGAAAACTCTTCATGACATTGAGCGCGGCTTCTACCCCCTGCCGGACCCTCCTCTTCCTCACTCCACAGAAAAGTGCAGTGCAATCAACCTCTTCTTCGGTTGAAAAATACAGGACGATCTGACATGACATCGACGACACCACGCCCGATTCTCCTCTTATGGCCACTCCTCGTAGAATCCCATCATAGTCACCTTTCAAAGCCATGCCTCTGACGGATCTCACCGAGATACTCAACTTGGTCAAAGCTCAGAGAAGTAAGGCTGGTAGCACCGGCTAAGAACCAGCAGCAGAGCCACACATCCAGCATTCCCAGCTAGGTCAGGGGAGGTAACAAGCCTTTACAAATGTAAGAGAGATGGGAGTAGCCCCTATGATGTAGCAACACAACCAGATCAGGGAAAATAACAAGTATTTACAAATCCATAATACATATGGGTATTCCTTTTTTAGGCCTCACTTAGCGACGCAGCGCATGCGCTGCTCGCCTTGGCGAGATCTATCGCCATCGATTTCTTTTCGGAAGGGGGGCAGGGGATGTGCACGCATACGCGTGCGGAGGACAAGAGATGTGCACGCGTATAGTTAGCATACAAACTTCTGTTCACCCTTCGTTCGCTCCCTGTTTATCTCCCCATACATTCTCTCCACCCTTCATTCTGTGCCAAGGCTGGTCAAAGCCGAACGCAATGTGCGGCACAGTTAGAGACTTCGCCTGAGATACTTTCTGGTAGCCGCAAGGAGTTCCTTTGGAAATTCTAGTATGGTACAATTATTTACTGCTCGATTAAAGAACACAATTTTGGTACTTGCCGTGCTCTCCCTGAGAGTTCCACAGCAATCGGGCGCTGGGGGATGTTTGTCCACTTCTGTTATAGAACACAAAGATTTGATATAAAGCTGATGTTAAAAGAAGGAATGAGGGAGAGCTCATTTGGGCGTAGTTGTATTACCGAGACAGTGAGTGTGGCTGGTGGACACTTATTTACCGCAAGGAACATATAAGTGACTGGCGGATTCCTACCCCCCGGAGGAACACTGTCAGGATTTTTTAACTTTGACAAGAAGTGCATACACGTAGAATAAATAGTATCCAGAATCACAGGATGTTGAACCGACGCCGAGAATCGAACCTGGTTCTCCAGCTCCAAAGTTGACGGCCATAGCCTAATCTGTTAGATCTTTCTGCCGGCGCCATGGTTCTGTGTGGCGCTGTCTTCCTTCCCTGTCCCTCATTGCTGCAAATTCCCCGATGGGAGAGGACAGACTTGTGACAGAAATCTGCAAACTGTGCTTGTGAAGAAAGATCTGCTCCTCCCTACGGATGCTGAGAGGGGACAAGATCTGCCCAAGGGTGCCTCAAAGTGTCTCACAGTGGATCGGAGGAGCTGTCCCTGCTGGGCTTTGTGTGTTCTAAAGGAATTACATTTTGTGTATAGATATTGGCTCCCTGTGTAGAAACGCCATTCCAGAGGATATTCAGCTGCCTGTCTGCGTATGTTAAATTTGTTTGTATTTGTATTCCTTCAAGTGCAAATTTCCCATGTCTAAATATAAATATGTAGCAGGAATATTGCTAGCATGTTTTATCGTCCTTTGTGTATTTATTCTGTAGGGTTTGAAAAGCGCTACGCCGCACATTTAGCTATACTAGCAATTATGAGTTGCATTAAGCAAATGGAAGAGATTTAACAAAGAACAAAATAAACATTCATTGGTGCATGACAAATGGCACACTGGGGCTATCCTATGCTATGAGATTACAGCTCCATGGATAACTTCAGGCCTGTCCAAGGCACTATAGTTTTTTCACTACGTGACTCTATGTAGGTGACCGGGGAATTTGATAGATTTGCGTCACAGACATCATAGGTCTGGGAAACATGCACCAGCCATTACGTGGTGCGTGACGTTAACCTTATTTTCGTTGGTATTTAGAAATATATATCTACACATTTAGGTACACTGACATAAAAGTTAAGTATACACCCAATTATCAAATCCCTTATGGGTCACAGAATATTTTAACTCCAGGTGTCTGGGCCTTGTGGTACCGCCCAATGGGGTCAAGGGTCACTGAAAGCTACCACGATCAAGATCACCGTTCCTTTCTCTGCTGGTCAACAAGTTCCAGCTGTGGAGCAATGGACTCGGGAACGCCCTTTTGTAATTAGCAAACAGATAAATCAAAGGCATTGTCATTTGCAATGCCAACAGCTCAAACTCTTGCAAATGTGAGACCTATTGCATTGCAAATGCTTGTTGGTACTTTGGCTTTGTTGACAGATTTACACTTGTGATATTTCCTGAGCTGTATGAAGGCGAGGAGGTGAAGTAAAACATTTACTAGCATTTATTACTATGAATGTTTCTAATAACAGTATCCGAGAACAGATGGAGTCTGTAGTATCAGACGTCTATTCGCGGTGGTCAACTGTCCATTATCACTGTACCAGGAATACTGCAAATGTAGGGACATCAGACAGCATTTGCAAGGGAGCTGCCGGACAGATGCAGAGTACCTTTCAGGGGGTTCATTCCATAATCCCCTCCTTTGATCCAGGCCATCTTAAAGGATATAACTCGCTAATATCAAGCCTGTTGAGTCTGATTACTATTCAAGATGTATTTGAGCTTCAACCCCGTTACCACCTCCAGGAGCAAGTCTTCAATCATGGGTTTGTAAAGTGCTACTACACACCCGTAAGGGTCTCGAGGCTCGGGGGAGGGAGGCGCAAGGTCCAGTCCATCAAGGAGGTCTATCGAAGAGCCATGTTTTGAGGTCCCTCGTAAAGTTGGGGAGTGATGTTGTCTTTTTGAGGTGGAGTGGGAGGGAGTTCCAGGCTCTGGCCGCGAGGAAAGAGAAGGAGCGGCCTCCCGATATAGTCTTCCTGGTGCGAGGGACTGTGCACGGAGAGACAAGTTCAGAAGAACAATTCTGTAATCCAAATGGAATGAAATAGTCTGATGGCCGGAGACACTAGGTGAGCTCCTTCATGGATGCCATCAACGGCCACAGTACGCAAAGAAAGGGCCCACTCTCCCCCGCGTCATATCTTCCTATATGTGGAATATAAGAACATATGGAGGGAGATTATAAGCCGGCCGATTCCCCGGCACAGGCCCCACCTGGCATCAGATCTTAGACCTCTTTATTATTATTATTATTATATTTCTTATATAGCGCCAGAATCGACCCCGAAGGGGTATCTCCGCACTTGCCTTGGGAACCCGTCCTGGTTTTTCCCTGTGAGATAGCCCCTACAGGGCATCCCTAAGGTGAAAGACAGGCATCCCGCCGCGGGGGGCCGTTGTGGAGATTAAGCAAGCTTAATGCCCAGAGTTGCAGAGTGTGAACCCATGATTAGGTCAGGCACCGAAGCGAGAATTATCGAGTCCATGGACATTTGAGCTCAAGACCCTGCCGCGTTGGGAATTGAACCCTGGTCCCGGGTCTGACCTCTGCTTCAGGGTCTGCCTGCTCTAACCAGTGAGCCACACTTCTCACTTTAATAGAGCATGTGACAACCCAGGGCTTCTTGGCGCATGGTCACTCGTTCAAGCCTGTGAACAACAGGCGGGTGTGATGGCATCTCTGCCCCCGAAGCTGGTGCAGGACCGCCCCCATGCTTAAACACCTCCTGTGCTGCAACCTGCCCCCCAGCCACTGACAGGCACCCCTTTTACAGTTCATGAAGGGCTGCAAGAGCTGGGCACCCGGACAGGCTGGACCAGGTGCCCAACCTGCTACCCCTGCTGGTCCCGTGATGGTGCTAGGGGTGGTGGAACTGGCATTCTGCTGTGCGTTTGTCTGGGTAGCAGGACATGAGACGCAATTGTGGGGCAAACCTGCCAAACGTGGGACGACTGGCCGGCCAACTCATTGGGCATTCATTAGGTGGTTAATATAGAGCCTGGCCAATGACAACAACAAAGTGGCATCAGGTGACTTATGACCTCGCAAGACATTATATATATTGACTTTTTATTGGGAGGAAAGCATAGGAAGTGACATCAGCAAGACCAGCTTTCGATTTTGGTTGGTGTTGGGACCCCACACGCTCTCTCTCTGCGACACAAAGTGATGGTGAGTCCACGCAGTGTCAGAACACCGACTGCGCACATCCGAGGGTGGAGACAGGGTGCACCCAACATGGAGACAGGAATGAAATGAAATGTATTGATTGATACAGACGGCATCCAAGATCCACAAGATGTTAAAATAATATTCACAGATTTCCAGTCCCATAGTATTACAATATATCATGAAATACTTTATAAGCAAAAAAGATTTTTCTTATCTAATACATCGCTAAAATAGCGGGAATAACACTACAAAAGTTTTAAACTTTGTAACAGGACTTTTCAGTGGCAGCTGCCAAAGAATGGAACCAGCATCCCCTGGAGCTCGTACGTAGGCATGTAAGTGAGATTTCTATAGCGCCAACCTAGCCCAAAGGCAGCGCCGGATCAATCAGACAGGATTCATAAGCGCAGCCAATCACCCGCGAGGGCACCCAGGCGCTGAGAGCCAGGCTGCCCTGGTGGCATCAGTTGAAGAGCCAGGCCTTAAGCCCCTTTCTGAATTCCTGAAGAGAGGGTGAGGTCCGGAGATGCTGGGGGGAAGCAAAGCGCTGTACAAGGACCTTCTCCCGCACCCTTCCCCCAGAGCTGAAAAAGCTCCTTCTAATGTTAAGCAACGGGGTTCCATTCATAAAAGTCATTTTTTATGGACTAAAATCCACTGCTGTTTAAAATGTTTGATTATGTTGCTGCCCACAATGAAGATATCCCCCGTAGATGGCGTTTTAATACCGAAGTCCTGACTGACGCAGTAAACAAAACAAAGATAGAGGATGCCATAAAAGAATATCTCAGACACAATGACACACAAGAGACCGACCCCAGTCCCTTGTGGGATGCACTCAAAGCGACAGTCAGGGGCACAATAATTGGAATCAAGTCTAAAATTAACAAAAACAAAAACCAACAACTGGCACAGCTCGAGCAAGATATCAAAAGACTAGAAACTGCCCACGCCACAGCCTTACACAACACTAGTACCCTAGCAATCCTCACCAAGATAAAGTACGAATACAACGAATTCCTGAGCAAAAGGGCCGGACTGTGGGTCAACAAATACAAGGCCATCAATCTCTGTGAGGCCAACAGAGCGGGAAAACTCCTAGCATCCTACCTAAAGCACAAACAAAACCAATTTACCATCTCATTCATCACTGACTCACACAACAACACCCACACAAGACACAAAGAATTCCTACGAACCTTCCAAGAGTTTTACCAGGAACTGTGTAAACAAGCATTTACAATACAATGGTCTCGGCAATTATTAAAGGTAGAGCTATTGGCATTGCTTATGACATTTTTTCTAATTTTTTTTTTAAACATAAGTAATGCCAATAGCTCTACCTTTAATAATGCCGAGACCATTGCATTGGGGGGGTTGAGATGCACTGCTCAGTGCCCCCCAGCAAGCTCCTCTGGCGTTGGGGGGTCCTGCCCCCCGTAGGTAGGGGCAGGGCAGTGGTGCCGAGTACAAGGGCAGTCGCAAAGCGCAGATGTTTAAGGCAGAGTGCGGAGTCTGCTCCGGAGGAGGGCAGGCATAGCTCCCAGCAGCACCGACAGGCAGGGCGAGGGCACGAAGGGGTTAATCACGAGATGCAGCAAACACTGCCAGCTTTCAGCATGAATGGGGTCAGGCACTGGGAGTCTGCGGGGGGGAGGAGGTATGCAGGGTGTGAGGGTGGGGTGAGACACAGGGAGGGATGAAGAAAGAGGGGCAGGGTCCAGGGATGATGCAGAGTGACACTGCGAGGGTGGTGAAATGAGGGTGGGGTGAGGCAGAGGGTGTAAGGGTGGGGTGAAGCAGGGGGCAAGGTGATGCAGGGGTGAGAGGTACGATGGGAAGGAAGTGAGTGGATGGTGAGAGCGTGCAGGCGCGTGACAGGTGAGGGATACAACTGTGAGGGTGAGGTGAGGGAGGGGGCGATGCGAGGCTGGGAGGTGTGACAGGGTGGGTGACGGAGGAGTGGGAGATGTGAGGTGGGAGGCTGCACACGGTGAGGATGTAAGGGTGAAGAAATGAAGGGAAGGAGTGTCGGTGGGCAGACGGTTCGTGGTGTTGCAAGGTTAACACTGTGGGGGGAGGGGGGGCTGAGAGGAAGAGGGCGTGAAGAGGACCTGGGGCCAGGTGGCGCATCAACTTGAGCCCCCGGACTCGGGCCCAACACCGGAGGTCTGAATTCACCGCCTGGACTGATCCCCTACGTCTGCCTGTACAGTATGTAGCCTGTAGTGTATTGGGGGACCTCCGACATCGCTGCATACAAGTAGGGAGTCCGTACCTGCTCCAGGATGACGGCACGTCTTCCATCGGCGAGGATACTCCTCCCCCCCCCCCCCCCCCCTTGTGCTGCGCTGCTTGGGCCACGAATACCAGTGTAATTTCTCCAACATCGAACCATTGCACATCAGTAAAAATAGAATTGTAAGCTTTAGTCGTGCCAGCCCGGGCCACACCGACACCCTCTTCCCTGTCTAGTGGCGGCCTAGTGGAGCTTTTGCGGAGATCAAGCTCGGGGCTCTCTCCACAACGACTCTGGTGGCTCCACCCTAGGCGGAGGTCTCGCTCGGAGACGGCTGAGTTCCTGTGGCCGTGCGAGGGGTGCCAGGGACTGCTAGACTACCATGCGGCGGCCCGAGGTGAATGATTGAGCTGCAGAGTGCCTGCCTGGCTGATCCCCGTGACTCGCAGCTGCCTCCCCAGACACTGTGCCGTGCGGGCCTCGGAGCTCGCCTAGCTTCACGCGGCACGGACCTGAACGGTGCTCACCTGCGGATTTAATTTTAGCCTCGTAGCAGCTCTTGGGGGGCACCCCCCACACTCACAACTGCTGATCAGAGCCCAGCCAGAGGATTAGGAGGGAGGAAAGCAGCGCAAGGCGGCTGGAGTGCGGCGCCAACAATGGGGGGGGGGGGGGGGGGGGGGAGCACGAGGAGTGTGCTGCCTTCAGGCTCGCGGGTTCAAGCGCTGTTTGCAACGACCGGGGTAGGCAGGAAAACGGCTCACCTTCACTGCGGTGCTGCCTTCAGGCTCGCGGGCGACTCGAGGAGGAAGCTCTCGGCACTTGAAGACTCGGCGGTGGACAGGCAACAATGGCGGCCAAAAGCTTCTGAAATTTTCGGATTCGGGGGCGTGGTTTTGTGGTTCTGAGTGACAGACAACGTCACTGTCTAAAGAACAGCAAAACGTACGCCCCCAAATCCGAAAAAGACGGAGCTTCTTTGGAGGGACAGCTCTCTCCTCCAATGGCTGGCCTCCGTTTAGGAAGCCAGCCAATGGAGGAGAGACGAAAAGAGAGGCGGGATAAAGCAGCTACGCTAAACAACAATAATTCTCCGGACTTCCGGTCTTGGCCTAAGGCCAAGCCCTACGGTCCCTCGACCTAAAAAGAGCAGACTTTAAACCTGGAGGTGTGTACAAAATACCTTGACAGACTCGGCCTTCCAAAATAGCGAATGAAGAAGCACAGAGATTAGGGCAAGAAATCAGTGCGGCCAAGATTGAAATGGAGGTCAAGTACTTGAAGGACAACAAAGCTACAGGTCCTGACGGGTACACAGCCATTTTTTACAAAACCTTTCTCAGCCACCTGAAACCCACCATGAAAAAGGTGTTCAATCACTGTGCGGAGAATGGGCTGGTAACACAATCCATGTCTGAGGCCAACATAATCGTAATCCCAAAGGAAGGCAAGGACACACTGTTACCCAAGAACTACAGGCCCATATCCTTAATTAATGTGGACTGTAAAGTACACACAAAAACCCCGTCCTGCCCAGACTAATAAGTAACTCACAGGTAGGCTTTCTAAAGACCCGTATGTCAAACGACAACACCAGACTCCTATGCCACATACTAGAACACACCACCAAAATGGCAGAACCAGCGGTGGCTATCACCCTAGATGCCAAGAAGGCTTTCATGGGCCTTCCTAGAGCAATGCATGCACACATTCAACCTTGGGGAAGCATACATACGGAAGGTGCTAGCACTGTACGGAGACCCAAAAGCATGCATTGTCGTTATTGCACTCTCTGATCCTCTCACACTACAACACGGAACTAGACAGGGATGCCCTGTGTCCCCCTCACTCTTCCTGCTGGTCTTGGAACCACTAATCAGGGATATCAAGTAGAACAAGGAGATAAAAGGGGATCAATATCAATGACATAGAAATCGAACTCGCCGCCTACGCGGACGACATCTTCATTGTGACAGAACAACCTAGAACCTCTATTGAGGCCCTGATAGAAACTATAGGAATAGACTCAAAGCATTCAGGATATAAACTCAACAGGGACAAATCAGAATTTAAACCCCTCAACATCCACACTACTAGGGACACTCTAGGGGGGGGGGGTCGGCCTGACCTGGCAGACAGGGTTCATCAAATACCTTGGGATACACATCGGCAACGACCTTAGGTCCACACTAGACCAAAACGAGAAGATATTGCTAGGGAAAATTAGGACGTTCTTGGAGTCCTGGTCTCCCAAATTTATAACCTGGTGAGGCAGAATAGAAAAGATCAAGATGATCATCACACCTGAGCATGCCACCACTTCTCCTCACTGACTACTTCCATCGCAAGGTGGATAACCTGATGATTAGCAAATTCCTATGGCGAGGCAAAAAAGCAGGTATAAGTATTAACAAGCATTTGCAATGCAATAGGTCTCGCATTAGGAAAGTTTGAGCTATTGGTATTGTAAATGGCAAAGTTTTTATTTATGTTTCTTTTTTTTTTAAATAGCTAAATTAATAGCTTCGTCATTTACAATGCCAATAGTTATAACTTTCGCAAATGTGATACCTATAGCATTTGTAATGCAATATGTTTTGTATTTACAAACCGCGAGAGGACAAAAAAAAGCTCCCGACCACTGCCTCCTCCTAGGCCTTCAAAAGGGACCTCAAAGTTCTCCTCCTCCAGAGACACCTCCAAAAGTAATTCACGTCCTCGCGCTATTTGTGAGTAAGACTTCCTTTACTACCTCATGTATTGTGGTTGCTCACAATTTTTCCTCTTGTGCACTTTTGACTACCTCATGTATTTTGGTTGCTCACAATTTTTACTCAAGTATTTTGTTTGCTCACGATTGTCACTATTACCTTTACTACCTCATGTATTGTGGTTGCTCACAATTTTTACTACCTCATGTATTTTGTTTGCTCACAATTGTCACTATTACCTTATGTAAGTAACGTATGTTTTTGCAACCTGTTCTTTTGTAATGTTTCTCATTATGTTTCATTTCTGTTCCTAATGTGAGGCGCTCTGACGCCTTTGGGTAAAGTCCGCGCTATATAAAAATGCATAAATACATGAATAAATAAATACCGCCTTCGGGTAAAGTCCGCGCTATATAAAAATGCATAAATACATAAATAAATAAATACCGCCTTCGGGTAAAGTCCGCGCTATATAAAAATGCATAAATAACTAAATAAATAAATACCGCAAATCACCGCCGTCACTCTGCCGGCCTGCGACCAGGAAGTCAGGCAGGCCGGCGCGACAACAGGAAACAGGAAGTAGGAGGGCGGGAGCCTACCCCGCCTCCCACGGAAGAGCTGCGATTGGACGGGGCCGTGTTTGGAGCACCGGAGCAGGCAGGAGCCTACCCTGCGCCCCGGTGCCGAAGGAGGGAAGAAGAGTCCTGCTGCCGGGCCCTGCAGCTGAGAAGAGCCGCCGCACGAAGGAAGCCGGTGAGCGGGTTGCTGACCGGGGGGGGGGTGGGGGGGGGGGAGCATGTGCGCGCGCGAGTGCGGGTGGGCGGGCTTTGTATGCATGTGTGCGTGCGTGTGACTGTGGGGGAGGTGTGTGTGTGTGAGCAAGTGTCTGTGTGCCTGTATGTGTGTGCCTGCGTGTGCATGCGCTCGCCTGTGTGTGCGTGCGTGCATGCAGAGGGGTGGGGGCTGGCTGCCTGCGTCTGTGTGAGCAAGGGCTGTGAGTTACTCTGCGCATGCGCGGGTCAGACGTACGCTCCCGCGGGGAAAACTGCGAAGGAAGACGCTCGTGTCAGATTGGTGTCCACATTCCCAATAACGGGCCTAACGGGCCACAATAGGTCTGAAGCAGACACCTTCAATGCTCACGCATTGAGGGTAGGTCTGCTCGACCTAAAAAGCTACGACTAGACAAAAAACTGGGAGGCCTAAAAACTGCTTTCCTAGCAAAACAGGGAGCCTACTGGATGTCACCCCCTGAAGGGTACACGCCGGTATGGCTATTAATCGAGTGATCCATTCTAAATAACCTCATTCCACTGGTACTACTAACAGCTAATAAGCACACACACGCCTCCAGCCCTACATTCAAAAACACCAAAATTGCCCTACTCAAAATAGACAAGAGAATGGAGACCAGTGTAAGGAACTCGAAAATGGAGTCTCTTTGGGCCAACAGCAAGATCAAATACAAGGGGAAATGCCTGTCCATTGACACTTGGAAAGCGACTTGTCCCAGCAGGAGGCGCTCTGCAGCCCTGACCTCTGCCCTCCATCACCAGGTGCCGTCACAAGGGGGGTGGGGGCCCTTACTCCCTCTATTCTTCAAGGGTGGGCAGTGCCAGGGTGGCCCCCTCATGCCCACAGCCCCAGTTCTTGCCATAATCACTCGTTTAAAGCCTGAACTGCAGTGGTTTCTCCATCCTGGTGCAAGAGAGCGTTTTAATGGCAGCTGAGTTCAGCCCGCACAGACACATGGAGAGGATGTGGCCTAACAACCAGAGCAGACGACTTTGGGGCGGAGGATCCGGGTTGGTTGGAGGGGTGTGCACGAGGTGGAGAGGAGAGCACGAGGCGGAGGAGTGGGCACGAGGCGGAGGAGTGGGCACGAGGCGGAGGGGTTGGCACGAGGCGGAGGGGTTGGCACGAGGCGGAGGAGTGGGCACGAGGCGGAGGAGTGGGCACAAGGGGGAGGAGTGGGCACAAGGTGGACGGGTGGGCACGCGGCAGAGGGCAGTGCATGAGGAAGAGGGTAGTACATGAGGCAGAGGACAGTGCACGAGGCGGCGGGGTGGGCACGAGGTGGGCAGGTGGGCACGAGGTGGACGGGTGGGCACAAGGGGGAGGAGTGGGCACAAGGTGGACGGGTGGGCACTCGTTTAAAGCCTGAACTGCAGTGGTTTCTCCATCCTGGTGCAAGAGAGCGTTTTAATGGCAGCTGAGTTCAGCCCGCACAGACACATGGAGAGGATGTGGCCTAACAACCAGAGCAGACGACTTTGGGGCGGAGGATCCGGGTTGGTTGGAGGGGTGTGCACGAGGTGGAGAGGAGAGCACGAGGCGGAGGAGTGGGCACGAGGCGGAGGAGTGGGCACGAGGCGGAGGGGTTGGCACGAGGCGGAGGGGTTGGCACGAGGCGGAGGAGTGGGCACGAGGCGGAGGAGTGGGCACAAGGGGGAGGAGTGGGCACAAGGTGGACGGGTGGGCACGAGGCAGAGGGCAGTGCATGAGGAAGAGGGTAGTGCATGAGGCGGAGGACAGTGCACGAGGCGGAGGGGTGGGCACGAGGTGGACAGGTGGGCACGAGGTGGACGGGTGGGCACAAGGCGGATGGGTGGGCACGAGGCAGAGGGCAGTGCATGAGGCAGAGGGTAGTGCACGAGGCGGAGGACAGTGCACGAGGCGGAGGGGTGGACACGAGGTGGAGGGGAGAGCACCGCCTCCCACACCTGTGGGCACCTCTACATGTATCCAAGTAGAAGGGACCCTTGTGACTTGCTGTTTTCCTGAAAGGCTCACCGTCGTGCACCCTGCTTTGGTGTGTCTGCTGGGCGGAGGCGGCTTCCGTGAACAACTCGCCGGACCCGCTTCGCGGGTCCCGCAGCGCGCCCGTGACAGAGGAGGCGGTTGGGCACAGGCTGCTGAGGACTGCGGGAGGAGCGCGAGAGAGGCGTTGGGACCAGCGGGGTTGCGAGTGCCAAGCAGGGACTCCAGTATCCAGGAGCCCCTGCGCGCCCAATCAGTAACACCTGGGCTGCTCTCCCCGCTGGCCACGCCCCCCCGGCGAGGAAGTGAAAACCGGCATCCTCCCCTTCCCTCCTGGGACCCTTGTGACTTGCTGTTTTCCTGAAAGGCTCACCGTTGTGCACCCTGCTTTGGTGTGTCTGCTGGGCGGAGGCGGCTTCCGTGAACAACTCGCCGGACCCGCTTCGCGGGTCCCGCAGCGCGCCCGTGACAGAGGAGGCGGTTGGGCACAGGCTGCTGAGGACTGCGGGAGGAGCGCGAGAGAGGCGTTGGGACCAGCGGGGTTGCGAGTGCCAAGCAGGGACTCCAGTATCCAGGAGCCCCTGCGCGCCCAATCAGTAACACCTGGGCTGCTCTCCCCGCTGGCCACGCCCCCCTGCCTATCAGCCAACCAACAAATCGGTCCTGTGTACTTTGGCCTGCGCAGTAACCGCTACGCGGGAGCGTGCGGGAGCGCGCCGGGAGAAGCCCGGGACAAGGGCGAGACCGTCTGTGGCCGTCCGGGGCAGGAGGTGGCAGAGCAGGGCCACCCCATTTACATCTACCGTACCGGTTTCTACTTGTGGTGCCGCAAGTCAGTATGTCAACCCGTTCCGGTAAGGCCTTCAGGGGTGGCGGGGAAAGTGCCCTTGGGGGTGCTATGTTCGGCTCTATGGACAAATTCCTGACAAGGGTGGCGGCCGTCATCGACAATGAACTTGCCATATCTGAACGGCGCCTTTCTCTTGACTTTCCCCCTTCCAAAAGTCCATCTCCAGCAATAGTGTTGTCCCCTCAAAACTCTATTTCCCCTGCACTTTTGCTTGGGGATCTACCTGGGGATTCTTTTATTGCACCACTAGAGGGTGGTACAGAAGGGTTAGAAAGCTCACTGACCGGTAACCACGGTACTAGCCCTTGTGCCGTGCTTACAGATCCATGCAATGAGTTTTCCTTAGCAGGCTCACCTGGCATTCAGTCCCAACACTGCCCTGAGGCCCCTGTTCTTGTTCCACAAGCTCCGACTAAAAATCGTTCTAACCAGGAGCCTATTAAAAGGAAGGGGAAAAGGGCAATTTCCACTCGAAAGGGCTGGTTACCCAAGACTACTAACCATCCCAGGCACCCGCCCCAGAGGGATCCTCCCCCCCTGGGTGCCGCAGGACCTGTATCTTTAGGGACACCTTCTTGCGCTCCAGCTGTCATCGATACAGTACTACCTCCCCTGTTGGCCCCACCAACGCCTGTCCAGGCCAACGTGGGTCCCTCTTTGGAGTCGATTGAGAAGCTGGTCAAGTCTCTCGTGTTGCCACTTATAGATCAGGTCAAGAGGTTGGGGGACAGGCTCGACTGTTTTGAACAGGTTACTAGGGACAATTTTTTTGCCCTAAAAACCCTTCTCAAGCTCCAGCCAAAGCTCAGTGAGGATAGGACAGATAGGTTAGATAAGTCCAATAGGATAGAGGTTCCAGTGAGACCCCCCTTGGGAGATCAGCTGATGCAGCCGCCCAAGCAATCAGCCCCTGGGAATACTACCTTGGCTGCTCCTAAGGCTGGTCCTAGACAGATAAAGCCGAATGCTTCCACTCATGCCGCTCAAGTGCATGCCACCCCTCCCCCAGTAGTAATAACCCCGGTGTCTACCCAGGGCCCAAGGCAATATCAGAAGGGAGGGACGGGACCTATTCTGCAACCTGGGGCTGTTATATCTGATACAACTGGCGGTGTAGCATCAACTCCTAAAGTTGCATCTATTCCCGTCCCATCTAAAAACCGTCCCCCTTTAGGTCCTCCTCAGAATAGTAGACGAAAGTGCCCCCCCGTTAACCTCCCCCCCGAGTGCCACCCGTATGTTGTCATCCTTACCAAAGTCCCCCCTATTGGGAGTACCCAGCGGGAAAACCATCAGGCACTCAAGAATAAGGTCATCCACTGGCTGAGAGCAAACAGGCCCCTGCCTGCGGGAGTGGATGGTATTATTCTTGGTGTACGCAGGGTGGGATGGATTGGAAACGGGAATAAATCGCTCGAAGGGGATTGTGTGGTGGTAAACTTCCAGGATGCTAGGGTTGCCCATCTAATATGCTCTCAAGGCCAACCCACGGTTGGATCGGGTATCGACATAGTCGATTTGACATTTTTTTACCCACGGTCGATTATGACCACTCCCTCCATCCACCCTGGAAAACCCACCTATATTAGCAGCCCTGGGGGCCAATTTCTTGTGGAGAACATTGCCCACGGCCTTTCGACCCCGGGAGTTTTGCCCCAGCAGCCAAGCCTAGCTCCAGTGATACCAAATTGGGGACCCTGGAGCTGTTGACTCAGTTATGATCCGGGGGAGGTCGCTGTGGCTCCAAGCTTTGTCGCTGAGCCAATACCATACCCCAAATCCAATGGCTCCTCTTCCTCGTCGCAGACTCAGGCTACGGCCGAGTCTGTAGAGGGGAAGGGGGAGACTGGGGCATCCTATAATCTTTTTGCTAGCCCCCCTGGTGCGGGTTCTGTGGTCTTATCATCCCCTGTCGAGGCTTGTAGCACTGCAGCTGTAACGGACCCCCAGATTAGGGTTTTCAGCTGGAATGTGGCGGGCCTCGAGAGGAAGCTGGCGCTGCCGGACTGGAGCGAGCGTGTGGAGCAATACTCCATATGCCTGTTCCAGGAAACCTGGAGTCGGGTGCCCCTACACAAGGCGGGCTATTCCACCCACTTTTTGCCGGCAGTAGAAAGTGCAACCGGCAGGGGCCGCCCCTCTGGTGGCCTGTTAATCTGGGTAGCCACTGAACTCAACTGTAGGGTGGAGGAGAGGGACACTAATTGCCCTGACCTCCTAAATATTTTGCTTAGAAATTCCCAGGGTAGAGTTATTTTAAATATTTTTAACATCTACGCCCGTGGCACTAAGGGGGGAAGAGAATCCCCAGTAATAGCTTGCCTGGAAGCGCAACTCCGCTCATCTCCCCACAGGTCTTGCACCTTGGTGGCAGGTGACCTGAACTGCACTTTCGAGCCCCTGGACCTGGACATTCTAGCAGACCAAGAGGAACTTGATAATGGGTGGGGGATTCCGCCCCTCGAGCTTAGTCCTGTTAAAAAGTGGACAGAAGTGGCCCTCCAGATTAACTCATTAGTTATGGAGTTTGGTCTTAGAGCTGCTAATGGCAGGACCAGATCCGACAAAGTAGGGGCGTACACCTACAACAGGCCAGGACACATGTCACAGATTGATTATTTTCTCCTTGACATACACCTGTGGAGCCTGGTGGTAGACATGGAAATTGTACCTTCCGTGGAGAGTGACCACAATCTCCTGTCCCTCACCCTGTCCCACAGGTGTTTCAATAGCACCGTGAGTAGATCTCCTTGTAACCCCGCTCCGGACCCGTTAGTGGTCACAAATTGTGGTCGAAGGTTAAAGTGGGCGAAGCTAGCTCTTTCGGAGGAGAAAACCTCTGTGATTAGGCAACTTCTGGTCTCAGCCCTAGCCAATCTTGACTGCCAAGAGGAAGGGCTGATGGAGGTGGCACCCAGGTTTTGTGTCATAATTCAGGCCATTGGCGACCTCTTTGTAGTCCCAGCTCACCCGAGCGGAAGGAAACCAAGCCCACGATCGGGTCAGGGCTGGTACAACCAGAAGTGTAGGGAGGCGAAATCACTTCTTATCGAGGCAGTCAAGTCCAAATTACCGTCTAGGACTAGGGAGGCCAGGAAACACTATGCACTCTGCCAGAAAAATGCAAGGATGGAGTGGGAGGTTAATTTCTGGCAGGACCTCCTGGCTGCCAGTCGTGGGAAAGACGCCAAAGGTTTTTGGGACATGGTGGGTAAAAGGAACCGTCCCGACGATTCCCGGAGGACTTGTGCCATCAACGCCCAGACTTGGTTCTCCCATTTCCAAAATCTTTATTCTGCTGTCGAAGGCCCACTTAATGACTCCTTTAATATCCCTCCCTCTACTCTAGTTCATGACCTGGAATTGTTTTCTCCCCTGGATGTAACAAAGCAGATCAAAACCTTGGTCCCTTTGAAAGCAGCTGGTCCGGATGGCCTACCGGGGGATATCCTCCGTGCTTACCCGGAAGAATGGGGGGTACTAATCTCTGCACTCCTCAATGCAATCAAGGGGGGAGGGCTTGTGCCTGACTCCTGGAGAGGTGCGGAGGTGGTCCCCATTTTTAAAAAGGGCAGTCGGGACCTACCCGGGAACTATAGGCCCATAAGCCTAATAGACTCCAGCCAGAAATTGGCCGGGAAAACCATCTTGGGGAGAATCACTCAATGGGTGGATGACAATCACATTCTGTCCGATATGCAGGCTGGGTTCCGATCGGGCACAGGAACTATTGAACAGGTCTTTAGGCTCTTGTTGTTACACTGGAAGGTGGTGGTGCTGGGCAAAGGCAGTCTTTACTTGGCCTTTATTGACCTTAAGACTGCCTTTGACCTGGTACCAAGGGAGGAACTTTGGAGGGTGCTTCATGGTTTAGGGATGCCCCCGTACCTATTGAACCTCCTTATTAACCTGCACACCAACACCTATGCCCAGGTTAGATGGGGGCTGAATGGGGAAAAGACCGATAAGATCAGGGTCGAGAGGGGAGTAAGACAGGGCTGTGTCTTGGCCCCTACCTTATTCTCCCTCTATATTAACGGGGTGGTAGATCATCTACTGGGCGAACCATCAGACGCTCCCAGTTTGGGAGGAGTAAAAATTCCAACTCTGTTGTTCGCCGACGACACCCTCCTCATTTCTAAAACCCCCCAAGGTTTACAGACATTGTTGAACCGCTTCCAGGACTTCTGTACCACCAAGGGCCTCGTCATCAACATAGACAAGACCAAGTACCTAGTCATGCATCCACCCCGCAAACTTGGCCGCCCTCCAATTCTCAACTCTACACTCCTAGAAAGAGTGGCGGAATTTGATTATCTGGGAATCCGACTAAATGATGCAATGAGCTGGACTGCCCACATCGATAAAATGACTCTGGCCCACAAAAGGGTGGGGGGCGCCCTCCTTAAGGAGTACAATAACTCTACAAAACATTGTGTTGCTCCTATACTTGAGATCTATAGAGCACGTGCGGTCCCAGCGTCACTCTATGGATCGGAACTGTGGGGCTTGGGCAAAGTTGACTCATTGAGCAAGGCCGAAAACAAATTCATCAAGGACCTTCTTGCCATTCCATCGAGCAGCCCGACCATCCCAGTGCTTATGGACACTGGCTGTAAAGCCATAAGGGACCAGGCTCGGCTTCGTCCCCTTCTGCTCTGGGCACGCTTGTGGAGGGTCCCGGAGCTACAATCTTATGCCAACGGCCTGGCAGAAGTGATGCATGCTGATGGTTGGAGTAGCATCAAATGGCTGAAGGACATAAAACATCTCTTAGGGGAACTAGGTTTGGACTCTTGCTGGCATAGTCACTCCGCTCCTCCAAAGAAGATTTTAAAAAAACTTTTCTGGGAGTGGGTTAGTGTGAAGCGCTCCAGAAGCCAGCAGCACTGCAAAACCACCGCAGCTTTCCTGCTGTTCAAAGACGATGTTTTGTATGAGCCATACATGGATATTATATCAGTTGCTATGGATAGGTCCTTGTACATTAAATTTCGGCTAGGAACTTTGCCCTTGGCCGACCTTTGTTCAAGGTGGAATAAAGCCCAGTCCACATCACGCTTCTGTGCCTTCTGCCAGGACAAACCAGAGACGGTGCCACACTTCCTTTTCGAATGCCCGGACTATGGTCGCCCCAGATCACGTTGGCTTGGTCCCATTTGCAGAGAACTGGGGACTCGTCAGTACTCTGTTGCCCTTCGGATTCTTTTAACTAATACAGCCCCTCCTATTGTCTGCGCTGTTGCTAAATTTTTAAAATGGGCTTGGTTGATTAGACTTAGAAGACTGACCATATCAATTTAATTCCCTTTTATCCTATTTATGCTGACTTAACGTGTTTTTAATTCCCATTCAATCTGTACAGTCTTACTTATTTCGACATGCTGTTTTTATCTTTTTGTACTGCTTTTATGATATGTGCATATCGAAATAAAGCAATCAATCAATCAATCAATCAATCAAGAAGTTATCTGGGCTCCTGGGACAGAGGCACCGCCCGGATCCCACGGTTTACAATGAAATATAACAAGATTAACAAGCACACGCCTCGTACACACAGGCCCTGGCACATGGTGCTTTGTCACGCTGCACACATACATCGGGTGCACAGTCTGGGGAAAAGGGTCCCATGTCTGGGACACCGGGTGAGGGTCTCAGGGCTGAATGATGGACTTCAGTACCCACAGCAAGCACGAGGGTGCCAGTTCACACAAGTGCAAGAATTGGTCCAAGAGGTAGCATCTGCCACACTTGTGTATGTGCCACGCACACATTAGGATTCAAACCGAGGTGCAACGGATTCTGCACATGTACCTGAAGCAGACATGTGGTGCTGGCCCGCACAGATGGATCATACATGTGCCTGTGGCATAGCACACATGTAGTGCAGGTAGATACATATGGACCATGCACAGGTGAAACAGACTCTGTACCCGCACCTGTCCTTGTGGCACACGCATGGTGCCAGCTGATACAGATGCATGCATACGATTGTGTTGCATCACACTGCCCCGAATATGTGGCACACGCATGGTGCCAGCGGGCACAGGCGCATAGATTCAGAGTGGATTATTGTATCAGTTTATTGACCAATGTCCAGGAATCGGTTTTCAATAAGCTCCAGTTGGTACAGAAAGCAGCCGCTAGGAGGCTTTCTGGCACTCCTACATTGGATTCTGTTTCTAAGATTATTAGACAACTTCATTGGCAGCCGATTAGAAGCAGAGTAAAGTTCAAGGCGCTGTGCGTTGCCTACAAGGCGATCCACAGCGCAGCCCCAGAGGTTCCGAAGAGCTCATTGCAGATCTATGAACGCAGCAGTCCCCGGCGCTCTTTTGGTGCAAACCTGTTCACCGTCCCCAGAACAGAGAGAAGCAACTGGGGTGGCAGAAGCGTTGTGGTTACCGCTGCTAAGTTATGGAGTCTCTTCTTCCTCAGATTACAGCCCTTCCTACCTTACTGGTTCTCAGGAAACAATTAAAAACCTGGCTTTCTAACAAGTAGGCTATTGTTCCTCCTAGGAACTGTCACCGCAGAGACACCTTCCAGTATTCATGCGCTCTACATGTTCTTTTAACATAATATAACATACAGTTGCGAAACAGGCTCTGCCCTGTGCCTGTGGTAGAGACATGGTGCGGACTGTCACAGATGCATTCATACAAGCATCTGTCCTGTACTCGTGGCACATGTGTGGCGTCAGTTAACACAGATGGATCACGCACAAGTGAAAAAGGCTCTGCCCCGTACTAGTGGCTGCTGACACATATGGATCATACACTTGTAAAACAGGCTTTGCCCCATACCTGTGGCACACGTATGGCACCAGCTGACACAGATGGATCACGCACAAGTGAAACAGGCTCTGCCCCGTACTAGTAGCACACGTGTGGCGCTGCTGACACAGGTGGATCATACACTCGTGAAACAGGCTCTGCCCTGTAACACACGTGTGGCACCAGCTGACACAGATGGATCATACACTCGTGAAACAGGCTCTGCCCTGTAGCGCACGTGTGGCGCTGCTGACACAGATGGATCATACACTTGTGAAACAGGCTCTGCCCTGTACCTGTAGCACACATGTGGCGCTGCTCAAACCTATGGATCATACACTTGTGAAACAGGCTCGGCCCTGTACCTGTGGCACACATATTTTACCAGCTGACACAGATGATCATACACTCATGAAACAGGCTGTGTCCTGTACCTGTGATACATATGTGGTGCTGCTGGACAGATGGACCATACACTTGTGAAACAGGCTCGGCCCTGTACCTGTGGCACACATATGTTACCAGCTGACACAGATGAATCATACACTCATGAAACAGGCTCTGTCCTGAACCTGTGATACACATGTGGTGCTGCTGACACAGATGGATCATACACTTGTGAAACAGGCTCTGCCTTTTACCTGTAACACACGTATGGCGCTGCTGACACATATGGATCATACACTTTTAAAACAGGCTCTGCCCCAAACCTGTGGCACACGTGTTAACAGCTGACACAGATGGATCATACACTCGTGAAACAGGCTCTGCCCCGTACCTGTGGCACACATATGTTACTGGCTGACACAGATGGATCATACACTTGTGAAACAGGCTCTGCCCTGTACCTATAGCGCACGTCTGTTACCAGCTGACACAGATGGATCATACACTTATGAAACAGGCTCGGTCCTGTACCTGTGATACACATGTGGTGCTGCTGACACAGATGGATCATACACTTGTGAAACAGGCTTTGCCTTTTACCTGTAACACATGTGTGGCGCTGCTGACACATATGGATCATACACTCAAAAAACAGGCTCTGCCCCGATCCTGTGGCACACGTGTTACCAGCTGACACAGATGGATCATACACTCGTGAAACAGGCTCTGTCCTGTACCTGTGGCACACGTGTAGCACCAGCTGACACAGACGGATCATACACAAAAGTGACGACACAGGCTTTACACCAGTACCTGTCCCTGTGGCACACACATGGTGCCGGCTGTCACAGATGCACTCATACAATTGTGAAACAGGCTCTGCCCTGTACCCGTGTCACACGAGTGGCATCAGCTAACACAGATGGATCACGCACAAGTGAAACAGGCTCTGCCCCGTACTAGTGGCACACGTGTGGCGCTGCTGACACATAAGGATCATACACTCGTAAAGCAGGCTCTGCCCGTACCTGTGGCACACATGTGTTACCAGCTGACAGATGGATCATACACTTGTGAAACAGGCTCTGTCCTGTACCGCACGTGTGGCACCAGCTGACACAGATGGATCATACAAAAGTGAAACAGTCTCTGCCCCATACCCGTGGCACACGTGTGGCGCTGCTGACACATATGGATCATACACTAAGGAAACAGGCTCGGCCCTGTACCTGTGGCACACATATGTTACCAGCTGACACAGATGGATCTTACACTCGTGAAACAGGCTCTGCCCTGTAGCGCACGTGTGGGGCTGCTGACACAGATGGATCATACACTTGTGAAACAGGCTCTGCCCTGTACCTGTAGCACACGTGTGGCGCTGCTGACACATATGGATCATACACTTGTGAAACAGGCTCTGCCCTGTACCTGTGACACACGTTACCAGCTGACACAGATGGATCATACACTCGTGAAACAGGTTCGGCCCTGTGGCACACATATGTTACCAGCTGACACAGATGGATCATACACTTGTGAAACAGGCTCTGCCCTGTACCTGTAGCACATGTGTGGCACTGCTGACACATATGGATCATACACTCGTAAAACAGGCTCTGCCTCGTACCTGTGGCACACGTGTTAACAGCTGACACAGATGGATCATACACTTGTGAAACAGGCTCTGCCCTGTAACTGTGGCACACGTGTGGCGCTGCTGACACATATGGATCATACACTCGTAAAAACAGGCTCTGCCCCGTACCTGTGGCACACGTATTACCAGCTGACACAGATGGATCATACACTCGTGAAACAGGCTCTGTCCTGTACCTGTGGCACACGTGTAGCACCAGCTGACACAGACGGATCATACACTAGTCACACAGGCTTTACACCAGTACCTGTCCCTGTGGCACACACATGCTGCTGACACAGATGGGTCATACACTAGTGAAACAGGCTCTTCCCCGTACCTGTGGCACACAAATGGCACCAGCTGCCACAGATGGATCATACACAAGTAAAAGAGGCTCTGCCCTGTGCATGTGGAACACACATGGCATCAGCTGACACAATAGAGCATACAATCGTGAACCAGGCTCTGCCCTGTACCTGTGGCACACACACATGGCACCAGCTGACACAGATGGATCATACACTCGTGAAACAGGCTCTGCCCCGTACCTGTGGCACATGCATGGCGTCAGTTAACACAAATGGATCATACACAAGTAAAACAGGCTCTGTCCCGTACCTGTGGCACACGAGTGTTACAAGCTGAAATTGATGATCGTACACTCATGAAACAGGCTCTGCCCCGTACCTGTGGCACACGTGTGGCGCTGCTGACACATATGGATCATACACTCATGAAACAGGCTCTGCCCTGTACCTGTGGCACACACGTGGTGATGCTTACACAGACGGGTGATGAAACAGGCTCTGCCCTGTAGCTGTGGCACATGCCTGTCACCAATTGACACAGATGGATCATTCATAAGTGAAACAGGCTCTGCCCTATACCTGCGGCACACATGTGGCGCCAGCTGACACTGATGGATCATACATAAGTGAAATAGGCTCTGCCCTGTACCTGGGCACACGCGTGGTGCCAGCTGGCACATGCATGTCGCCAGCTGACAGATTGATCATACACAAGTGAAACAGGCTCTGCCCTGTACCTGTGGCACACACGTGGTGATGTTTACACAGACGGGTCATACACAAGTGAAATAGGCTTTGCCCTATTCCTGTGGCACACGCATGGTGCCAGCTGACAGATGGACCATACGCAAGTGAAACAGGCTCTGCCCTGTACCTGTGGCACATGCATGGCGCCAGCTGACACGCATAGATCATGCATAAGTGAAACAGGCTCTGCCCTGTACCTGTGGCACACGCATGTCGCCAGCTGACAGATGGATCATACACAAGTGAAACAGGCTCTTCCCTGTACGCGTGGCGCTGCTGACACGTACCTGTGCCGGTGCTCATCGTGGCCTTGCCCATGGATCAGGAAGCCCCCAGAGCTCTTGTCGCCCTTGTTGGCATCGATGTGCGGGATTAACACGTCCTCCAGCCCCAGGTCGAAGCGTTTGTGTTTGGAGGAGTCGGGCAGAAAGAAGAAGGCCCCGAAGCAGAGAGTGATAAAGGCACTGAGGATGAGGAGCAGGATGAACTTCTCCGAGAGCCGCAAGGTGGCCCTGTGGTGCGGGAAGGAGGCGGCCCCGAGGCTCAGGGTGGGGATTCTGCGCCCAGACAGGGGCAACAAGGCGGGGGTGGCCATGCCCCCGGCAGCGGGGCCTGAAGACGTGGCAAGTGTCACTGGGCTCCACCAACACCATTGAGTGATTAAAAAAAGGAGTTACATCGAGGAGATGGCACCCCTGCAGAGGGAAACCCGCTGTGCCAAGATTAAAAATGTAAAAGTTGTCTCTAAGAGCAAAAAATGGTGCAGCATCTTCAAAAGCTCCTCAATCAGAACTGCTTTTCCAGTAGAAAACCACGAAGGGCCAGCAGGAGCTCAGAGGTCACATGCGAACATGGCTTCCTCACTCCATGTGATGAGCAGCAGCACTTGTCCCCGTCCCTAGGAAAGACAGATGGAAGTTTTTAAACCCAGGGATGAGGAGTACCACGTTCACTTCAAAAGCTTCTCCTTTATTGATCCTTCCGGGGCGAGATGGGTGGATGCAAACAATGCTGCCTTAAGAACCCCTTCCTGGTCACAAGAAGAACATGTAAGAAGGTCAAAGGGCCCGGTCTAATCTGGGCAGAGAAACTCGATCCCTGACCCACAGTTGCATGAATGAGACCCCACAGCTCCTTCCGGTACAGGTAGACCGGTCTCTTTCTCTGCGCCAAGAAGCGGGGTCCACGGCCCTAAAGATGCCTCTAGGACCGAGGCCTGGTCTCATGTGGCTTGTCCTAGCAGAGGGGCTGGAACCACGGTGGATCCGGGCACAAGTGCCCTTCAGGGGGTGGCACAGGGGGCACAGGCGCCGGCCCCTGAACCCTTCACCCAGGCATGGGCTGGCACCTGAAGCTGTGCCTCCTTACACCCCCGGAGTGCCCTCTGGGGCACAGAGGGGGAACAGGCACCGGCCCCTGAACCCTTTACCCAGGCAGGCAGCTGGCACCCGTAGCCAGCGCCTCCAGACACCCCCGGAGTGTGGGCGCTACTCTTGGCCTCCTGGTAGCGGCCTTCTCTCTTTGGGTTTCTCTTGCGGGCCTCGTAGTGGTGTGCACAGGGTCCAGGGGTAAGGAAGGACTGCCACAGCTGGAGCAGATCCCTTGGTGATCTGTTGCTTCTAATAGTAGATCCCGAGGCAGGGGGGGCACCTCTCAAGCTGGGGTAATGTGGTGCTTCTGGGTGGTGACACTAAAGGTTCACTTCTGACCCTGAACTTGGCTGAGTGGGGCTGATGCTGGGAGAGGCAGCCCTTGAGAGCCAAAGCGAGGGGACTAAATGTAATGCTGGTGCAGGCTGGATGGTGAAGCGCATAAGGTCCACAGATGCTGGTTGAGTGGTGCTGATGATGGCAGTCAGCGGAGGATGAGGACTGAGGTCTCCAGACGATGCTCCAGCTGGTTGAGTGGTGCTGATGCTGGCAGTAAGCGGAGGATGAGGATGGAGATCTGCAGACGGTTGTGGGGCTGCTGGCAGAGGTGTTCCTTGGATGCTGCCACTAGACGTCTACATTGGACACTGGATGGAACTAGCCCTGGTAGCCCATACGGGGTATCAGGAGGGGCCCAGGGCAGAGGACACCTCTAAACGTCTAGGATAGGTGATGAGCAGCAGGTGCTTGGACTAGATGTTGGGGTGCTTGTGTGCAGGGTTTGGATGTCACAGGAGGCTGCTGTGCAGTGAATCATGGTAGATCCCTGGGCATGGAGTTCGTGGCCTGCTCCTGGCACACCGGGGCTGCTGCTGTGCTAGGGACTGGAGAAGGATGCTGATGTTACCAGGGATGCTGCAGGAACACACCTGGGCTAGGGATGGAGGGGGATGCTGCAGGAAGACACCTGGACTACGGATGGAGGGGGATGCTGCAGGAATACACCTGGGCTAGGGATTGATGCTGCAGGAACACACCTGGGCTAGGGATGGAGGGGGATGCTGCAGGAACACACCTGGGCTAGGGATGGAGGGGGATGCTGCAGGAAGACACCTGGACTACGGATGGAGGGGGATGCTGCAGGAACACACCTGGGCTAGGGATGGAGGGGGATGCTGCAGGAAGACACCTGGGCTAGGGATGGAGGGGGATGCTGCAGGAAGACACCTGGGCTAGGGATGGAGGGGGATGCTGCAGGAAGACACCTGGGCTAGGGATGGAGGGGGGTGCTGCAGGAACACACCTGGGCTAGGGATGGAGGGGGATGCTGCAGGAAGACACCTGGGCTAGGGATGGAGGGGGATGCTGCAGGAAGACACCTGGGCTAGGGATGGAGGGGGGTGCTGCAGGAACACACCTGGGCTAGGGATGGAGGGGGATGCTGCAGGAAGACACCTGGGCTAGGGATGGAGGGGGATGCTGCAGGAAGACACCTGGGCTAGGGATGGAGGGGGATGCTGCAGGAAGACACCTGGGCTAGGGATGGAGGGGGGTGCTGCAGGAACACACCTGGGCTAGGGATGGAGGGGGATGCTGCAGGAAGACACCTGGGCTAGGGATGGAGGGGGATGCTGCAGGAGGCGCGCAGGGGTGCTCTGGAGCCGGGAAGGGCTGGCCTTGTTCCAGATGAAGGAAAGGATGCTCCTGGTGGTGGATGCAGGGGGTGGGTGACGATGCTTGTATGCAATGGATGCAGGGGTTGTGCCAGGCGGTGCCAATGCTCCTGGGCACTGGGGGTCAGGTGCCCCCTCGCCAGGGGGTGCCAAGGGACTCCCCTGGCACCGATGCCCAGGCTGGAGCGGGGATGCTGCCGACGATGCTCCAGAGCAGTGGGTGCTGGGGTGGGCGAGGGAGCTTGTTTACAATGATGCAGGGGTCCACGGTGCTCCTCCCGATGCTCCTGTGCAGGTCTGGAGGCCCCTCGCCCGGGGGTGCCCGGAGCGGCCCCCCCTGGCACCGGTGCCCGGGCTGGAGCGGGTGACGCTGCTGCAGCCGGTGCCCGGCGGTGCCCTCTGTGCTGCAGGCTGGGGGCGCCCCTGGCAGCGCTCGGGGTGGGCTCTGGAGCTCCGGGCCGTCCCTCGCCGCCCCCCTGAGCCGGGTGCGATGGGTGCAGAGTCACCAGGAGCCGACACCACCGCTCCCCAGGACACAAGCTGGCACTGCCACTGCGCACACCCGACTGCGCATGGGCGGAGCCGCGTCACGGCGGACGCCATCTTACAGCCAGGCACCCGCTAGAGCCGCACAGGGGCATGTACAAGGGCCTGGGCGTGGCCACGCCTGGAACCGCCTTCCTCTGATAGACGCTGTCTCGTGATGACGTCACGCCTGACACTAGGATGGCCACACGCCAGGACATGTCCACACCATAATCATTGGGGCACCCACAACAAGAGAGAACAAACACAAGCACACTACCGGCAGCGCTCATATTCGGTTCTCCTTAAATAAGGTTATGATGTCGTCGTTTCACTGACAGCGGTCGGATGCCAATATTTATAAACCCCATGTCATACGACGTCTGTGACGCACGCGCTGGCGTCTAACAACTGAAAGGACTCATCGCGCCCCCGCGCCACTCAGCGCGCCGTAACCAATCAATGTCCAGCTGGGTGCTAGAGGCCCCGCCTTCTGACGTCACTTTCTGCCCTGCGGCCCTCGCCGAAGCTCCTCTACAGATCTGACTAGGGGGCCACGCTGCGTGGCATCGACATAGAGGAAGGACTATGTGACGTCATGGTCTCTCCGCGTCTCGAGCCAGGGCACGCGGCCGCATTCATTTGATTGTGATTCGATGTAGCGCCAGCGTGGCTCGTGGGCCTCAGGGCGCTTAACAATAAAACAGAAGGTATCCATTAAGAATGGAAAATATACATGTGACACAAATGTGCCAAGAATTTCGAAGAAGAAAGTGGGAAATAAAAAAAATATATATTTAGGGATGATAGAACGCGCAGGTCACCCAACTAGAACATAGCTGCCAAGGTTTCAGATTTCTTATGTGTGACATGTTCATAATTTCAGTGAAATTATGAGTGACATTTCAATCACTATGAGTGACACTTTCTTGCGAGCAAAATCAAGCAATAAAGATGAGAAAAGCATATAAATATCAGAAATCGCACCCACTTGAGCAATGAAAAACTTTAAAAAGATCTTAAAACTGCTGCAATTGACCTATGTCTTTGTTGTTACTCAATATTTGTGACTGCTGTAATTTCTACTTTAATGCTCTTAGTCTATCGTAAATGGCCCAACACCATTTGTAGTATTATTTATATGCCTTATATCATCTATTTAATTTGTAAAGCACTCTAACATCTTTTAATCCCTTTCTCACAAACCGTTCATGTGTTTTATAGTGCTGCTCATGCAGTGCAGGGTGTCAGAGCTCTTTACATCACACACACAATATAAAGACAGAATGACTCATTTGTAGGTAATCCAGTCTAGAAATGATATTTGTAGCACATCCCCCCTGACAACAGCTGAAGTGTTGTCATAGGTAGTTCATCCATCCAGCAATAGTCTAGGATGAAACCGAAGTGATTTGCAGTGGGCCAAGCATTCTGCCTGGTGGTGCACTAAGAACTCCAGCAGAAATATCGAATAAGTAACTGGGGGCCAAGACCATCTAGATATTTGATATTAAAAACATCCTGCAGTGTCACCTTAGAGTACTAACACCTGCAGGCATCAGCTGCAGCTGCCTGGTACAGCACAGGTGCCTCTGAGACTTTATGTTTATGAAGCACAAGAATGGAGTCACTGTGGCTTTCGGTAACTATCCTGTTGTTTTTACATTTTTTGTATAAATCGTTCCTATTGCATGTTAATGGAAAATGAAAAAAATAGATATTTTAAAAAACATCAAGCAGCACGGGACATACAAGCCAGACTCATAGTCAACCCTCAAAAAGTGTGCCACTGATGCAAATCTGTAACATAAAGATGAAGAGCATACATCGCACAACCAATATCAGAACGTTGAGTACGTTTGTACATCATGCCACGTGCCTTGGTGCACTTTTATTTATTTATTTATTTATTTAATGGTTTTATAAAGCGCGTAGTAACTCAGTGAGCATCCCAGCGCTAACCTGCTACTCCCAGGGTATTCAGCCGTCTAATGAGATGATGTTTAAGGGAAAAGGAGAGTCTTTAGAGCTTTCCTGAACTGGAGGTAGTTCGGTTCTGTCCTGAGTCTGCGTGGTAGGTGGTTCCAATGTTTGGCCGTGTGTACCGAAAAGCGACGGCCACCGGTCTTGGCTTTTTTGACTCTGGGGACTGAGATAAAATTTTCTCCGCTGGACCGGAAATCTCTTTCCGCCTTGTAAGGGATTAAGAGTTCTTTAAGGAGAGGGGGGCCATTATTATTGAGGGTTTTGTGGGCCAGACATAGGGCCTTGAAAACGACCCTTTCTCTGACTGGGAGCCAGTGAAGGGATTTAAGAGCTGGCTTGGCCGAGGATCTTGCTGGTGTGCCCGTAAGAAGACGGGCGGCGGCGTTTTGGACTTTCTGCAACGTGTTGAGGGTAGCTTTTCTAGATGAAACAAAGGTAGCAACGTCCACAGGCAAGTAGCAAGCTGAGCTCTTGCAGTGAGTAAAATCACTAACCAGATCGCAACATTTAGGGGTAAAGGATAAGGTGGAACTGAAATTAACTCTAGGTAAATTCATTTATGCAAAAAAGGTGGCTACGGACAAAATCTCCGTTGTGTGGCATCCAAATTTGTGTGGTCTCCAGGGCATAGATTTTCAGCGTGGGCACAAAAGTAAAGGAGGCATCAAATTGTGATGAAAATTGAGACATAAAAAGGGTTTAAGTAAATAGCACTGTAACACAGGTAAATACACAATGCTCTGTGGATACTCAAGAAGGGATTCGATCATAATTTACATTTTATAAATCCATGATGAATAATAGTTTTCTATATTGCGGGATCCTGAGATTAATACATAACCCTCTTAGTTGGCATTATGTTCAGGCTGACCAAAGTACTTACTTCTCTGTTCTGTAGTTTGACTGGCAGGCTGGTAGTCGTGACGTTGCAGCCCACAGAGTCCTATGTCACTCTGTCTCCTCTGAGTGTCATGTTCGGTGCAGTGGCGACGGTGAGCACAGCACTGACTGCAGCTTCCCGCAACGCCTGAGGCCTCGACCTCTGCACTGCCATGATGATCTGAGTGTTGAAACTGCCGTCCTGCCCATTCCAAAGAAGCCCCGGGAATAAATATGCGCAGGCAGCAGCCATTTATTATGCCATGTCACTGGGACAGCAGTCAGCACACCACCCAACTCGAGTCAAGTCCCCTGGCTGCCGCTTCCTGAATCTGACCTCACTTCCGAACAGGCCCGGCGCGGGCGGGAATTTCTAAGGCCAGAGGCAGCAGGGCAAAAAGTAACATTGTAGCACAATGTGTTCGAAATTATTAACTGTTTACTGAGCCTGCTAGCAAGTCCCTATAGGGAGCTCAGTAACAGAGCCGGTGCGTGTGCTAGCAGCCTGATAACCAGTTTCAGCACTGGTACAGCAAAGTGACACAGTGGCATTTAAATGCGTGACAACGTACTTCAGTGCGGTGATGCGGAACACCACACTGAAATGTGTTAGTGTCACACGTGAAGCATGATACTTGACAGGCATGCTATAAATTTACCATACTCACCTGGGCCCAAAATTAAATTTTTAAACCTTTGCTCTACTACAGTCTATTTTAGTCCTCTGGTTCCTATACCATTGACTTACCAATCCTCGTCACTAGTACCTATGACCGCAATGGATCAGGGAGTTAGTTATAAAGAAGGCAGTCTATATCACAATAACATTTGCACTCATATAATAACCACAAACTCAGGGTAGGTTTAAACTCTTTATCTAATCATCATCAAAAGTCATGAGCCGCAGATTAAAAGCAATTAAACTGTCAATAACCAAGATTAGAAACAGTGGATAACTATGCAAAAGATATATTATGCCAACCATTTAGCAAATTTTAAAATAAGGGAAGGTAAAACAAGGAACATGCTATTTTTGATACTAGACTTTCGCAACTTGTCTAAAGGAGGGGTAAGAAAAGGAACATACTAAACCAACAACCTTAGCAATTATCAACGGTTGGGAAAAAAGGAACACTTGGGGGTCGATTCCGATCCTAGTAAAAAAACGTCCGTCCGATTCGTATCCAGAGCCCTCTCCGTACGAATCGTACACATCCATCCAAGTCGCGTAGTACGATCCGTATTTCCTGAATGCGTCCGAAGCATCGCGATCCGTACGTATTGCAAGGCTGAAACCGTGAACCGTACGGCTCGTACACATGCCGTACGACCCGACGAGTACGATCCGGAACGGGGTAAGAGGACGCGATTCATACGGCCCACGTCTGGTATGGGGCGATTCATACGGAAAAGCACACCATCACATACACACCGTACAGTCCGTTCCCCCCATGATCGCGGGGTACGGTGCGTACCCCTGCGATGATGGGGTGTACGCATCGTACCCCTGCAATCGCAGGGTGTACGCACTGTACACCCTGCGAACATGGGGTACGGTCCATACAACCCATGATCGTGGGGTACGGTGCGTACACCCTATGATCGCAGGGGTACGCACTGTATCCCTGCGATCAAGGGGGGGATGCACCGTACCCGGGGGGGGCCCTTCCGTACCTGTTTCGAGGCGAACTCAGCATTTACAGTTGTTTTCGGCTCTCGTAGGAAAAGGGTCGTACTGTGCGTACCCGACACGAATCGTACTTGTTGGGTCGGAAAAAACAGCCGCGAACCATACGGATGTCGCGTACAGCGGGTTCCAAGGGAGAATCGTATGGAGATTTCAATCGTACGGTCTATGTACGATTCGTACGGAGTACAGCTCCTGGTACGAATCGTACTTCATCGTACGTACGGGGGACGTTGCGGGGTATGATTCGTACGGTAAAAATGCTCCGAACGGCTATTCGGAGCGGTTTTTCCCGAATCGGAATCGACCCCAATATGTAATACCGAAACCAAATTTTAGCATACAGCTATAGGGTAGGTAAAAATTTGAACACACTATTAATCAAATAACCTCGTTTAATTCTCTTTAGAGGGAGGGTAAAGAAAAGGCAACATCTATGCAATCATAAAAACTGTTTTAGCATTTCAACTAAGGGAAGGTGAGAAAATGGAATATACTACTAATCAGAAAAACACAAATGTTATCATTTACCAAGGAAAGGGTAAGAAAAGAAACGTATGCAATCAAAGCTTTAGCACATTAAGGAGAATTAGAGAAAGACACAACTTATTTTGACAATTTACCCACACAGATTTATATTTACCTAGGATGGTATGAAGACTAACCCTGACCTCGGGTCAGTTGAAAAGGACAGAAGAACCCCAAAGGTTGCAGTGCCAGTAGGCCAGCAGGTGCAGTTCAGAAATTAGGACAGGAAACCCCAGATTTGGATCAGGACCGGACCACCAAAGGTTAAGACCAGCACCCACAGTTCAGTTGCAACGCCTGCGCTACTCCCTCTCTGCAAGGAATCAGCCAAAACCCCAATTGGGTTACAACATTCACCAGCAAAGTGCTTCACCAGCACTTCAACTTCCCAAAACCCCGATTGGGTCAGCAAGCCCTCTGCTCTTAGTCACCTATTGAGTGCGTTGGGTCAGTGACAGGTCAGCTATTTGGGCAAGTCGGACAAATTAACTAGCTAAGCCTACTCTAGTTATACTGTTTTCCAGTTCAGTGTACCACCCCCCAATGTTGCAAGTGTAAAGATCCCCAATTTCTATTGGACAAAGGAGGGGGAGAGGTCATCACACCACTTAATATTAGACTTTACCGTCTCCTTATTCAAATTTCGTTCCCGCCCATCAAATTTCAGGATCTCATGACGGTTTATTCCACCCAACAATGGATGTTCTATTGACAAATACATTGTATACAATTTTGGGTTCACTGGGGCAGGTTCCCAGGAGCATCTTCTAGTCAGTCAGCTCATGGCAATAGTCCAAAGGTCACTTGTTTCAGAGACTTGAGAATTTCGCACAGCCTCAGTTTCAACAAAGATGGAGTACAGCGTCACGAGACAGGCCAGTTTTCAGAATGTATCATGAAATGGAAAAGAAACAGTTTTAGAACACAGAATAAATGAATACACTGTATACCATGAATTTCTACACTATACCCATTACTTTATAATAAACTATAGCATTAGGATTAGGCAGAACGAACATCTTAGCAATAGCAGCAACGCAAGCTTTTAGCATGTGAGAACATAGAGTAGCCATGTTATCTCTAGTGCGCAGAAGCAACAGATTCCCTCCAAAGCTGCGAGTACGTCATGTCACGTAGGTATGACAGACGCATGTGCAGTAGAAAATCCTGCGTAGCAGCAGCTATCTTAAATGCAAGCGTATTATGGTTAGTAAACACATAAGCAAGCTTCACTCGGACAGCCAAATGAGTCACAGGCACACTGAAGGTTTGGGTCTGAATGGCTCGTTCAAACTTGGCTGAAGCCTGACTGATTCCCGCCCCTCGCAACCAGGGAGATATAAAGTGAATGAGTGACGGAAGACCTACATAAACATCTCTTTGCCCCGGCACAGCCTTACGAATCCGCTTGCCTCGAGCCGTAAGGTATATGCGTTGTACAGAAGAGGCGCCTAGAGCAGACAGCAGAGCAGTCATCCTTGACAGGTACATGTCTGTAGCGCCTGAAAGGACGGCCTTCTTAGAGCTCCTCTTCTCAGTCTTTCTTGTCCCTGGAGTCACTGGGTCTTGTTAATTGTCTTCACATATCCTGGGCGTCAGATAGGAAAGGACACGGTCTAAACATGGGATTTGTTGTATTTTGTTTGACCTCAGTGGGCAGGGTAGTGGCTGCAGACTTTCTTATCTTTAGGAGGGGGGGGGCATCAGTTTCTAATTAGCGTGGGCGCTAAGGCCATGCTAATTAGAAACAGATGGCCACCCCTAAAGATAAGGTGCTTAAAGAGACAAGGAAAATAAATTACTTTCCACGAATTTTCATAGTGGGTCAAGAAGACGAGTCGAAACGTCTTCCTGCAGCTGGCATGCTATTTCCAGTCGACCACGAAAACAGTTAACTCAATAATTCGAATAAAGAAATGAAAAAACGTGCATAGAATAAGTTAAAACAGCATCAAGGACAGTCAATGGCTGGGCAATATGTACTAATAATGTAAATAAAAGATACAGAAAAGGTAAGAATTAGCATCGGAAAATGAATAAAGGGGGATACAAGAGAACAAATACAGTCATACATATCACAGACTGAGGTGTTGTCAGCTGACTAGGTCAGGAAAGCAAAGCACAACTGAGAAAATCATTGCAGAGAACTCCCACCCCAACAAATGTTTATTAACGTGAACATTTGCACTCATGACGGTCTGTTGTGCTCTCTACACTGAATCAGACAGGTCTGGGTGTCTTGCTTAGTTAGCTCTGCCTTGCTTGACGGATTGCACCTTTACTACAGGGCAGCACCGCATCTTTAAAGCCAGTCACCCGATCACTTCCTATCCATCATCTTGCTGACATCTCCATTGCACGTTCTTCACATTTACAAGCCAGGACCTGTAAAACTATGGGCCTGATGTACCAAAGGGGTTTTCCATTCTATGTCTATGGGAAAATGCGTTAGCACACGTGCGCCTATAGAAGCGCCCCATTATGTACCATGAAGTAGGTGCAGAGCAAAGAAAGATACATTGGCAAAAAGCACAATTTGTTGTAACGCTTTTTATCGTTTCATTCAAATCCACTCAGCTCTGATCAATTGGTACTTTCTAACTACAGACAGGGTCTTGCAGTACCTTCGATGCACTGCCACTTTCTGGTGCAACTTTACATTACGTTCACTAGATCTGTGCACTGCACAAATCCAATACTGCCAGCACTGTCAACGCTCTCAGTCGTACAGCTGGGACAAACGTGTTCATGAGCGTATATCCTAAACTGCCAGTCACAACTCTTGGACAAACCCCTCTGACATCCTATCCGAGATGTTAAGTTTAAATAAGAAACGTCTCACCAGGCATTGCGGCATCGCTTCCAAATGGACTCGCGGTGGTGACCGTGTGGACGCTTTCCTGCACGGTCGTTCCCCTCGCCCTCTGCCTCCCTACGGACGCTTGTGCTCCCCGCAGCCTGAGCCTCTCTGAAGGTACATCGCGCCACTACCTACCTGCACGAAAAGAGATCGCTCGCAGCGCTTGATATCGCTTTTGCCCACTTTAGAAATCCACTTGAATACAGTAGCTGCGCACTCGGCGCCAGAATTAATTTGCCTAACGTAATTTAATTAATTATTGCCGCGCACTGTAGACTTTGCTGTGTAGGGTAAAGAGAAGTGTTTTGCGAGTGTTTGTGACTGTATTTACAGATGTCCCAACGCGCAGCGTCCACGTGCTGCGGCCGCGCCGAAGGTGCGCCAAAGGTAAGCCCGTCTACGCCTGGACCGCGCCCAGCGCCAGACCCCCTGCCCCTCGTACCACCCACCCACCCCGCATTACATACGATGCCACCTCCCTCCTAGCCCTTAACTCCGGCCGCTCCCCCAACTGCGCCCAAGCCGCTCCTGGACACACCCATGGACCCTTCTCATGCCACTCCTGCAAGTTCGATGGCACCAAAACCAACTCCTCATCCACCAACGCGACACAGAGACCCGACACCAACCACCTAAAATGCATCCTGCTCAACACCCGCTCAGTCCACAGACATGCCATCGACCTCTGGAATCTACTAGACACCATCTCACCGGACGTCGCCTTCCTAACAGAAACATGGATGAACGCCTCATCAACCCCAGACATCACCATTGCCATCCCAGAAGGATACAAGATCATCCGTAAGGACCGCGTCAAGCATACAGGAGGAGGCATCGCCATCGTCCATAAGAATTCCATTTGCATCTCAACCAGCTCAGATGACAACCTTGCCAGCGCCGAGCACCTTCACTTCCAGATCCACACCGACCCCAAAACCACACTCAGAGGCACCCTTCTCTACCGGCCCCCGGCCCCCGGGTGCAATTCAATGACGAAATCACTGACTTCATCACCCCACACGCCCTCCCCTCCGAGGACTACATCCTATTGGGAGACCTCAATTTTCACCTGGAAAAGAGCAATGACAACAGCGCCACCACCCTTCTGGACAACCTCGCAAACCTCGGACTCAAACAACTTGTCACGTCCCCCACCCACATTGCAGGTCACACACCCGACCCTATCTTCACCTCCAGCAAATACGTCTCATTCAGCCACACCACAGCTCTTCATTGGACGGACCACAGCTGCGTTCACTTTTTCTACAATGAGCCCACAATCCACTACCACCCTCAACCCACCCTGCGTAGAAATTGGAACAAACTCACCATCGACCAGATCACCTCATCGCTCCTCCAAATCCCTCCTGTCCACTCCTCAAACCCCGACCAAGCAGCCATTAACTTCACCCAATGGCTATCCAAAAGCACCGACATCCTAGCACCGTTGAAAAAACATCAAAACAAACTAAGCAGCAAGAAGGCCTCCTGGTTCAACGATGATCTTAAGAAATCCAAGAAACTCTGTCGCTCCCTCGAGAAAGCATGGAAAAAAGACCCAAACACCAACACCAGAGACGCCTTCAAAAACGCCACCCGCATACACCACCAACTAATCCTGTCTGCCAAGAAAGCCGCATTCAAAGACCGACTAGATAACAACGCCCACAATAGCAAGGAGTTATTCAACATCGTCAAAGAATTTACCAACCCATCAGCCAACTCCAACGACATCACCCCCTCTCAAGCCCTCTGCGACTCCCTAGCCTCCTTCTTCCATAACAAAATTGCAGACATCCACAACAGCTTCGACAACCGACCCGAAGACCTACCCACCCAACCTTCTGCAGGACCTTCTCCCCCCTTGAACATCCTTAACGACTGGAACCCAATCTCCACTGAGGACACCATCCGCCTGATGAACTCCATCCACTCAGGATCCCCAACTGACCCATGCCCTCACCACATCTTCAACAAAGCAGACTCCATCATAGCACCACGCCTCCGAGACGTCATCAACTGCTCCCTCAACTCCGCCACCTTCCCGGAAAGCTGGAAACACGCAGAACTCAGCGCCCTTCTGAAAAAACCCACAGCTGACCCCACCGAACTCAAAAACTACCGCCCCATCTCACTCCTTCCTTTCCCGGCCAAAGTCATCGAGAAAGCTGTCAACAACCAGCTTGCCGCCTTTCCGAAAGCAACAAATCACTCGACCCCTCACAGTCCGGATTCCGAGCCAAACACAGTACTGAGACCGCACTCATCGCAGCAACAGATGACATTCGAACCCTACTGGACAATGGAGAAACAGTCGCCCTCATCCTCCTTGACCTCTCCGCAGCCTTCGACACAGTCTGCCATAACACCCTATTACAGCGCCTCAGTAACATCGGAATCCAAGGAAAAGCACTGGAATGGATCACCTCGTTCCTCACCGGGAGAACCCAGAGAGTCCGGCTCCCTCCATTCAAATCAGAGGCCTCTGAAGTCATCTGCGGCGTGCCGCAAGGATCGTCACTCAGCCCCACCCTCTTCAACGTGTACATGAGCCCCCTCGCAGCCATCGTTCGCCAACACAATCTCAACATCATCTCCTACGCTGACGACACCCAACTGATCCTCTCACTCACCAAGAACCCCAACACCGCCAAAAACAACTTACACGAAGGAATGAAAGAAGTAGCCGAGTGGATGAAGCACAGCCGTCTGAAACTGAACTCAGACAAAACAGAAGTCCTAATCTTAGGTACCTCTCCCTCCGCCTGGGACGACTCTTGGTGGCCAGAGGCCCTTGGAAAAGCACCCATCCCGACGGACCATGCACGGAACCTGGGCGTCATCCTGGACTCCTCACTCTCAATGACCAGACAAGTCAACGCTGTCTCATCATCCTGCTTCAACATTCTTCGCATGCTCAAAAAAACATTTCGCTGGATCCCCACCAAAACTAGAAAAACGGTCACTCACGCACTGGTCACGAGTCGCCTGGACTACGGAAACACCCTATACGCCGGTTCCACCGCAAAACTCCAGAAAAAACTCCAACGCATCCAGAACGCCTCAGCTAGGCTCATACTTGATATCCCGCGTAAACAACACATCTCTGGTCACCTGAAAAACCTCCACTGGCTCCCCGTAAATAAGAGGATTACCTTCCGCCTCTTAACCCACGCACACAAAGCACTTTACGAACTTGGACCCGAATGCCTCAACACACGACTGTCCTTCTACACCCCCTCCCGTCAGCTACGATCCTCCAACCAAGCCCTTGCCACTGTTCCTCGCATCAACAAAGCCACCATGGGAGGTAGATCCTTCTCCTACCTGGCAGCCAAAACCTGGAACTCTCTTCCCTCTCACCTTTGCCTTACTCAGAACCACCTAGCATTCAGAAAGCAACTTAAAACTTGGATATTCGACAAGTAATTTCCCCCCCTTCCTCAAGCGCCTTGAGACCCTATGGGTATGTAGCGCGCTATATAAATTTCTGACTTGACTTGACTTGATAAAAACTGCCTTCGTGCTGTGCTCCGGGCGCCCATTGGTTTCAGACTTTCCTTGGGGACCATCAAGACGGGCAAATTTACACCCTTCAAAACAACAGACAGACATCAGTTGGAGGAAGCGTTAGGGAAGTTGCTCGGCAGTGATTCATTGGTGAAAGATAACGTAAGTGCTAAAACCCTGGTCCGGAGGCCGCCGCCGCAGCTTGCACCACCCAATGCCTCTGCAAGCGCCGCTAAAGACAAACCATCACAACTAGTGACTATCACACTCCTACTTACTACAACTGACAGTCGGACTATTCCAGGCCCCCAAACCCTTAAGAATGACTTGGGCTGCAGGTATATAAAACAAGCATTGGCGAGAAAGAGCAAATGCGAGAGACATGGAGGGAGAGTGGGAGGGAAAGAGAAGACGGAAGAGCAACAAGCTCTCGGCATTGCGTGGCGGGAGGAGGGTGGGCGGAGGGGGGGAAGGGGAGTGGGGCACGTCGAGTCGCAACAAAAAAATAAACAAGGGTGAAATACAGCCTAACTGACGTCGCTCTGGAGCCTGCAGTGGAGCCCGTCGGCCTGGAGCGCGCCTCGGAAGAGACGCCGGAGGGCAGGAGCGTGACGCCGTGAGCGTGCACTTTGGCGTTCACAGACCTGAGTCGGCTCGTGCACAGCTCTGTCTCCCTTGGGAGAGAGCAATGTGACTATAAGTCTCGTTGGCGGCAGCGCTTCGCGCTGCAACGCCAGCGAGACCTAACTAGAGACTGCAGTAGGAACAAATTACTTGCCCAAAGAAAACGCATCCACTGGAGGGTTGGATGTGACGCATTAACCAATCAGCGTTAACAGTTCGCTCAGAACCGTCTAACCAATGACAGAGGGCTTTTTCAATTAGTGACACTGGGAAACCCGGGGAGTAGAAAGGCGGTGATTGTAATTGTTGGTGTTGGTATTTTCTGTGCGTTAAGGTAAGAACTGGGGCTTTTCTGGGTGTATGTGGGGAGGCTGTTGTGAAACTATCAGGCGCATTAGCTTATCCGTTGTGTACATTTCACCCAGCGCGACGGTTTGGCCTTTAACATGCACAGCACAACTGGCAGTTATGTCACTTGATATAGGACATCTGCGGCTATCTTCTCTGCCTTTTTACCGCACCTCCAGTGTCTTAATCTCGTGGGGCCTGCCACGGAAGCACAAGATCAGAACGTGGTGCTGCTAACCAAACGCCGCCTGGTTTTGGAGCCCGTGTCTTTATTTAGTAAGGTTACTAGACTTACTAGAGAAGGAGTTCTCTTAGTGCCACGCCTCGTTGTCTTACGAAAGTGGCAAGCACGAGTAGAGTTTTTCTGCATGATAATTATGGTGCTCCAGAAGCAGTGCTAGAAGTGAAAAAAATTCATCTGGACCCCCATAAATTGGTGACAAGCGGAGAAAGCCTAAAGGGAGTTGTGTCACGAGGGAAATCGGAAAAGCAAAGTTTGACAGTTGGTTTACACTTTTTTTTTTAATCGGCAGCAAATAAATTGTTAACACGAAGGAACTCTGTTATGGCCACTTAACACTATTCTTTTTAAAGGCATTACTGTGAGCTGATTAGAATGAAAAAAACAAACCTCCAACACAGGACATTTTGCAACTTGCTTTTATATATTACGCATAATTATACATTTGCCACACTTGCCTCATACCATCATCTCCTGCATATTTTTCCTTTTCTCGCATAATTTAGCCAACCCTGCCAGTTATACTATAAAAAGAAAATAAACACTTCACAGAACTTACCCCAGTAAAACAAAGCGTCTTCAAATAGGTCGTCTTCAAATAGGTCGTGTCTCCAATGAATGTCGCTGATTCGCCTTCTTTGTAAATGTTCAGTGCTGCACATTTAAATAGATATCACTAATAGCACTAAGTAAACATGCCGCCCTAATTATGCAGCTTTTATGCCTCATGAAGGCGTGGCAGTGGCGCCAGTAATACCCTGCTCCCGATCACAACACTGAAAGTGAGCATTAACGCGCACAAGCCGATCTACTGTGGAGCGCGAGCTGATCCACTGTGAAGCGCGTTCACAGACCTGAATCGGCTCGTGCCCATAGTAGAATCGGCTCGTGCACAGGTCTGTAGCTAGCTCTGCCTCCCTTGGACGTGCAGACAGCAGCTATAAGACTCGTGGCGGCAGTGCTTCGCACTGCAACACCACGAGACCTAAAAATCTAACGGTTACTCACAGAGCCAGTCCCAGCGGTTGTTAAGCTGTCTTATTTACTTTGATAATAGACCGACTTCTGGAACTTCATACTGAGAACCTGGATTCTTTACAACAGTTACAAAGGCCCTGTAAACCACAGCATACTAGAGTCCCTGACAGAGTGGAGCAAACAGACGGGCATTTCCCTTCAAGAACTTTAAAGTGCTTGGAAGCACTTCTTTTAACAGTTGAGAGAGAGGTGAAGCGCTGAGATGCTTATGAGACAGATGTATAGCACTGGTAGCTAAGAGCAGTGTGGTCACTTGGGTGATGAGAGGGCAGAAGAATCCAATACAACCACTAGGACATCCCTAGTCAGGCTGGCATTAAATCGGAAAAGCAAAGTTTGACAGTTGGTTTACACTTTTTTTTTTAATCGGCTGCAAATAAATTGTTAACACGAAGGAACTCTGTTATGGCCACTTAACACTATTCTTTTTAGGTTTAAAGTATTTTATTGAAGCAGGGTAAAGAAGGAAACAACAAGGACATGAAAAGAAAAACCACAGGTGCCCCACAATCAATGCGTACGGTACATTAGATACATCAAAGCATTTCTGTCTCCTCAACGGGCACCATCCAGCATGGAAATACAGCTTGCGCGCCTGTGGTTAAAGACAAAAAAGGAAAAAGGGGGGGGAGGGGGGGAGGAAGGGGAGAGGGAAGGGGGGGGGAAAGGGAAAAAAAGGGGGGGGGGAGAAAGGGTGGGGAAACAACCCTGCTCCATATCCTACCCAACCAACAAACCCCCCATCTACAGCACCCAAACCCACCCCCTGCACTGTGCCAATGACCATCTGCTCTCCCCTCGTAGCGACCCTCCGGTGGACTCCGCTACTATACGCCGACTCCGACCAATCAAACAGGCGGGTCCGGTGGCGGTGTCAGCCGTAACAGCCTGAGATACCTAGGGCAAGTGATCTCCCTGAACTCAGAACACAACAAGCCATGGAAAGGCGCCCACAGCTCCTCAAAAGCATCTGTATCCCCCAGGGCCACTAAGGACATTTTCTCCATGCCAAGAACATGCCACAATCTATGCAGCCAGCCGACAACTGAGGGGAGCGTGGTGGAGCGCCAGTGTATGAGAATGTTTTGCACCGCTGACCCCAGAGCTATCGCAATCTGTCTACCCCTTCTAGACCTGAGGGGGTACATCAACCCATTCGGCAATCCCAACAGGACATAGGCAGGGAACCGTGGCAGCTCTATCTCGAAACATTTGTCAACCTCGCTAAGGACCTCCTCCCAGTAAGAAGCCAAAAGGGGACAATCCCACAAAATAAGCGTGCCAGTTTGGCCACAGTTACGCCAGCACGTCCCTGGTATTGACCTATCCATCTCATGTAATTTCTCAGGAGTGCGATACCAATAGGTCGAAATTTTGGTGAAGGCCTCCGTGAGCCCCGTGTGATAGGCAGAGTGGCGTGAGCGGTAGGAGATGTGGTCCCATTCTGTATGACTCAACACTCGTCCGAGCTCCCGGTCCCAGCGCTCCCGACCCGGGTTGTGAATGTGAAAGGGGGGGGCTGCAGCATCTTGTACAAGTCAGAGATAAGCTTAGCGTCCGATGTGCGAGTGACTAACCAGCGCTCGTACACCGTGATCTCCCGGTCAGCCCTTTCGCGCACGTGGGACTGCTGCGCCCAGTGGCGCGCCTGCATATACCGCATGCGTTCCGTCTCAGGGAGGCCATAATCCCGCCGCAAGTCCTGGAAGGGGATGACACCCTCAGGGCCAGACAGGTGATACAAAGTGCAACAGCGGGCCGCCCGCCAGCAGTCGTAAGCACCAGGTTCAGTTCCCGGACCAAAGTCCGGATTGCCAATTAGCGGCGTGAAGGGAGAGGGAAAGGTAGTGAGTTCATGCCTGGTGGCCACTGAGTCCCACACCCGGAGTGGGACACGCGTCACAAAAGAGGCGTAAAGGTTAGGGGGTCTATGGGCCCGTCGCAAGAATGGCACCTCCTGTAGCGTTCTGCCTGCTACCACCTGGTCCTGAAACAGCCAGCGTTTGTCTGACTCCCACCGGCTCCACTCCACCAGATAGCGAAGTTGGGCGGCCTGGAAATATTTCCGTAAGTCTGGAATCCCTAGCCCTCCAGATTCAGGCGCCAGCGTAGCAATGTTCCTTTTAATCCGCGGTCTTCGGCCCTGCCACACAAAACGCGCAATGGCCGACTGAGTTTCCGCGAGCCATCCCGCGGGGGGTTGCAGCGGCAGCGCCCTGAACAGGTACAGCACCTGGGGTAGAAGGGTCATCTTCACTGCGGCCACCCTACCCAGCAGCGACAACGTGCCCTTATCCCACCGAGCCAGTTCCTCCCTAATTTTCGTGCTCAAAGCCGCATAATTGGCCGTGACCATCGCTGGGAGTGAGGGTGCTAACAGGATCCCCAGGTACGGAATCCGGTCCCCAGACCAGCTCAAAGGGAAAAGCCTCTGTAGTTCCGCCCTGGTGGCGCCGGTCAGCGAAATATCGAGGGCAGCAGATTTCCCGAGGTTCACCCGAAAGCCCGCCACCGCGGCGAAAAGGTCCAGTTCCGCGATACAAGCCGGCAGCGACCTCCGTGGGTCATCGAGCGTCAAAATGACGTCGTCCGCATAGAGGCTAATCGCGTGGTGAAATTCTCCCATCTTGACCCCGATAATATCGGGGTTCTGTCGAACCCTTTGAGCAAACGGCTCCATATAAAGAGCAAAGAGCAAAGGGGACAGCGGACATCCCTGTCGTGTTCCCCGTTCTATAGGAAAGGGTCGGGAGCTGCCTCCGTTCACTCAGACCACCGCGGACGGAAACCGGTAGCAGTTAAAAATCAGGTGCCGGAACTTCTCGCCTACCCCGAACTTGCCCAGGACCTTCTCTAGGTAGGGCCAGTGCACTCTGTCAAAAGCCTTCTCCGCGTCGATGGAAAGGAGCATTCTTTCCCCGGGGATCCTGGAGGCCTTCTCAAGAATATGAGTCACCCTCTTCATGTTGTCCACCGTTTGCCTGCCTGGCACGAAGCCGGCTTGATCCGAGTCGACCATGCCCGGGAGATGAAGTGCCAAACGTGCCGCTAGTATGCTAGTGAACACTTTCAGGTCCACGTTCAGTAGCGAGATAGGACGGTAGGATCCACAGGCAGTCCGGTCCTTGCCCGGTTTCGGGATCACGGAGACCGTGGCCTGGAGAAATTCGGGGGGATGGCGCCTGGCTCCGAGAACGTGTTGAAGAGGCGTGTCAACAGAGGCGCCAACTCCTGACAGAAGGTCTTATAAAAAAGAGGGATGAAGCCATCCGGGCCTGGGGCCTTACCCGGTTTAAGCCGGGAGATCGCCGTGATCACCTCCTCGATACGGATCTCCCGCTCCAGATACTGGGCCAGATCCGGCGTCAACGACGGGAGCGGCACCGACTCCAGATAGTCCGCCTCCGCCTGGGCGGAGGGGGCCTCGCCAGCGTAGAGGTCAGCGTAAAAACTACGGAAAACGTCCGCAATTTGCTCGTCTTCCGTGACTGAACCTCCGGCAGGGGTAACCAGCTCCTTCACCCGGTGCTGTTGGTGTTGCACTCTAAGCTTGTTGGCCAAGAGCCGTCCGCACCTGTCGCCACCGGTGTAATACTTGTGCTTCAGACGAAGCATCGCGTACTCAGCCCGGTCCATGTCGAGGGCAGACAAGAGTTTCCCGGCGGCTTTCAGTTGTCTCCAGACCCTGGGGGCGCCCGTCCTAAGATGGACCTGCTCCAGCTCCCGCACCTGTCGGGTAAGCTCATCCCTCTTGAGCTGGCGATCCTTGTTCTCCGCCGAGGAGATGGCGATAAATTCGCCCCGGAGCACAGCCTTCAGGGCGGCCCATTGCGTCGCGCGGGAGGTGTCGTCATTATCGTTTACGCGCTGAAAGTCCGCAATGGCCGCACGAATCTGCTGCACCGTCGACCGTCTGTGCAATAGGGTGTCCCGGAGTCGCCAGACCCCTCTTGGTCGAGCCACCGGGGGTAAATTAAAGGTACCATCCACCGGCGCATGGTCAGAAAGAGAGAGGACTCCCATATCGGCATTCGAGGCCAGAGCGAGCATCAAGCCAGTCACAAGTAGATGGTCCAGTCGCGCGTAGGACTTGTGTGCGTGTGAGAAATAGGAGTACGCGCGGGTCGCAGGGTGGAGGCGGCGCCACATGTCATGCAAGTCCAGCTCCTCAAGTCGGGCGCGAACCGAGCCCGAAAGCTCTCCCAACTGGTGGCGCCGTTGCACAGACCTGTCCAGAGCCGCGTCGAAGACTAGATTCAGATCTCCCCCCAATACTATGTGCCTATCAGAGGTGGACGCCACGTCTTCCAATGCCTTGTGCAAAAATTGATCTTGATGGTCATTGGGACCGTAGATCGAGCCCACAGTCATCACCAGGCCCCCCACCTTAATCCTGTATGCCAAGAGCCTCCCTTTCTGTTCCGCTACCTTTTGTAAGATCTCCCCCCTGAACCCCTTGGAGAACAGAAGTGCCACCCCTGCCGTTTTAGAAGCGCTGGAGGAAAAAAGCTGGCTAGGGAACTTGGGGGTACGCATTCTGGGACAATCTTTGGCCAGCAGATGGGTCTCCTGTATCAGGCAGATGTCAGCTTGGGAGTTCTCTAACAGAGACAACACTGCCCGCCATTTAACCGGGTTATTCAGCCCTTTCACATTCAGAGTGACAACCTTAAGGGCCATCAAGGAGGGGAACCCTTAAAATGCACATGAAGGTGGGCAAGGCCCAGCAGGCGAACATAGAGGCCACCTCACGAAGCCTCAGCGCACAGCAAACGCAGACATCCTTATGGCACAGTGCAGTCCCCAAACCCCAAAACCCCCCAACTAAGTGGACCCCCCCTTCCCCTGGAACTTCACACACCCAACCCCACACCGCTCCAAACTCCCAGCCCCCCTGCAAACCCCCAAACTCAAAACACCCCCCTGCAGTTCCCATTTCCCATCCCCGCTTCTCAAGTCATTCAAAGAAGCCATTGTCCCAGCCCGGTCCCTATCGGACAAGGCCGTAGAAAGTCAGTCTAGTGGACGTCCAGCCACAATCACCTGCACTCGCCTTCCCGACCCTCCCCACCCCCAGAACCCCCGCACCTGCAATAAGGAAAAGCTAGTGTAGACTCCCCCCGGAGTAAGTTCAGGCTGTCAAGGCCACTTCGCCAATCGCCGTTGCTCTGGAGGCCTCCTGAATGGCGGCCGACATGTCCGCCCGAATCGTGGGCGAGTCAGGCCGCTCCGGCGGCGGGGAGCGCCTCGCCCCAGCCTGCTGCCAACCATCTCGAGTGCTCCGTCTGCGGCGCGGCGCCGGAGTGGCCGCATCCGATGCCGTGATGCCCAATACTGCGCACACATCCTGGAGGGACCGGAGCTGGTGCAATATTCCGTTCCATCTGAAAATCAGGCGGAAGGGGTGCCCCCAAGAGTACTGCGTTCCCTGCTCCCGGAGAAAGTCCGTAGCGATTTTAAAGGATTGTCTCTTTTGCAGCGTGACCGTAGACAAATCCTGATAGAGGGCCACCGGGTGATCTCTGAAGCGGAAAGGCTGCTGCCGCCGCGCCTCGCGGAGGATCCGCTCCTTCAGGGGGAAGTCCGGTAGGAAGGCCAGAATGTCCAGGGGGGGGCGCCGTAGCTCTGCGAGGGCGGCCCACCCGGTGCGCCCTGTCGATGTGGACTTGAAAATCCTCTGACTCTCCCAAAATTGCACGGAAGAGGGCCTCTAGGTAGGCGGTCACGTCTTCACCCTCTTCGCCGGACGGGACGCCCCAGACCCTGATGTTGTTCCGGCTGGACCGGTTTTCAAGGTCCTCGGCGTGGGCCTGCAGCTCAATCTGTTGCTCCCGCAGCCGCAGGAACTCCTGCAGCAGGTGGGTGATCTCTTCATCCCTGGAATGACCAGCTTCCTCGACGGTGTTGACTCGCTCCCCCAGGGAGTCCACCTCTCTCCGTACCTCGCGGACCTCCCCGGCCACCTCCTGCTTTAAAGTCTGAAAATCTTCCCTTAAGGAGCTAAACAGCGACTCCAGGAACGATCGTGTCACCGGGGGCTCTCCGCCTTCAGCGCCTCTAGAAGGGGCCAGGGAGTTCGGGGCGGCCTGGCTCCCTCTGCTGCGCAGGGCACCACATCCTAACATGTCCGGCAAAGTCCGGTCGCCTCTCCTCTGACCCCTGGCATTCGACATCCTGGCGGCGCGGGAGCCACCGATGGCTGTCGCTCGGCAAAGATGCCACTAGGGTCAGGACCGCTACTCGCCAGCCAGGAAGCACCGCCACACAGAGGCCCCGACCAAGGCCGGGCGGCCGGTCCGTGGTTCCCAAAATGGTCGCCCTTACAGTCAATGGGCCAACGCCCAGGGAATGAGGCCTACCTCCGCCGCGGGTCCAGTGGCGATAAACACAGCCGGAGGGCAGGCTCGCGGGGAAAAGGCAGCCGGGGTCGGCACGTCTGGATGAAGAAATGCTCCGGAGGCGCGACACCACTCCGCCACGACCAGAGTTGGGCCGGAGCAGCCGCGCGAGGCGAGCGTTCTCAAGCCCCGGACTTGCGTAGTAGCCGGAGGCCAGCTCCGTTTCCGTCGCCCTCCTCCGTTCGGCTCCGCTCCGCCGGCGAAGTCCTCCTTGGCACCCACTCGATCACCGCGGTGCAGGCACTCCGGCAGGCCACTCACAGTTGGCAGAGCACACCGTCGAGACCCCAAGCCTGAAGGTCTCGCGGCCTCCGGGCCGCACACAAGCCGACCAGCGGGCTCCGCCCCAGGCTATCTCGGTCCAAATCGCACCTCTAGCGGGGCACCCAGGGCTCAACGAGCGCTCCACACCACCACGGGGGTCACCAGGCTCAGTCACCGCTCGATCCGGGGGGGGAATCAGCGGCTGTGAGCGGTGCAGGGTTTCAGGGGTCCGGGAGCTCTCGGCAAGTGCGACCTCTCAGCCCGCCATCTTGGCCACGCCCCCAACACTATTCTTTTTAAAGGCATTACTGTGAGCTGATTAGAATGAAAAAAACAAACCTCCAACACAGGACATTTTGCAACTTGCTTTTATATATTACGCATAATTATACATTTGCCATACTTGCCTCATACCATCATCTCCTGCATATTTTTCCTTTTCTCGCATAATTTAGCCAACCCTGCCAGTTATACTATAAAAAGAAAATAAACAGTTCACAGAACTTACCCCAGTAAAACAAAGCGTCTTCAAATAGGTCGTCTTCAAATAGGTCGTGTCTCCAATGAATGTCGCTGATTCGCCTTCTTTGTAAATGTTCAGTGCTGCACGTTTAAATAGATATCACTAATAGCACTAAGTAAACATGCCGCCCTAATTATGCAGCTTTTATGACTCATGAAGGCGTGGCAGTGGCGCCAGTAATACCCTGCTCCCGATCACAACACTGAAAGTGAGCATTAACGCGCACAAGCCGATCTACTGTGGAGCGCGAGCTGATCTACTGTGAAGCGCGTTCACAGACCTGAATCGGCTCGTGCCCATAGTAGAATCGGCTCGTGCACAGGTCTGTAGCTAGCTCTGCCTCCCTTGGACGCACAGACAGCAGCTATAAGACTCGTGGCGGCAGTGCTTCGCACTGCAACACCACGAGACCTAAAAATCTAACGGTTACTCACAGAGCCAGTCCCAGCGGTTGTTAAGCTGTCTTATTTACTTTGATAATAAACCTACTTCTGGAACTTCATACTGAGAACCTGGATTCTTTACAACAGTTACAAAGGCCCTGTAAACCACAGCATACTAGAGTCCCTGACAGAGTGGAGCAAACAGACGGGCATTTCTCTTCAAGAGCTTTAAAGTGCTTGGAAGCACTTCTTTCAACAGTTGAGAGAGAGGTGAAGCGCTGAGATGCTTATGAGACAGATGTATAGCACTGGTAGCTAAGAGCAGTGTGGTCACTTGGGTGATGAGAGGGCAGAAGAATCCAATACAACCACTAGGACATCCCTAGTCAGGCTGGCATTAAGAACCGCTTACTATTGGAAATTCCCAGTAAATATACTACCGTTTATTACAAGGTTTTTACTTTTCCAATAGGAAAGGCAGGGAATGGTAAGAATAACTGTGTTTTTGTATAGCGCTTCACACTGCACTACAGATGTTTCTAAGCTCTATAAAGATGTGCTTTATTACCCAATTTAATGGCACAAGATTTACTGACCTAGGGTGGACGGTACCAGAGTCGACCTTGCTGGTACAGATTTAAAGGAAGGTGGATCAAGCAGCCCGTTGCTTTCTCTTAAACAACAAAATCAACTCTACTTAAGGTCAGCATCGTACAAGAAGGGCCTGAGGCAGACAGTTGCCTAGAGGCAGGCGCTCTCGCTGCAGGATAGAAGTCCAGTTGACTGCGCTCACGTTGATGCTACTGGGAGTGGCAGCTAGTTGAGGCGACTGTCTCCGACCCTGATTCCTGCATCTACACTTATTCTAAGGAGGGGCCTGTTTCAGGGATCAGTATTTGCTCATGTGTGCCTTTCCCTTTAGTTCTGAAATCTTACCGAGCCTCACCTGACCTTGAAGGACAGACAAGAGTCTTCTCGGGGTCTCGAGCGTGACTGCGGCTCCACGAGCCGGGACGAGGAGTCTCCAGGAGCCTGGTCCGACCGGTCACAGCTGGGCACCATGATGCGAGGCGAGTAGTGGTGGGCTTCAAAACCAAACTTGCAAACATAAGTTACGCCCGCTCGCGCCGACACTTAATGACCTTAGTTCTGACTCAGGTGGGAAATTCAAAAAAGTTGAGAATGCACGCGGTGCTGAGCTAGCCCGGCCAGCGTGACCAGAACTACCTCCTGGCAGATGACGATACACCAGAGCAGAACAGTGCAGTCGTTGCACTGCGCAGAGTAGTGCCGTCTGTAACACACTGTGGGCTGCCCGAGCAGCGCTCTCCTGCAGTCCGGTCCATGCTTTGTTCAATGAGCGCCATAGCGGTGCTCCCATCTTGTTTTGTCAGCAGCTTCGAGGTGCTATAAATGCGTGGCTTCTCGTTTTGGTGCAGTGATGCGGACCACCACACCAAAATGCGTGAGTCTATCGCCTGATGTGTGGTACTTCACAGGCCTGAGAATAGTTTTTCTAATTGTTGTGAGACTTCATAGCAGGGCTCCCATGTTATTTTGATATTGTAGAAGCGTACATTAATATTAACACCAGTGAACCATGAGTATTTCATAAAAGGAGGAGAGAAGAAACAAAGAGAACAAACTCTACAATACAATTTTTGGATTCTTGAAGCACTTCCTTAAAAAATGGGAAGTCTCCTGCCTAAACCAGGTCTATTGGCCAGAGGCGGCTCCTCCTAGAGAGCAGAGGCGACGCGCGACGCCCCACCTGCTGCAAACACAAATAAATGAACGAGAATGTTAATGCAGCCCTACAAAGTGTCACACATCTGGCGTTAGACCAACGCATTTTAAGGGTATTTCCTGCATTACCGCAGGTGCACAAAGTTATCACGCATTGTTCATTTAAAACACATCATGTCTCTCTTCCTCGCTGCCGGGTAGTTCATTTCCAGTAGCTGGAAAGCAGCTCTCTCCACTGAGCAGTGACCGATTAGGCTGAAGATTCCTGCAGCCAATAAGAGTGCACAGCTTCTGTCTACAATCATCATTGGCCTGGGCTGCTGTGCACCACGAGGCTATAGGGCTAATATTTAGGACATGCACACATTGGAGCAGGGCCCGCCCCCCTCGGGGTCTGTGGCCCTGGATTGCACGATGATTGTAAACATCGGAGCAGTGGGTGTGCAGGGAGAGGCCCAGACCAACGACACAGAGCAAGGGGAGGTTCATGTTTGTTTGACTTCAAGGTAGGGATTGTCTTTCTTACTGTTTGTTTGCAGTTGAGGTGCAGTGGCCGCTTGTTGTGTACGCCAGGCTTTCCTCTACTGACGGACGGTGTTTCAGTTTCACATCATGCAGAGCAGAGGCCCGTGTGTCCGGTGTTTGTGTGAGCAGCTGCAGCCACTGCTGAGCCCACATACCTTTGTTTCACTGGCTCCGCCCACTAGTGAGGGGTCACTGCTTGGCTCATGTTCTCCTTCTCTCTGTTCTGCTCAGACACAGCAGGTGCCTTGGCCCATTTCTGGCTCTGTTAGAGGTCGAGCCGCTGGGGAATCGGCCCTTTTAACTACAAGATGTGGGACCCCCCTCCCCGTCAGGTGCATTGTATACATAAATAAAACCACCTTCTGACAAATCCCTTGTGTGTCCAGGAGTTCCCAGGCAACTATAAAAATGTGAAGAGGCCTCTCATGAATAGTCTTCCTGCTGGAGCGAGACCAGCGAATTGTCTCTCATCGAAGTTTTCACCCATCATGAAATAGCGCTGAGGGTTAAAGTGCCTGCTGCAAAGAACGTACCAGGCAGATCACTAGCTAAACTGCATTTTATGTGGCTAGCCCTGTGGGTTACTGCTTTTGTCACAGAGATCCTTTTTAGGTTTCGCCTATTATCATTCGCTTGCGAATGTAATAGGCGAGAATTCAAGTGCTCCATCGACTCGTCAAACCACTGCGGTTTTCTCACAGTGCATGTGAGTCACGTGACCACAAAAGCGGGTCACGTGACCACACAAGCACGCGCATCTCCCTAATCCGCCTGCTACACTTCTCCTCCCCTCGCTCGCGATCCCGCCCCCCCACCAGGCTCTCCCGCCCCCTTCCGGGTTCCCTCCAACTGGTTTAGCTTTACATCATTTCCGTCAGTGAAGTCCTCTAGAAAGCACTTGGTTATGTTTGTGCACACCATGAAACACATTTTAAAAACTGCTGTCGCTTTTTCTGTATAATTGTAATTCCTGAATATCTGTCTGTATAATAACAAGAGATCTCTTAACAAAGGGGTTTGAACAATGTCGAAGTCGTCCTTTCAGGCAGTGACCGAGGTGTCCGGACTTGTTGACTCTGTCTTGTTAAATCTTTTAAGTGTCTTGTGTTTCTACACTGCTGCTATTTGAGGGACAACCCTTTGCTGATGTTCCGATCTCAGTGGCTAGTGCTTACAAGACCATGTATTTATTCCATTGTGCACGGATTTTCCGATGTAGATGCTCAGAAGAATTGTGAGGTGATGCTATGTCTGTAAAGGTGCTTTTGAGAAAAACAATGCATTCCTGTACCTTAACGTTCTAACCACACAACAAACATTGCTCCAGTTGGAACTATATATTTCCATCTAGTACTTATGAAATGTGTTCCTTTTTCCCTAGTCGTCTCTATTCTAAATTAGACTTTATTCTTGAGTTGTGATGCAGCGCTTTATAAATATTATGGGATTCCAAGTGTGAGATGAGCAAACTGGAACTTAAAGTCTAAGAGGTTTCCCTGGCTGCTCTCCTTGTGTACGAGAGATTCTCGGTGGGCCTAGGAGGGGGCAGTTTGCAATGTGCACGCATAAATATGGACATGTGGGTATTTTTGCATCAACTGTTTATTTGGGTGCGTTGAAATTCGTCTTGAGTGCAAGTTATAATCTGTTGTACAGTACCATCTGATCAGATTCACATTAAAACAAGTTTTGCACTCCGTGTTTGTGGATTTCTATGAAAGCTGAAAAGTGCAAGATGTATGCATACTTTGTGGTTAGTCCAGAGGCTCAACAATGTCGACCTTCCATCATGCCCTTAACAAAACTGTGTCTCCCCTGAAGTGAAACATGAGCCTGCCTCCTTTATGCTGTAATAGCTTGTTTCACTGTCTCGGCCTTTTCATACTTCTGTTTGGGCGTTACGTGGAACTACGTTCGGATTGTTTCCTTTTGGATGTGTCATAAGTTTAAGTCAAGGCGCTTCATTCAACTGGTGTAGGTTAGAACATTATCCCCCCCCCTACTCTTTCATTATTCTAATGTGGCTAGAAGGTTGAGTTTGGGTAGAAACACATTGTTTTTCGTAAAACCATCCACTGTGGTTTGTTTTAAATCCTGAGTTTGTGTTCTTCACAGACACGGTCGCTCCAGACGCTGCTCCCCGCTCTGCCTGCCACCTGAAGTGCTTACTTCCTCTTCACCTCGCTCTTTTGCCTGCCATTGCCTGCCTCGAGATCGCAAGTACCCAGTAGCGCTAGATTGCCTGAGAGGCTGGGACATTGTTGAGCATTGTTTAACCGTAGCGCTCTGTTTGCCTATCTACGCTGTAATTTATATTTTAAAACTGCTGCGCTGCCTGTCTAACTAATTGCTGCCTGATTTCACCGGTGCCACTGCCATCAGAATCGCGTTATCTATCTCTGTGCCCCAATCCGGTTTCGATTTTGGCTGAGGCCATTTTGAGCTTGTTGTTGTTGTTGCTTTCTGTGCCTTCCCTGCCCAGATCTCCGCCCTGCTCCCGCCTCCCAGCTGACCATCCCTCGCCCCTCCCCCTCTTCTATCCGCATATGACAGATGTTTTTGCGTGCAGCGTTCACGCGCAGCGGTCGCGCCCCAGTCGCACCGAAGGTGCGCCAAAGGTAAGCCCGTCTACGCCCATCTGCGCCTGGACCGCGCCCAGTGCCAGACCCCCTACCCCCCGCAAACCTCACTCCACCCGCATAACGTATGACGCCTCAACCCTCTTAGCCCTTAACCCCGGACGCACGCCACAATGCTACGAAGCTGCGCCAGGAAGTACCCACGGTCCCTTCGCCTGCCACTCCTGCAAGTACGCCTGCATCAAGACCCACACCAAATCCACGACCTCCAAACACAGCTCCGACTCTAACCACCTGAAATGCATCCTGCTAAACACCCGCTCGATCCACAAACACGCCACAGAACTCTGGGACCTACTCGACACTGCGTCACCAGACATCGCCTTCCTTACAGAAACCTGGATGAACGCATCATCAGCACCCGACATCGCCATAGCCATACGGACGCTTACAAGATCATCCGAAAAGACCGTACCAACCAAACAGGAGGCAGCATCGCCATCGTCCATAAGAACACCATCAGAATCACGACCAGCTTCGACGATTACCTTGCAACCGCCGAACACCTCCACTTCCAGATCCACACCGACCCCAGGACCACACTTAGAGGCACCCTCATCTACAGACCACCAGGAACCCGTAAACAATTCAGCGAAGACATCATTGACTTCATCAGCCCACATGCCCTCCCCTCCGAGAGCTACATTCTACTGGGAGACTTCAACTTCCACCTAGAAAAGAAAAACGACAGCAACACCACCACCCTCCTGGACAACCTGGCCAATCTCGGACTCAAACACCTTGTTGACACCCCCACCCACTTAGCCGGACACACGCTCGACCCTATCTTCACCTCCAGCAAACACATCTCCTTCAATCATACCACAGCTCTCCATTGGACGGACCACAGCTGTGTTCACTTCAGCTACAAAACGACCACGACTCACAACCCCCCACAACCTATTCCTCGAAGAAAATGGAACAAAATCACCACTGACCAACTCCTCACATCGCTCAACCAAAACCCTCCAGCCCTCTCATCGGACCCAAACGAAGCTGCCACCAAACTCAAACAATGGATCACTCACGGCGCTGACGAATTAGCACCCCAAAAAAACCACCAGATCAAACAAGGTAGCAAAAAGGCCCCCTGGTTCAACAATGACCTTAAGAATTCAAAGAAACTATGCCGCACTCTCGAAAAAACATGGAGAAAAAACCCAACCACTGACAACCTGACCACCTTCAAGGCAGCCACCCGCAAACACCACCAATTGATCCGATCCACCAAGAAATCAGCATTCAAGGATCGACTCGACAACAACGCCCACAACAGCAAGGAACTATTCAACATCGTCAAAGAATTTACCAACCCCACCGCAGCCTCAAACGACATTACTCCCTCCCAAGACCTCTGCAACTCGTTATCCTCTGTCTTTTACAACAAAATCGCCAACATACATAACAGCTTTAAGAACAGTTCGAAAGAACTGCCCACCCCACCCACTTCCAAAACCGAAACGCTCTCTAACAACCTTAGCGCCTGGAACCCAATCACCACTGAAGACACCATCCGCCTAATGAACTCCATCCATTCAGGTTCGCCAACGGACCCCTGTCCCCACCACATCTTCAACAAAGCAGACTCCATCATCGCACCCCATCTCCGTGATGTCATCAACTGCTCCTTCAACTCCGCTACCTTCCCGGAGAGCTGGAAACACGCCGAACTCAGTGCCCTCCTGAAGAAACCCACAGCTGACCCCTCTGAGCTTAAGAACTACCGCCCCATTTCCCTCCTCCCATTCCCTGCCAAAGTCATTGAGAAAGCCGTCAATAGCCAGCTCGCCGCCTTCCTTGAATCCAACAACTCCCTCGACTCTTCACAGTCCGGCTTTCGAGCCAAACACAGCACCGAAACCGCCCTCATTGCAGCGACAGATGACATCCGAACGCTACTGGACAACGGAGAAACAGTTGCCCTAATCCTACTCGACCTCTCCGCCGCCTTCGACACAGTCTGTCATAGCACCCTCATACAACGCCTCAGCAACGTCGGAATACAAGGAAAAGCCTTGGACTGGATCATCTAGTTCCTCGCCGGGAGAACCCAGAGAGTCCGACTCCCCCCATTCAAATCAGAGGCCACTGAAGTCATCTTTGGAGTCCCACAAGGATCATCACTCAGTCCCACCCTCTTCAACGTTTACATGAGTCCCCCCGCATCCATCGCACGACAACACAACCTCAACATCATCTCCTACGCCTGTGGTTCCCAAACTGTGCGCCACGGCTCCACGGTGCGCCGTAATGAGGTGCCAGGGGCGCCGCGGGCACATTGTGGGAAATTGCTACCAACAGCCCTCAGTCGTCCGTCATTCGGCGGGCTCGGCTTAGACACGAGTGAGACACACACTTAACGTGTAACTGTGAGAGTGAGCGCACATAAGAAGGAGAGAGAGAGATGGAAAATAAAAAGACAAAGGCACCAAGAGATAGGTAAGTGTGACAGAGAGAGAGGGGCAACGACACAGAAAAACAGAGAGATTAGGACAAACATAGGGAGTGTGAGAGAGAAAGTATCAATATGTTTGTTATGCTGTGAGACAAGACTTAAAGAATGTTTAGGCATTGTGCTGACTCTTTTCCTGGGACAGAGAAAATCAAGTAAAATCTAAATAACTTTTAAACAATAAATGATAAACAATACATTAAATTGTACAGATGCGTAGTTCTGCATACAATGCAGGTCATGAGAACGTGAACCTCAGTTTGGATCCTGATTTGAAAAATAAAAGGTAAAAAAAATATAGAATTGTGGACACCCAGGCGCTGTGGAAGACATGAGCCTGTTTGTTAGAAGAGCGCCTAGCTCTGTCCTGAAAGGGGGGCGCTGATGGGGGGGTCGTAAATCGGTAGAAGGGAGGTCCATCGTGCTGGCAATGTCTGGGGGTGGGGGACTCTGTAATTACTGCTAATGAGCCCAGATGAGTGGTCACTCCTAAGGCTTAGGGGTCCCTTAGCCTTCCTTACACGAGTTGATTCTGAACTAACGCAGGTGCAGCTGACCTTTGACCCTTGATAGGTGACCTCAAACAGATTCTTGAAGTGCTTCTTTTTATGTCCTCTAGAGCTCGGCCCAGGACGAGGCCTATGCCCTGATGAAGCCGCACTCTGCCAGCTCCACTGTTTCATGTAGGCACAATGCGCATCGCGGAACACAAACAGCTTCACATATAGCGCTGTATAAAGCGCCTACTGGTTAAACGTCTTCAGAGGCTGTTTATGAATTTATGGTGATGTGAAAAGCCTCTTGCGCCGTGCTCTTTGTAATTTTACTACGTCATCTGATTTAATGCTCCCCAAAAGCAGCACAAGGCACCCTACCAAGTATTTTTTTGCAGTTTTATATAGCGCAAACTCCATCTAAAGGCATCAGAGCACTTTACATTAGCACCAATTGCGTTACAGACAGACACATTCATTTTTAGGTACGGGGAGATTAAGTGATTTGCCCAGAATCACACGGTGTTGCGCATCCCTGCCGAGACTCGAACCCAGTTCCCCAGCTTTAAATTTGGCCGTTCTAGTCGTTTAGCCACATCCTCTCCAGGTGACCCGTGAAAGGAATGTCTGATGGTGAAGCGTGTGTCCCTCACCACTGTTCAAGGCCCTCAATGCTATGTCATACCACCTTGAGCCTATGACTGGATGTTTAGACTCCGGTGGGAGAAAGCACCCCCAGGGGCAGTGTAAAGTATTAGGATGGGAGTTGAGCAGGGCAGGGTCCTTGGGGTCTCTGGTGTGTTAGTTTATTTTATTGTAGCCCTTCCTTGGGGATAGCTCATCCCCCCCCCCGCCCCACCCCCCCTCGCAAGTGGAGGATTGTTTTTTGAGCGCCATGAGACACCTGCAGGTCTCTGACAGAAATACATTTACTGAGAGACACGTCCTTTGTTCGTGGTGAAACAGGAATCAGCAAGTGACTTTTTCCTTGAAGACAAACTACTCTTTCAGAGATGGGCGTATCGTTTATTCTTCCACGACGATTTACTTAAAAACTATTATTATTATTTTTCATTAGAAACCTTATGATGAGACTGAAAGAACTATAACGAGTCTCTTTGGTGTTACCTCAAAGGCAGTGAAGTGACTGCTACAGAGTTAAGATTGTTTTTTTCATCTTGAGGCTGAAGGCAAAAATAGAGAGCTTAATAGGGACCCAGCCCACTTAAAACACTGGGTAGATGGGATCTGGTGAGCCATCTTGGGTTCATAAGAGCCATGGGCGTCCGCAGAGGGGGGCAAGGGGGATTACTTGCCCCCCCCTGGATTGCCAGTGCGTCCTCTGTGGGGGAGAATGGTGCAAGGCGGAGGGGGAGATGGGTGCAAGGCGGAGAAGGGTGCAAGGGAGAAGGGGAGAAGGGTGCAAGGCAGAGGGGGAGAAGGGTGCAAGGAGGAGGGGAGAAGGGTGCAAGGCGGAGGGGAGAAGGGTGCAAGGCAGAGGGGAGAAGGGTGCAAGGCAGAGGGGAGAAGGGTGCAAGGCAGAGGGGAGAAGGGTGCAAGGCAGAGGGGGAGAAGGGTGCAAGGCGGAGGGGAGAAGGGTGCAAGGCGGAGGAGAGAAGGGTGCAAGGCGGAGGGGAGAAGGGTGCAAGGCAGAGGGGAGAAGGGTGCAAGGCAGAGGGGAGAAGGGTGCAAGGCAGAGGGGAGAAGGGTGCAAGGCAGAGGGGAGAAGGGTGCAAGGCGGAAGGGAGAAGGGTGCAAGGCGGAAGGGAGAAGGGTGGAAGGTGAAGGGGGAGAAGGGTGCAAGGCGGAGAAGGGTGCAGGGGAGAAGGGTGCAAGGCGGAGGGGGAGAAGGGTGAAAGGCAGAGGGAAGAAGGGTGCAAGGCACAGAGGAGAAGGGTGCAAGGCAGAGCGGAGAAGGGTGCAAGGCAGAGCGGAGAAGGGTGCAAGGCAGAGCGAAGAAGGGTGCAAGGCAGAGCGAAGAATGTTGCAAGGCAGAGGGGGAAGAAGGGTGCAAGGCAGAGGGGGAAGAAGGGTGCAAGGGGGAGGGGAGAAAAGTTGAAGGCAGAGGGGAGAAGGGTGCAAGGCGGAAGGGGGAAGGGTGCAAGGGGGAGGGGAGAAGGGTTCAAGGCAGAGGGGAGAAGGGTGCAAGGCAGGGGGGAGAAGGGTGCAAGGGGTACGGCGAGAAGGGTGTAAGGCAGAGGGGAGAAGGGTGCAAGGAGGAGGGGAGAAGGGTTCAAGGCAGAGGGGAGAAGGGTGCAAGGCAGGGAGGAGAAGGGTGCAAGGGGTACGGTGAAAAGGGTGTAAGGCAGATGGGAGAAGGGTGCAAGGGGGGTGGTGATGAAGTTAAAAATTTGCGCCCCCCTGGAAACATTTCTGCGGACGCCCATGATCAGAGCCCACCCCACGTACACTTCTTGTAACGCCACAGAGCTCCTTGAGCCTTTCTCTAGCCTGGTTACTTTTAGTGGGAGTGCTTTATACTACTCCATGATGGTGTTGTATGCATTGACATGTACTTTATAAGATCTTTGTGATTGCAAATAAAGTTTTATGGTGATGGCTACTCTCTGAATCCTTCATCACGTCTAGGCTTGATTCTTCATATAGACCAGTGGTTCCCAAAGTGTGCGCTGCGGCACCCCGGTGCGCGGGTAAAAAAATGGTGGGGAGCCACGGCCAACTGCCAATTTGGAAAAGGGAGCCACGGGACAAAAAAGTTTGGGAACCACTGTCCTACGCTGACGACATCCAGCTGATCCTTTCCCTTACCAAAGCCCCTAACACGGCCAAAACCAACCTTCATGAAGGCATGAAAGAAGTAGCCGAATGGATGAAAAACAGCCGCCTAAAACTTAACTCAGACAAAACGGAAGTTCTCATCCTAGGATCTTCCCCCTCTGCCTGGGACGACTCATGGTGGCCATCGGCCCTGGGCACAGCACCCATACCCACAGACCACGCACGTAACCTAGGCTTCATCCTAGACTCCTCCCTCTCGATGACCAGACAAGTTAACGCCGTCTCATCCTCTTGCTTCAACGTACTCCGTATGCTCAAAAAAATCTTCCATTGGATCCCCACCGAGACAAGAAAGACCGTCACCCACGTACTGGTCCCTAGCCGACTGGACTATGGAAACACCCTCTACGCCGGAACCACAGCCAAATTACAGAAAAAACTCCAACGCATCCAAAATGCATCTGCCAGACTCATATTGGACATCCCGCGCCAAGCTCACATTACCGACAACTTGAAAGACCTCCACTGGCTTCCCGTCAACAAGAGAATAACGTTCTGTCTCCTCACCCACGCACACAAGGCCCTCTACGACCTAGGACCCGAATGCCTCAACACACGACTGTCCTTCTACACACCCACCCGCCAACTAAGATCCTCCAACCAAGCGCTTGCCGCAGTTCCGCGCATCCACAGATCCACCATGGGAGGAAGATCCTTCTCCTACCTGGCGGCCAAGACCTGGAACTCTCTTCCCACCCACCTCCGCCTCACACAGAACCACATCTCCTTCAGAAAGGAACTTAAAACCTGGCTATTCGTTAAATAATGCACCCCCTCCCACAAGCGCCTTGAGACCCTATGGGTGAGTAGTGCGCTATACAAATTCTTGAACTTGAACTTGAACTTGAACTTCTCCAGACCAAACACTCTTAAAATATCCTGCCTACTAGGATGGATGACGTGATTCTACAACTTGTAATCCTCACTGTTATATGGAACATTTTCTTTAAACTGATTTACATATTTTTGGTTTATTGTCCCCCTATAATGTGTGTATGATGTGAAGTGCTCTGACACCCCAGACTAATATGAGAAGTGCTATAAAGTAAGTGAAACACACGAAAGAGAGTCATTACTGCCCTCCATTGCAGGTGCTTTGCTGCAGCAGTTTCAAGATCTTCTTAGTTTCTCATTGCTCAGACGGGTGTAACTTTCGTTATCTACCTGTTTCCATGAACTTCATTGCTTGATTTTACTTGCAAAAAAGTGTCACTCGTAAGTGTCACACATTGGTCCCTGAATGTCACTCACAAGCACATGGAAACGTCACACATAAGCAATCTCAAACCTAGGCAGCTATGTTAATGCATTTTATTTTGCCACTGCTCATGCTGTGTACAGTGCAAGTGAGGGGGCGGGGCTGAATCCTGCAAATGCAAGATGATTGCACCGGTGTACCGAGCACATGTCGAATTCGTTGACTGGCTACAGCTGTCCTATCTGACATGCACACTGTAGACCCAGCAATCCAAGGGCTGTGAAACAGCATGGAGATAGCTGGCACAGCCCCCAGCCTCCAAATGAGTGCTGGGTTAGCCTGCCCGGCCAATCCTGGAGCTGGTCTCATGCTGAAAACAGCATGAGAGCAGCTCCAGGATTGGTTGGACTCATGTTCCTCTGAGCAGGAAGGAAGTCCTGCCCTTTCCTGCTCATGGACACATGCATCGCGCTCACTGACAGAGAAGTTCCACGCCAAGCTTGCTTCTGCATTTATGGTGAGTTGTGCACCATCGTGCCTCACCATATGGATAGTAACATTAAAGGCACAGAGAGCACCAGTTTAACCTCCCTGTGGGGTAGAGGGTTTTGGGTGTATATATTGTGAAACATAGTAGTGACAGGCAGGTGGTACAGTACACGAGCTGGACAACAATCGTTTGTGCGGATCGGTGTTGCTCTGCCGTGGATGGAGCATGAGAGGGAAGGACTGGGTCAGGCCAAGTGTTGTTCAAAGAGAAGAGATGTGAGATCTTTTTTAAAGATGGCATGGCGTGGTTAGATGGAACCTCGGCGGGAGAGAGTACCATAATATTTTGGCCCTCCCTGAGAAGGATTGGTTTATGTATCACTCATGGTTAAAGTGTGAAGTTCGAGGAGGAGAAATTGAGCGTTTCTTGAATCTCTACCGGCACCTGAGATTTTCAGTTTCTCAGAGAGGTACGGGCAAAGGAATAGCCAGAAAATTAAAATGCCCCTCTCTTCCCACTTTCAGGTAATGCTGTGATAGCACCAAGCAAGCCCAACCCATACATGCCAACTTTTTAGAGCAGGTGTAGGAAGGTGGATATCTGACTATGTGGTTACCCCAACTTTTTGCCTTCTGTTTTGCTGGTTTTCGACTTAGTTGGCCTGGGATCCTGCTATTCAGGGCCCCAGGCTATCTGCTCTCTCTATAAAATGGACTCCATGTACTTTAGGTACATATCCTGATTGGGTATTGGGTCATCTCTGTGAGCCCCTGTATAGTGTACCCTAGGTACCCAGGGCGTAGGTGCATCCTAGGCCTACCAGGGGCTGCAGCATGTAATATGCCACCCCTGGCTGGTCATCCAAACTGACACCACAGACTGATCACTCAGCTTGGGTAAGGTGGTGTAATCACCCCTTACTTAGATATAGTATATCTATATCTACCTTATATATAGACACATAGTAACCTATAATTCACTCCTATGGCAGGCCTTAACCATCCTGGAGGCAGAGTGCTTGGTTTTATGTGAGAGGGTGCCCTAGCATGAGCTGAGCCCCTCTGCAGCTTTCGGAACCATCTCCTTATAGCTGTTCTATGATATAGCCATACCATATACTATTAAGTGCATTATAATCCTCGCGGTTAATGCTAACTTAGGTTTGGCTTTATCAAAACATGTCGTGTAAGGTGTCAAACACTATGGAATACTACCCCCCCCCCCGCCAGTTATGGCAGCGGGGGTAGCATTCCACCCTTCTAGAGGGAGAAGACATGTAGTTACTGCTTTACCCGGTTAAAGTTAAACAGTGCCTCAGCATCACAAAATGGATGCTGTTGCCACAGACACGAGTCTGACCTCCTGCTGCTGGGGGAAACTCCAGCAAGGGAGGCTTGGACAATAGGTTTCCTATCGCGGGAGGTGCTAGCACCTCCCCAGACAGCCTGTAGTGTATTGGGGCAGGGTGGGTTGGTTGGAAAGATGCTTTCTCCAGACGCTGCCTGGGGCACACAAGGTGCTCCATGTATAGCCCGGTTCAAACCAGTTGCTGGGGCACTCCAGCCCGCTCTGGTGCGAAACTGGACAAAGGGAAATGGGTGTAACCACCCCCTTCCCAGGGGCCACCCATAGGAGGGACCTAGCAGGTAATCCAGCCCCTAAAATCAGTATAAAGATAGGAGCTGTGTCTAGAGACTTTAGATTAATCCTGGAAGAAACTTTGATACGAACTCTTGGACCTCCACACTCCACGAGTGCCATGTGGGGCCTGCTCCTGCATTTCAGCTCGACGCGTCTTCCCAAATTTACACTGCTGGCCTGATTGCTCCAGGCTTGCTCCAGCTTCCCTACAAAGGAGAAGCTCCCCAGACCTTGCTGGTCTGACCTGAAGCCAATCTTCACTTCCTGCCTGGATTGCAGTTACCAAGGCTTGTTGGGTCCAGTACGGATACCGACACCGCAGTCAACTAGATCCTTCGTGGGACAGCTCAGCTCGAATCCAGCTCCTGGTTGTCATTGACACCTCCTGGTCCTCGTGGCTGCAGAGACAAGCTTCACCTCTTCACCTGAATCAACTTGACATCACCTGGTTCCTTCCTGGTCACTGGCTAGTGACCCAGACTCTGTCCTATCTGCTTTCAGGTTCTTCTCATCTCCGATCCACCCTTGGATCCACCCGGACACTTTTCCTCTGGTCGCCTGCAGCACTTCTGTTAGAAAGGCGATCCTAGGGGGGAGGCAGAGGTTGTCTGGCCGACCACCCAGAGACCCACCTCTCCTTCTGGAGTTGGCCGAGCGCCGTCGAGAGGCCTCCTGGTGAGGTTCCTCTCCTAGAATCGTACAGGCGAGCAATCACACCACTACAAGGATAGATTCTTAGCGTCTTTATCAGCAATCAAGGCAGGTTATCTCAGCGATATATGTACAAATGGATCGAAGGATCCTTAAGGTCTCGGTAACTGTGGGAAGGGGGTAGCGGGACAGTCTTGGTACCAGCCTGGTACAGGGATACCCTGCGCTCAGCTCTCAATCCTCGAGCTGGGGGGTTCCTCGGGGTCGGGCCGCGGCAGCGCCAGCAGGGCTCCGAAGATGGTTCAGCGAGGTCGGGCCGCGGCAGTGCCAGCAGGGCTCCGAAGATGGTTCAGCGAGGTCGGGCCACGGCAGGCCAGCAGGGCTCCGAAGATGGTTCAGCGAGGTCGGGCCGCGGCAGTGCCAGCAGGGCTCTGAAGATGGTTCAGCGAGGTCGGGCCGCGGCAGGGCCCGCAGGGCTCCGAAGATGGTTCAACGAGATCGGGCCGCAGCAGCGCCAGCAGGGCTCCGAATAGGGTTCAGGGTTCCGTAGTGAGTTCGTCTCAGGGTCAACCGCGGTTCAACCTGCAGGGCTCTCGGCTCTAGGATACAACTCCCGACCCATTTCAGAGCTGCCCAGATATAGGTCTGGAGTCCTTTGATGTCCGGACCCTCGCACCTGGGGGTCAGAGGGGCCGGGATGAGAGTGTCCAGACACCCAGCAGGGGGGTGGAGCCAGCGCCCAGGGAGGCCGGAGGCGATCGAAACCAGGCGTCCGGGGACGGCTGGAGGGCCATCGAAACTCTCCTCCTCCTTGATCCGTCAAGTGGCCGCTTTACCACCTGGTCGGATCTTGGTACCTCGATGTCGAGGCTTCGCTGGGGCCGCGGCCGAGGTCGGGCCGAGGCCACGGGACCCGGACGTGGAAGGCCCAAGATGGAGTCAGGCCTGAAAGGGTGGCCCGGGATAGGGGTCGGACCAGCAGCGTGGGGCGAGTAGGGGTCGTCATGTTCTGGAGGGGGAGAGCCGGGGGTCGCCTTGAGTGGCGACTCTCGTGAAGGTTGGAGGGGGTAGCTTCAGGCCGTAGGACAGGGCTCGATATCATCCAAGGCCCCGCCATTCGGGAGGAGTGGGACCACGCCACGAGGCCTGGTTCAACAACTTCTTTGCAGATCTCCATAGAAAACATCACGAAACCCGACACAAAAAGGCACCTATGCACCGGCTTCCTTGGGTGAGGTAACTCGGGTTCTCCGGTGCTCCCGTGGGTGTTGACTCTCGAAGTGTCCTAGTTTAAAGGGGTTTTACCATAGTCCATCCGGAAGTGTCCTTAATCAGTAACTTTGTAACTTCTTCGTTCTTGATTATAACTCAATGGTAACTCGCAACTGTGTTTAGACACTGCATGCGTCTCCCGTGTGTCTCCTACTTCCTAACCTTTGGTTGTCTAGTGTAGCCCCAGCGATTCCCTGGGCCCTAGGCCTATTCACTACTCCTGAAGTGGTCCTTATACCACTTACTTAGTATATGGTTTGTGAGGCCCCTATCGAAGAACTGTATTTGTGCAACTTATAGTGTGCTTAATGAGTAACTTGTGATGTATTTCGATCTCTGACCTCATAAAGAGTTCAGAGGGATTGTGTTAGAAATAAATACATATATATTTGATATTTACCTTGTGTGGTGTCCTTTCATTTGGTACTCAAGGGATTATAATTGGTAAAACAGCTTGCTTTACATGCTCTCTGAAGTTTTAGACTAAGACTGCTGGTCTATGCTACCACTAGGATAGCTGGTCTATAAGGTTGACTTTACAACCACCATCAATAAGGTCGATTAGACTGGTGCAAGGTGCCCACTAGAATAGCGGACATCATTTGCCAGGCTAACTTCTCACATCAGGCAAGTGGGAGATTTTTAAAAAATTGCCGGGAGAATGTATTTTCCCCACTGACGTATATTAAAGCAGAGGCAGTCAGCCTGAATCAGGTCTATTGGCGTGTATGGTGACAGACAATCAGCATTTAATCTTTGGCTGTATTATAATAGAGCGCAAACAAAAACAGAGGGGCATATTACCAAGGGGGGCGATAGGCAATTATCGCCGGTTTAGCAGCAGTTTTCGGCCGCTAAGCGGCGATAATTCTATCGCTTTAGTAGTAAGCTGTCGCTAACTGATGTTAGCGACAGCTTTTAGGCGATAGTGATCGGTTTGGGTCCCGCTTTGCATGTCAGTGATATTTATCACTAATGACATGCAAAGTGGGCGTACCCAACCTGTTAGCGACTGAAAGCAGGCGCTAACGTCGCTATCGCCTATTAGCAAGGCGGGCGTAGCGATGGAAATATTCCCGCTATCGCCAAAAACTAAGGCCTGCCCTGCTCAGACCAGTTCTTAGCCATGTTAAGAGCATTTTGTCGCTAATGCGTGAATATCGCTGTATTCTCAGCGATATTCAACGCTATCGCCGGAATAATTATCGCTTTGGAGATAAACGTTGCTAATAGCAAATTATCTTAGTGATAATTTCCGGCTATGCTTAGCGATAAAAAAATTGTTGCAAAGCCTAGTTAGCGATAAATATCGCTACTCGTTGGTAATATGCCCCAGAGTTCTTATCTATGTTTAGTAAAACTTCCAAAAATAAAATGTGGAGGCCTGTCACATGCTCTAATGTCCCCCTCAAAAAATTAAGACAAAGTATTAACCTTTGGTGTCAGAGGTAATTCTTGCAGGGGGACATTGGAGTATGCTTGACAGGCATGAACCTTTTGTTTTTTTAGGCAGTTTTGCAAAACTTCTACTCGTGTTTCTGCATGCAGGAATTGGGAGGCGGGAGGATAGCCTTGAAATTTGTAGTTTATTGCCTGAATCAGGATGTATGGCTAGCCTCCCTAGAAGACCTCCTTTGTCCCCGGCATCTATAAATTCAACCATCCACCTGTTGATTTCCGCTGTTTCAACTTTACACTCTGTCATCCATGTCTTCTTTCATCCATCATTCAATATTTCACCACTCCATCTATCCACTCTGACATCCATTGATCCATCCACTCAATCTGCCCTCCAGCCAGCAACCATTCTTACATCCACCAACTCTGCAATCCATCCGTCCATCCCTTCAGTCTTCCATCCATCTATCCACTCTGCCACCCTCCACCCACTTAGTCTGTCATCCATCCATCCACTCTGTCATTCATCCACTATCCACTCTGCCACCCATTCACTCATCCATTCACTCTGCCATTCATTCCCTCATCTTTTCACCCACTCATCCATTTATCAATTTCTTTACCCTGCCATAGTTTCACCTGTTCATTCACCTATCCATCTATCCCTTTACTCTGCCTTCCTTTCACTTGTCCATCCAACTATTCATTCACTCACCCTTTCACCCACCCATCCATCTACTCACTTATTTATCCAGCCACCCACTCTTCCATTCATCCATCTATCCTCCTTTCCTTTCACCATTCCTTCCATTCAATATGCCTTCATGCTTTCCCTTTTCAATTTACCCTTCTTTTGGTCTTCAGTGGTCCTGCTTTCACTTCTGATAACGCTGCATCCTTTATATAATTAATTCTGAGATTTTGTTTTCTGGGTTACAGAAAGAAGAGTTCTTTATGAACCTCACCCCTGCTGTAGCTCCTAAAGTGAAGGGTTCACAAGGCCCTTGAGTACAAGAGTGCGATTGAGCGTTTTCATCACCCCAAAGCATTTGCCTACAGTTTTTTTTATGTGGCTATCAAAGGACAGCTTATTGTCAACCCATACGCCTAGATTCTTTGCCTCTCGTGTGGGAGAGGGCAGAGGTCCCAGACAACTGGGCCACCACTCTGCCGTCCATTTGGCCTCATTGCCTCCAATAATGAGGACCTCTGTTTTTGTCCCATTCAGTTTCAGACAATGCTCAGTCATCCAAGTGGCCAGTTTGGTCATACAGGCATTAAAGTTATCAGCTTCCTTAGATGGAGCTTGGGTCAGAGATATGAGAAGTTGCGTGTCGTTGGCGTAGGAAACAAGCTCCACGCCGAACGATTGCACCACCTCTGCCAGTGGGGCCATGTAGAGATTAAACAGGGTGGGACTCAGGGCAGAGCCCTGAGGGACCCCCTGTTCAAGCATCACCCTGTCTGAGAGGAATGTCCCTCTTTGAACTTGGAAGCTCCTGATAATCAAGAAGGATTTCAGCCATCCCAGTGCCTTGTTGGTAACTCCCGCTTTGTTAAGACACTGTAGCAAGATGGAGTGTGCTACAGTGTCAAATGCGGCACTGAGATCGAGCATGATGAGGGCCATGGTCTTTCCCTCATCTGCTCCCTCTCGTAAGGATTCAGTGGCCCAATGAATGGTTAACCACTAATCCAGTTCAGTTTTTTCATTGGATTCTAGGATTGTAGACTTGTTCAATACATTATAAAATCAGGAATAAAAAGCCCACAATTCCTGGTCGGAACGGGCTTCTCACGCATGGAAATGTCCCAGTTACTTACCGGTAATCTTCATTACTCCGAGCCCATTTTTTCCTGGCACAGTCCTCATGAAGTGAGTAAATCTCCTGCTCCTCAGAAAAATATGACCTAGCCACGTCCAGAAGTTCACTCAAGATGCCCACTATATCCCAGTAGGCTGAAAAGAAGAAACCAGGAATGACGAGTTCCTGATTTATAAAACTAAAATAAGCCTAACAGAAAATCAGTCACCATAACAAGAGAGGGAAGGAGGTGCTTGGGACTGTGAGAGGAAGACCTGGACACAAGTAAGTAACCAGGCCATGACCTCCTCGTCTGTCTTCTTGTCCCAGTCCTAACACAATGACCCAAGCTGATGCTGATTGCTTCCACACAAAATGTTCCTAATGCTACACCCGTGAATGTAGTAGAAGTTTCATAAATCAAATCCCATGAACAGAAGATGAAACATGCAAACTGAACTCAGTTGATGCAGCACTCTCCGACTGTAGTCGGTAACGAGACACAAAGGTGTGCCATGAGGCCCATGGTGCAGCGTCACACATGTCTCTAAGAGATGACCCCTTAAACCAGTGCTTAGTTTGTACAATTTTAAGTGCAGGTCCTCAACTTTTTGGGAGGAGGCCACAACCACTCTCTTGGCTCCACCCACTTCATCTACTAGCCCCACCCACATTCTATATAGACCCCACCCACATCCACAACTAGCACTACTGTAAACCAGATGTAATAACCAATCTGAATTTCAGTGTGTGACTCTCTACAAGAAGAAAGATCTTTCTTTCCAACTGTGGCTCACATTTCCTGATGGATAGCTATTGGGGAAAGCTGGGCAGTGATCTGTGTGCTGCAAAATGTACAGGATGGCGCCCCGATATCCGACAGAGGCCCTCTTCCACCACTACCCTTCCCCAAGTTTAATACCCAACCACCTTTGACAGCTCTCTACCGAACCAGAAGACCTTCCTTCTCAATTGGAGTAGAAAAGAGATTGAGGGACCCACCGATCCTGAAATGTACTTTCACAAGCAATAGCTATACAAATCTATTCAAAAACCTCGGAGAACAAATGCCAGTTGTAGTAATCAGGAAGAGGCATGAAGATACTTGCATCCAGTTTATTCTCAGGAGACAGCTTACACAACCACCACGAACAGGTACACAGATGTAACTGAACTCAGTAGAACATTCCTCTCCCAAAGATCCCTAAGAATCCCCAGGCAGAAAGAACCAAAACAATTCTAAATGGAACAAGGGAATGGAGGACCAAGATACATGGGGAATGAAGCATAGAATGGAATACTACACCAGTCATCAGAGATGGAAGAAGATTCCTGATATCCACTAGATTGAGTCAGAGCCCTCAGCACAACATTGAAACAGTAGACATCACCTACAACAATCACAAGGCCATTGTGGTGTATAATTCATCTTTTATTTTTTGTGCCAGTCACTAACACCTGGAATGAAAATTATCATTTGAAGTTTCATAGACCCCCATCACATTCTGTCTATAAATCCAAACACCCAGACTGTGCACAAATGCCATCTGCATCCCTTACACATACCTTATGCATTCCTCATCTGAAGTATGTGTGAGTGACTAGAAACAACATTTACAGGCTCGTTTATCAACTTGTGGTGGTTCACGCCAACAAAGAGTGTGGCTGTTTCTAGGGTAGGGTTTCACATCTCTCAAACAACAACCCCATTTTTCACATCCGCAATGCTGTAGCCCAGGGACCCATCCCTGTGATTACGTTGCAAAAGAACTAAACTAGCATTTCTGCTGCATTATATTGAAAGCGGCCCACGGTCCTGCTATGGTTTAAAGATGGAGTGCCCCAAACCAGTTGAAGCCTTCATCATGAGCACTGTCCCTGCTTGTATAATAATGCACTGAAAAATAAAAGCAATGTGTGTTGACATTTGCCCCAAAGAGGGTTTTTGCTCGATTTCTCTTTATTCCAGGATCTGAAAGCTATTACAATATGAGAAGAGAATCAAACTACCATGATGTTCACAATGCTTTTAATGTTGCCCTTTTACATTCCTTCCAACTTAACCTCCATGGACACAACAAACCTATTAAAAATCTAAAGGCACACAATCACTAGATTGAAGGGTGTCAGTCTGTAGGGCCAACGTTCTTACTGACATTATGCAGTTTGAGGGTAGTACACAAGAAATGCCACCTCCTTTAAAAAAACAAAATATGAAAACACTGAAAAAGATTAGTTTTGGCTAACACTTTTCAATCAGGAGCACAAGAACTACCACTTATAAAGAGAGCATAGTTGTAACCCTTACACAAGCTATTCACCTTATTTCCTGGCGACAATGAAATCCTGGAAAGGGACCAAATGTATACATAGGGAAAAAAGAAAAACCCTAGATGCAAGATAGCTGAGAACTGTGGGAATACCCATCAAGCATCAACAAGCAACTTATATACGGTCATCGTAGTTATTGGTTTGCTAACACACGAATGAGCACTTGGCTGCAGCACACTCACGTGTGCATTTTGGACAAACATTATGGATTCATCTATTGGCTGGTGGGATTTAGGGATGTGTAAAGATTTTTTTAAGCATAGCTCTGGACTTTATTCCTTAGTGAAGTTTCCAAATACCCCCGCGTTAACTATGCCTTCGCAGATGAGCAGATGTTTTTGTGCACTGCAAGCTAATTTTCAATATACTGTGATATAACTGCCACATTAATCGAACCCATCCAAGATGCAAAATATATGGAGACTTTATCTCTGAAGGTTTTAGTTTTTCCAAGATTTTTTTTGCACAGTGGCAAATGTATGCATAAGACACTGCACATGCAAAGGACCCTCCACTACACTGCAATTTTAGTAACTTTTGATTCGTTTGAGCTTGAAACCATTTTTTTCTCACAGTCTGCAAATTGTGGCAGATGCATTAAGTGGAAAATCCATAATTACGCAAAAAACACTGTAGCAGCAGAAATGCAAAATTCCAGTGGCCCTGGTGTCAGGCACTTTTCAGCCAATATAATCGTCTCACAGTAAGCAGAAGGATAAACCGAAGAAAAAGTGCCATCGGAGCACTTCTGAACAGTGGTCAACGATGGGAGGACAACTGGTCACACCCAGAGTCTGAAACTGCTCCAGTCGAGATCTAGGGAGGCCAGCAGCTTGCAACAACGTGGACTCTGGATAAACCAGCCGGTGAGATATACCCATCGAGGAACTCTGCCCAGCAGCACTTTCCTCCTGCCCAGGGCACATCTGCTTGTTTCAGGTGTCTAGTTTTAAATGGCACTTAGTCCAGGTAATGGAATGATGCCAGAAGAAACCCAAGGCCCATCCATGTGCCCAATAATAAAAGGAAGACGTTTCTAAGACTTGGACAGAACTAGGCAGCCTGGTCCACATCTTACAACGATCATCTACAATGCGGCTTTTACTCACTTCAAAATTTGAAAACAAGACTGAGAGTTTGATCTGGTTGTGAACGTGCAGGAAAGGCTTTTAAAGTTTGGAAAATAGAAGCAGGTTGACTGGTAAGAGAATAAAACAGTCTCTGGATCAGCTCATATTTAAGGTAGTATTTACTTTAAAGATAGGAGTGCCACTTGCTGTGGAACTGTTTTTGAAAACAAAGAAAAAATACACACGTACATATACACATGGCCTCTGGGAGGCCGAAACGTTATGCTGTCCGTTGCAGAAAATAAATAATTACTCACAGAAACCTGGGTCTCCTGTTTCTTGGCGGTGCCGCGGTGGGATTGAGCCTGCTGCATTGTTTTCGAAACCTGTGTGGATATATATATATATATATATATATATATATATATATATATATATATATATATATATATATATATATACATACATATATATATATTCACTGAAAAAAACATTGGTTATAGACCATATATAGTTAGGGATTAGCCTTTTCAAAACCTTATTTTACTCACACAAAACCATTGAAATTTCATATATAGTTAGTTCCACTAACTATATATCGCGCACCCGCAATCCACTGCTGATGATGTCACATATTACATCATTCATGACACGGTTAGTGACATCACTGATGACATCACTGATGACATCTCAAATGACATCACTGATGACATCACTGATGACAACATCCAGTGACTGTATGTTTCTGTAAAGTTAAAATATGTCTTACATATTGAAGAATGAGTGGATGTATAAGTGTCTGGATGAAGGATTTAGTAGGTGCATGACTGACTGTATGAGTGAGTGATTAAATGTGTCTCACTGAGTGCATGGGTTAGTGACTAAACTGTTTTAATTTGTGCATCATTATATCTGTTGTTCTACAAACTGCTGCATATGTTGATCAGTAGCTATATGAGTAACTGTATGGGTTATTCATTGGTTGTCCAAGTATTTGTATGGGAAACTGAGTGTGTGTGTGGGTGGCTGGGAGGTGTGTGACTCTGTACATAGATGTGTGAGTAGTTGATTCACTATATGTATGGGTTCAAAAGTGCATGTGGAAACAGCTGTATGGGCGGTTGACTGTGCATGAGTGTATTAGTGAGTGAATGGATATCTCAGTGCTACATGTCAAAGTAAGTACATATGTAAAACACAGTACATGTGAGAGTTGACATATATAAATAACTGTGCATAAGAGCCAGTGAATGTGTGAGTGGCTGTATGGATCATTGTGAACATGTATCAGGGATTGTATAAGAGAGTAAAGTAAATATGTGTTAGTATATGTTTGAATAAGTAAGGTGTGTATAACTGTATAGTTGAGAAAATGGAGGTGTGGTTGATTTTTTGCATAACTGACTAGGTGTGTGAGTAACTCCATGGATGAGTGACAGTCTGTGACTGTCTGTTTACACTGATTGTATCTAAGGTTATATTAGAGTCTGAAGAGGTTCATGGTATTATCACATGAATGATATCATCAGTGATGTGATCAGTCATGTCAAATGAGATGTTATCAGTGATTTTATCAGTGATGTCATTTGAGATGTCATCAGTGATGTCATTTGAGATGTCATCAGTGATGTCATTTGAGATGTCATCAGTGATGTCATCAGTGATGTCACTAACCATGTCATGAATGATGTAATATGTGACATCATCAGCAGTGGATTGCGGGTGCGCGATATATAGTTAGTGGAACTAACTATATATGAAATTTCAATGGTTTTGTGTGAGTAAAATAAGGTTTTGAAAAGGCTAATCCCTAACTATATATGGTCTATAACCAATTGTTTTTTCAGTGAATTTTCAAGGTTTTGTAAATGCAAATTCCTAACTATATATGGCCTATAACCTATGGTTTTTTCTGTGAATTTCATTGGTTTTTTAATAGCAAATATCAAAAGCTGTAAAATGTCAAGTACGTGATAGGTAAAAACTTTTTCGTGTTTATGCATGCTGATGTGCTTTGAACGCTGCCCCCCTCCCCTCTTTTCTCTTAGTAGTACTCTCTCTTTGCAGATAGTGAAGAGTAGTTAACGGAGGCCTTTACCCCCGTTGTAATCCGTCGTGCCTGCTTGTCTCTCCATTTGATTGATTGTTATCCAAGCATTTACTGTTTTACAATTGATTCTCTTTGGTTCATTCTCTATTTACAAACAAGCACAAAGTCGCAATACTCTGTTTAGTCTTTGCAGATAGTGAAAAATCGTGAAAAATCGTGTAAAAAAATAAAAGTAATCGAGCAAAATCAGTAGGCCACTAATTGGATCTCTTTTTGACCTCGCTAAAATAGAAATATTAGGAACAACCCTTCATGAGAAATACGAAAATAGTGAGATGAACTGAGCTCCACACCATGAGGGCTGCAAGACAGCTCGGCTCCGTCACCCACCCCGCCCAAAATAACGACAAACCCTATGCAAATATTAAAAATATAGACAACACACCAGCAAAGTAACAGGGTAAAACATTTTATTAAATAACTATTTACATTACGTTGGTTTATAAGATGATGTCAGTAGTGGACCGATGTGTGAATAGATCGAAAGCAGCACAAGGCGCCAAGATCCGGATGGCAAGCTCCTGGATGTTGGGTGCCATAGTTCAGAGTTCTGAGCAGCGCTTGTAACACTGTCTGAAGCTTATTTCCACCTACTGCAGCTTCACTATTCTCAAAGTAAGTGAGGGTCGTTTGTGGACCTGACTGCATTTGAAAACAATGTTATATGGTACCTCCCTAAACCGCTTGACGGAGGCCCCCGAGGGGCGGTGTGATGGCACGGACTCGGAGAAGACGCTTGGCTCCGACCCCCTCCCCAAGTCTTATAGCACTGGTGTAGCCTGAGATCGCCCCCGACATAGGCGGCCGGCTCCCGGGGTCCGGCGGAACTTTTTGCCTTTTGATGACTCTTCTATTCTGGACTTTGTCCCACAATCCGTTTGACCTGAAGACACGCTGTAGTGGGGCGCCCCTTTACCGTTTTAGTTGCCATTCCGCCCGCTTTTGCTACACTGTGCCTCTTCCGCCATTCAGCTGTTTACCGCCCGCTCTTGCGACTACAGCGTCTCGCTCACCATGTAGTTGAGTTGCGCCCACTCTTGCGGTGCAGCGATAGGCGACTGCCACAGGACTCTCAAAATGGCGGCCGGCTCTTCAGATTTGGGCGTGGTCCACTAAAATGGCCCTGGGACACCTTGGAACTCGGACGCTTCCCTAATAGGGCTTGGGTCCCATTCTCGAAAGCGTCCCCTCAGCCGTGAAGATTCTACAAAAGTCTTGGGGGCCCCCGACTCCCGCAGGCTTCTGGTGGGGAGCGGCTGCCATGTCTGCTCGTGGAATGGCCACGACGGAGCTACGAGATGGTAGTGCTCTCATGCTGACGCCAGCTTTAGTCTGAAACATCCAGAAACACTGTAGACTACCAATTCGATCAGTTCCGGTAGCGCCCCAACATGACCCGGTAGAGAAGAACTTGCCCTCCCCTCTTTGACTGATGGTTCTTGTTGCCTGTCCCCTCTGTTGTCATTTAACAGAACTTTTTGGACTGCTGAAAGAGGTTGTGTTCCGAACGCTGGTTGGTGGAGACATTTTGACTATATTCTTGACCTACGTTGTCGCGTAATGCGTTATATAACACGCCGCGTTAGCGCACCCGGAAGTGATCCTGGGCGCGGCGCGCAGCGCGTAACGTAAGCATAACAGGTCATGTGACTTGTTAATAAAACTTTTCATTGGTTCATTTTACTTTTGTTATTTTAATGATGAAAAGCTTGGTCATATGACCTAAAAAATACGCTTTTTATTGATTTCGAACTTTTTTTTTAAAAACATATATGTTATAATATTCCAGGCTAATGTACTTTCCCGGAAAATTTACAACTGTCCTGCAAGTAAAATATATTCCTTTTTCGAGAAAAAGGGCGTTTCTTCGTCCCATGACGGGGCCGTTGAGTAAAAGAGGCTCGGCCTGCTGTCTTAGTCACCGATACGCCTGATTATCAGATTCTTATCGATCACTTTATGTTGCAGGAGTGGAAAACACAACTGCCCTTGACCATTTATCTTTACTGCGTTCCTACATATTATACCTTTTATCCGTCATGTAATTGGACTGCTTTATTTCACTTGCCTTTTACTGATTCGAAAACAGTGACTAAAAGTAAAAACTTTACCAATGTAAATACTACTACCATGTTATGTTTTAAAAACCTTTATTGTGAAAATGTCAGTATACAAATACGGGCCTATAACCACGTGGGCCGGCCACGGAGCAAACTGAAATCGTATATGATGAGGAGACATTTACATTATAGAGGAACGTAACGAGCGAGCCATTAGGTTGCAAGAACTAAGGTGTCTAACAGTTGCGGAATCGGTGGACGTACATTTTGTAATTAAAATACGACAGGGCCACTTACAAAAAAGTTATCTAGATATACATTTGCGTGCAAGTACCATGGGTGACGTTAATTCGAACTTTCAATAGTACAGTAATCAATAACACATCAGAACTTAATATCAATAGGGATGTCGAAATATTCAAACAATTCTCGTCCCCGCCCGCCATGAGCATCAAAACTGCATTCATATCTCGTGATATCAAGGTTGTTCAACCAGTACACAACAAGGAGTCCCATTTATACCGGCGCCATTTTGGGCGAGGCCGGGCAGGTCCAAGATATAGTCAAAATGTCTCCACCAACCATCGGCCAGACCAGAACCCCTTTCGGCCCTTTATGCTACAAGATGGTGTCTTCCATTCAGAAAATATTGTTGGCAGCATTTTGAAAGGAAAGATAAACAGCCGTTCTCCTAGTGAGTCTCACATTGTTACATTTAGGAAGAATGTTGAAGAGTAATATGTGGAAAATCTGAAGCCATTTTTCTACAAACTCTCAATCAGCCTTGGATGGAAAAAAAAATCCTGAAGAATTTACAAACTGAAAACCAATTTTTGTCTGTATAGCATCAACAGCAACGCTTGAGTCAGCTTTGTGTCAAGCCGCCATTTTCATTCAATCAATAGCGTCCCCCTGCACACATTCAGGGACCTGGTTGTGTCTTCAGGTGAAACGGATTGTGGGACAAGAAGCAGAAAGGAAAAGGAAAAAAGTTCCGCCGGACCTCGGGAGCCGGCCGCCTATGTCATGGGCGATCTTTGGCCACACCAGGGCAATAGTGAAGCTGCAGCAGGTGCAAATAAGCTTCAGACAGTCTTACAAGCACTGCTCAGAACTCTCAACTGAGGCACTCAACATCCAGGACTTGCCATTCGGATCTTGGCGCCTTGTGCTGGTTCCGACCTATTCACACATCGGTCCACTACTGACATCACCTCATAAGCCAACGGGGCACCTCACGCCGACTTTCGGCACAGCATTGTAGGATGGCCACACCAGTGCGGCAACTTGCTGGACACCACCTCGGTGCCATCCGGATCTCGGCGCGTTCGAGTCACTGTACCGCAAGAGTGACCGGAACTCAGCTGGACACGCCGTCTTTCGGCGCAGCATTGTAGGATGGCCACACCAGTGCGGCAATTTGCTGGACACCACCTCGGTGCCATCCGGATCTCGGCGCGTTGTGCTGCCTTCGGCCTACTGTAGCCGCAAGTGCGGACGCAACTCAGTTGGACGGCGAGTGAAACGCTAAGGGGCGCTCCACTGCAGCCGAGGAGCCTCCATCTTGGGGGAGACGCACAGCCCCCACTGACTGACGCGACCAAACACGCCAATGGGGCGCCCCACGCCGACTTTCGGCGCAGCATTGTAGGATAGCCACACCAGTGCAGCAACTTGCTGGACACTAACTCGGTGCCATCCTGATCTCGGCGCGTTGTGCTGCCTTCGGCCTATTCGCACATCGGTCCGCTACTGACGCCGCCTCACGTGCCAACGGATTTTCTACGCTTTTTGTAGCCCTATGCCGCATAACAGGTCATGTGACTTGTTTATAAAACTTTTCATTGGTTCATTTTACTTTTGGTTTCCTAAAGATGGAAGGCTTGGTCATATGACCTAAAAATAACACTTTTCATTGGTTCAGAACATTTTTTTTTCCCAAACGATGAAAGCCCCACCTTGTTTCTGGATGATTCAGACTGAAGCTGGCGTCAGCATGAGAGCACCACCATCTCGTGGCTCCGTCGTGGTCATTCCGCGAGCAATCATGGCATCCGCTCCCCACCGGAAGCCTGCAGGAGTCGAGGGCCCCCAAGACTTTTGTAGAATCTTCACGGCTGAGGGGACGCTTTCGAGAATGGAGCCCAAGCCCTAGCAGGCAAGCGTCCGAGTTCCAAGGTGTCCCAGGGCCATTTTAGTGGACCAGGCCCAAAACCGAAGAGCTGTCCGCCATTTTAAGAGTCCTGTGGCAGCCGCCTATCGCTGCACTGCAAGAGTGGGAGCAACTCAACTACATGGTGAGCGAGACGCTGTAGCCGCAAGAGCAGGCGCAACTCAGCTGGATGGCCGCCACCTGGGGAGGCCCGTTCACGCCGCCTCCCCCACACCCCCCCCGGGCCGCCCCACGCCAATTTTCGGAG